>NC_058080.1:63320020-63684567 GCF_014858855.1 Bufo gargarizans
CTGTCCCACGACCAATGATTGATTACTGTGTAACTGTGCAGCAATTAAACTGATTGATTTTGAACCCCAAACTGCTGGATTTCTTGTGATTCTGGGGTCGTGGCAACTTCCAAGATGCACTGCAACCACATTCAGTTGAATGGCTGCACTTCTACACTGCAATCCTTGGGTGTCATGACCAAGATCAATGTGTGGCCCCCAGCCTAAATGTCATCAGACTCCTCCTTCATAGGAGAATAGAGCCTATGTCATGGGACAATCTGCTTATGCCATCCCTGCACCAAGAGATCATGAGACAACTAGTGGTGGAGTTTTTTTAAAATAATTTGAAACCAGAAACAGTCAATGTTGACCAGCGAAAATTGCTCCATTGCTCAGAACACTTATGGTTACTCTAGATATAGCAGAAACTTTTTGCTGTGGATTCCATGTGTGTATTATGCTGTGCTGTGTTTATTACACTGTTTGCATTGCTAAGGCCCCTTTCACACGGGCGAGTATTCCGTGCGGATGCGATGCGTGAGTTGAACGCATTGCACCAGCACTGAATACCGACCCATTCATTTCTATGGGGCTGTTCACATGAGCGGTGATTTTCACGCATCACTTATGCAATGCGTGAAAATTGCAGCATGCTCTATTTTGTGCGTTTTTCACGTAACCCAGGCCCCATAGAAATGAATGGGGTTGTGTGAAAATCGCAAGCATCCGCAAGCAAGTGCGGATGCGGTGCGATTTTCACGCACGGTTGCAAAACCATATTTT
This sequence comes from Bufo gargarizans, assembly GCF_014858855.1. NCBI lineage: Eukaryota > Metazoa > Chordata > Amphibia > Anura > Bufonidae > Bufo > Bufo gargarizans. Next base: position 63,320,786 of record NC_058080.1, read on the forward strand.
GTATAACCGTGTTATAAGGGAAAATAATACAGTCTTCAGAACACGGATCCCAGACCCGAACTTCTGTGAAGAAGTTCGGGTACCAAACATGCGAAATTTTTCTCACGAGAGTGCAAAACGCATTACAATGTTTTTGCACTCGCGTGGAAAAATCGTGTTCCCGCAACGCACCCGCACATTTTCCCGCAACTCCCGTCTGAAAGAGGCCTTAGAGTGAATTGCACAGTGAAAATCCCTGGCATTCAGCAAAGATTTTTTCCGCTACATGTGGATAGGGTTTTCGAAAATCTGCTAAATCTGAAACTATTCCTATTATTAATACGTTATAATTTTTCTAAGCAATGAATGGTAAATGGTACAGTTGTAAAATTAATTGAAAAATCCACGTGGGACAATGCAATATTTTACACAGTATGAAGGAGAAAATGTTTCATGGGAGATATCTAGAAAAGGTAAAAATTCTAGATTTCTCAGGGAGTTAGTCAGCAACTCCCAGTGTGCAGGTGCACGCCGCCATGGCAAAGACCTAGAGGAAACAGAGATCGCCTTGACGTTCGGCAGACGGGCTCAGATGGTTTTGTACAAAATGCATTGGCCAAGTATCTCACTTTATAAATAAGCGTAGCATTAGCACTATCATTTTTGGCATTATTGTACTTTATCTGATTTGCAGGGTGCTGCTGCATTGTCTCTTTTTTTTCCTCTAGGTCTTTGCCATTGCGACGTGCACCTGCGCACTGGGAGGTGCTGACTAACCCCCTTTTTTTGCAGATTTACAATGCTGGAGATGTGGCACTCCAGCGAGTCATGCACTCCTGATTAGCCTGTCTGCCCCATAGGTTGATTTTAATTAGCTTCAGTACAAAGCTGTTGCCTGCTCTCACTACATTTATTGGAAGCTGTCTGGCACAAGGAAAGGTATAGAGTGGGCTCGGCATGCATGTTGGTACCTGCATACCTTGCAATGGAGGCCATTATGGCACCAAAAATTGTAAAAAGCAGAGTGGATCCAGCATGCATGTGGATCCAACACTCCCTGAACTTTATGGCGGCCATTATGGCGCATAACAGGTAGTATTTAGTGTTAGGACCCGTCTAACAGAGATCGCCTTGACGTTCGGCAGACGGGCTCAGATGGTTTTGTACAAAATGTATTGGCCAAGCATCTCACTTTATAAATAAGCGTAGCATTAGCACTATCATTTTTGGCATTGTTGTACTTTATCTGATTTGTCTCTTTTTTTCCCTCTACATATATATATATATATATATATTGTAGGGGATTAGCTCTTTCCCAGGGGTTGCAAACACAGATACGCCTCTTGTTTGGGGGTCATTCGTACAGATATCTTCAGGACACCAAGTTCAGATCCAAACACTGTGCTTTATTGCGCACATCCGCATGAACATAAACAATAATACAAAAATAACAAACACTTGCCCCGGCTAGGCTCTAAACTAAACAAATAGATGCCTGACTCACCTAAAGTGTATTCACAGTTCACACCCGTGATGAGATGCGGCTTTCTGAGCCCAACCTTCAGCCTCCCGGCTGTACAGAGCACAGTACGCCCACTGTCTCCAGATTAGTATTTCTTGTGGGGGATTGGGCTCAATAGTCTGCCTGACTATGGCCCTGCGACCCTCCCAGGCGTCGCCGCGTCCCCCAACTCCAGGCTACCACCCAGCCTCGTGGCCCCTCAGCCTTGCCTGGCTGAGACCACTCTCACAGAGCCTCCAGGCCTCTGTCACAGTCTCTGTCCCAAGACAACACTTCCCCCTTGCTAACACCCTGGGAGGTGCTTTATGCCAGCCCTTATTGTCTCCAGCTCGCCTCACCTGTGGTGGAATGGGGGTGTGGACCGCACTATCCACCCCTTCCTTTCCTCTAAGCTGCGTGAGACCTGTCACTGTCTCACATACCCCCTCCCTTTGTTCAAGCCCGTGAGGGTGAACACCTGCATAACCAAGGGAGGCTGGTGGGAGGGCATCCACCTGGCCTGGACGTGGGGAACAGCCACCCACCCTGCTCTTTGGCTGCTCCCAATAAGAACCGGCCCAGATTGGCTTTACAGCCACACTAAGTAACACAGGGTCAGCGAGCACTAGCTGCTGCTGACACAGAAAATTACCGGTTCTTATTTCACCGAGGCCAGGACCCTCGGTGACACGTACCTTCCCCTTGTTCTGCCAGACCCACGCCAGCAGAGCTTGGTTTATCACCCAAACTAGCTTCTTGCCCAATCTAATCTGCCTAACGGCCTCAAGTGCCCATCTCATGGCCAGATACTCTTTTTCCCTCTTTCCCGGGTGACAATGATGCACTCTTTGATCCCTCTCTCTTTTTTGATCCTCTGGCTCCTGTACATGCGCCTCATGTCTTTTCTTGGACTGCTGCCCCTCTTGACTGAACTGTTCCCAGTCATGGTCACGTCCCGACACTTTCTCCTTTGCTTTGCAGGGCTCCTTCAGCAGAGCATGCTTGCACCTACTCGCTTCTTTTACTTGCATCTGGGTCACTTCTTCCTTCTTTCCAGCAGTAGTTACCCCAGCTACAATGGTAGTTTCAGAGACCTCTGCTCCTTTAGTGGCTTTTTCCACTTTGGCAGCGGCTCCCTTTGGTTTAACTTTGGTCTCTGCAGCACCTGGGACTTCACGTCAACCAACACATCGGCCTTAACTTTTTCAGCCTTTGTCTTCTCAAAGTCTCCAGTCTCTTTGACCGCCTTCTCACCCTTCTCGGACATGGCACCATACACTTGCCCTGTTAATGCCTCCCCCTCTTTCTCACCGAGGCAGGAGCCACCAGGGTTTTCAGCAGACTCCTCGTCTTCTGTCATTTTCTCCAGAGGCTCACCCAGGATACTGTTCTCCTTTTGGGGAGGAGTCAGGAGATACAGCCCATCGTAATAGCCCGGATCCAAAAACTGATCGTTCACCTCCTCGTCCTTCTTCCCCAGCAGGCTGCTGGCTATTTGAAAGGCCTTGTAGGCAGAGGGGACGTCTTCCAGGCCTGGGCCACACGCTACCACGGGTTTGGGGTCTTCGGCATCCACATCAGCCCCATCAACTGGTTCAGCAGAAGCATCTTCCATCTTCTCTGCCACAGCTAGCACCCCAGTGCCACCATCTCCAGTCCCATTTTTAACAGGATCTGGCTTCATGACGTCTTGCAGAGAACTCCCCTCTTCAGGCTTCTCACCTTTCACCTGCTGCTCTAGAGCACCCTTCGATTTCTCCAACTCATCTTTTAAGCTCATGAGATTTTCCGTCTCTGCTCTGAGTTGCTTGTTCAGCCTCTCCAATTCAGCACGCTCACCAAGCGCGTCTTCCAGGGCTCTAGCCAAGGAGAGGGTCTTGGTCTCCTTTTTCCAAGCATCAGTCTCTGTTTGGTCACGTTTTTCACCATATCGAGCCGAGATGTATTTCACTTCAGCTAGGAGCCAGTCGAACTTCTCCTGTTTGCAGCTGTACTGTCGTGTCAGGTCATCTATAACTGCCTGGACATGGGCCTCAGACCCTAGGCTGACGTCACTCGACTTAATTCCCATCTCGTCAGATATAACTGTCTGGTTGCTACCGGTCACAGCACATAAGTCACCTATACCGCTCGTGTCATTATTAATTCTGACCTCTAGGAGCACCGATGAGCTAATCCCCCCCTGGGACACTTCCTTAGTAACCAACCAACCCTGTGGAGACTGCATTTCCACCTCTGGTACATGCGGTACACCCTCTAACCCCAGTGTATTTTCCTGTACTTTCAAACACTGAGCTGGAGCTGGGCTTTGCTCCACACTACTTATATGCATGTCTTCAAACCTTTTGATTAAGTCATATAGCGCTTCATGAAACATAGCAGAGGCAGAAAATAAAGTTTCATCATCATTTACATTTTTACCACCAGGGGGCGCTTCTCTCCTGACCACAACCTGCAACGAAACAGGTATATCACTCTCACCACATATTTCATATGACATATTTTCCTTATGCAATATAGCAGAGTTCAGCAGCACCTGCTCTTGCCGTTGCCCCTAGCAACCAGTTATCTTCTTTCAGCAGGGACGCTTGCCCGCATCCTCCACCAAATGTAGGGGATTAGCTCTTTCCCAGGGGTTGCAAACACAGATACGCCTCTTGTTTGGGGGTCATTCGTACAGATATCTTCAGGACACCAAGTTTCAGATCCAAACACTGTGCTTTATTGCGGCACATCCGCATGAACATAAACAATAATACAAAAATAACAAACACTTGCCCGGCTAGGCTCTAACTAAACAAATAGATGCCTGACTCACCTAAAGTGTTTCACAGTTCACACCCGTGATGAGATGCGGCTTTCTGAGCCCAACCTTCAGCCTCCCGGCTGTACAGAGCACAGTACGCCCACTGTCTCCAGATTAGTATTTCTTGTGGGGGATTGGGGCTCAATAGTCTGCCTGACTATGGCCCTGCGACCCTCCCAGGCGTCGCCGCGTCCCCCAACTCCAGGCTACCACCCAGCCTCGTGGCCCCTCAGCCTTGCCTGGCTGAGACCACTCTCACAGAGCCTCCAGGCCTCTGTCACAGTCTCTGTCCCAAGACAACACTTCCCCCTTGCTAACACCCTGGGAGGTGCTTTATGCCAGCCCTTATTGTCTCCAGCTCGCCTCACCTGTGGTGGAATGGGGGTGTGGACCGCACTATCCACCCCTTCCTTTCCTCTAAGCTGCGTGAGACCTGTCACTGTCTCACAATATATACATATATATATAGTATATAGTATAGACTATAGTATAAGGTGTGGGATTGGCGGTCTGCACACATATCCCTCGCTGCTGTCATGGGTAAAAGGGGCGATTTATCAGAGTTGCAAAAAGGGATGATTAGATTATTGGTTTTCAGGTCGGGGCTGGCAGTATTTTTGAAACTGTGCAGTTTGTGAGCTGTTCTTGTGCTGCTGTGGTGAAAGTCTATCGTGAATGGCACCCATGTGATGTCACTGCCTGCCCTGTGAGAGATCTGAGAAGATCGGATAGACTTGCAGCACGTGAGTCTGTCTGACAGGTCTTTTTGTGTTTCCTTTCTGTTTGTTGTTGTGGGCAGTATTCCACCTCTTCACAGGTTCTGCTCGTTAGCTGTTTCAGAGGCTCTTTTTAAGTCCACCTCTTACTGCTGACTTTGTTTTTGGATCCTCTACTTCCCGTTCGTCTCAAGCTAAGTCCTGTTTTCTCCTTTGCGCGTGTGTTGCTTCTAGTTCTCAGGGAGATGCTAGTCCCTTCACGGTGGAAGGTACCGGCTGTTTCATTCCTCGCTCCCTAAGTTAGGGTTTGCGACAGTGTCAGCAGGGTTTAGGTTCCAGCGTATGAGTTTGTTCACCATCAGGACTTGCTCATACTGTTAGCAGTTAGGGAGAGGCTCAGGGATTGTTAGGAGGTTACCATTCCCTCCTCCCTAGCTTTTGGACCTAGTCTGTTTACCTGTTGCTGTTTGTTTACTTGGTGTACCTCTTATCCCCACTTGCCGTGACATGTGAATAAGCAACATGTCAACTGTGGAGAACCACATGTCATTGATGTGAGAGCTAAACATCGGCTATGAAGGTGTGTGAGAGTGGACTGACACCCTACAGTGGAGCAGCTCACCTTTAAAATGAACCAGAGGGCTACCAGACGTGTGTCTAATACAACAGTTCAGTGAACCCTACTGCGTATGGGGCTCTGAAGGAGATGGATGATCACTGCACCTCTGCTAATGAAGTTGAATAGGCAGAAAGGGCTTGAATTTTCAGTATCGGACTTGGACCTCTGCTGATTGGCAAAGGGTTGCCTTTTGTTGGCATGTCAGGCAAGAAACATAAGAGAACAAATACTCTGCAACCATTGCTGCAAGAACACAAACTGGTGGTGGCAGCGTTATGGTCTGGGAAATCTTTTTGTGGCATTCTCTGGGACGACTAATCCATATGGAAGGCACTCAACTGATTTGGGTAGGAATCCATCCTTGCAGATCATGTACACTCATACATGTTGATTGTCTTCCCTGGAGTGGATGGGATCTCACAGTAAGACAATGCGACATGTCACACGGCTAGAAATGTCTGACATTGGTTGGAAGATCATGACCTAGATTTCCAAGTATCAACATGGCCTCCTAATTCCCCAAACTTGATCACAACTGATCCTCTGTGGGGCCATTTTTATCATTGTGTACGTTCTAAGGATCCTCCCTCACACCCCCTCCAGAAGTTGTGGGATGCACTGCAGTTAGCATGGCTCCAGATACCTGTGACAACCTACCAGGACCTTATTGAGTCACTCCCAGCCTTATAGCCACTGTCTGTGCTGTACACGGCAGTTATTCTGGATATTAGCTGGTGGTCATAATAATGTGACTCGATAAGGTATACCCTGTATGGGGGGTTGCCCAGGTTTTCTTCCATATTTGGTTAAGATTGGTCTTCAATCGGTGCATGACTTGACAGGGTAGGGTTAGTCTTAGGTTGGCCTTGCCGGAATGCGAAAAAAAAAAAAGCTGCTTTCTTCCAGATACAGCACCACGGTGGTCCATACATTGTATGTGGTATTGCAGCACTTTATGGACCATGAGCACAATATACAGTATTCATCTACTCAAATTCTTCTGCAATGTTACATTTCCATATTATGGATTGCATAAATGAAAAGATTAGAACAGGGAGATGAAAGGGAATACAGCGCTGTGATCTCTTTGGACAAGAAACATAAAACAAAATCTAAAAGGCTTTGAACATTTTACAAAATCATTGTGGAGTGAGGGAGCTGACCCGCCATTGCTGCGGCCTGCTGTGTAAAAGCATGTGTCCTAAGAACAGTAATTAGTCTGAAAGTGGCAGAAGAATGTAGGAAGATGCTGATTGGAGGCAATTGTGGACTAAGAAATACAATGTGTCACAAAGCAAATCAAGGGCTCTAATATAAAATAGGTTGGCATAAATAGAATTGGATTGTGACATTTTTGGGCAATTCAGTTTACACTTCAACAAATACTCTACCTAGCCAAGCTAAGGAAGCTGGAAGTAGAAGACCACTTGAGGTACACACTGGAAGGTGACATAGATCAGCAGAATGGTGACTAAAGATAAGTAATGTATGTACACATTGACTCCACCAGCAGAATAGTGAGTGCAGCTCTGGGGTATATTGCAATTAATAACTCAGGATCAGTACAGGATAAGTAATGTAATTTATGTACACAGTGACTCCACCAGCAGAATACTGAGTGCAGCTCTGGAGTATAACACAATATATAACTCAGGATCAGTACAGGATAAGTAATGTAATGTATGTACACAGTGACTCCACCAGCATAATAGTGAGTGCAGCTCTAGAGTATAATACAGGATGTAACTCAGGACCATCAGGACCAGTACAGGATAAAGTAATGTATGTACACGGTGATTCCACCAGCGAATAATGAGTGCAGCTCTGGAGTATAATACAGGCTGTTACTCAGGATCAGTACAACATAAATAGTGTATGTACATAGTGACTCCAGCTGCAAAATGGCAAGTGCAGCTCTGGAGTATAATATAGTTTGTAACTCAGGATCAGTACTGTTATTGCAATTCATGCGATTCTCATCTTCTTTGTGTGGTGCCAAATCAATTAGAAGTATAAATATGCACGTGCCATACTGCTTTCAAAATGAGACCAGACACACAAGTTGGTTTCACGAAAGCATCTTCTCATCCCCCCGAGCAAGAGCAAGAAAACTTTATTCAAGTTACATTCACTTAAAAAGCAGACATGACATCACAAAAGGGGTGTTCCTTAAGAAAAGACTATTGGCTCCTTAACTTGATAGGAGTGGTTTCAATAACTTCAACTCTGAGTTTCATTGGCACCTTCAAAAATGGCAACCTAACTCCCCTCCCCCAGTGACCTTAAGACAAAGAAATGCACATGAGGCTCACACATCTGGTTTGCTGCCATCTTGTGGACAGAAAAGAGTAATACAGTACATATAGAGAGAGAGAAAAAACCTATCTCTCACAAATCCCTCCTTTTGCGGGAAATAGACCAAAGGTGAACAGGCAAAGTGAGGTACTCTCCCAATGCCCTAAACAGCGAAGAGCTGGACTTTCCTTATTGCTTCACCATATACAGAGTGTGGGCATGGATGTATTAAAAAAAATTTAAAACAATTTTCCTAAAATGGAGAACTATATAACAGCCTGTTAAAGCCAAATGCTAAAAACACTGTAGTCACTGAACTAGTTCCCAAAACATTGTTCTGGCCATGATGTGATTAATTTCAGAATTTTTCCCATCAGTTCATTTGATAAAGTCCATCAGTTTCTTCAGATCTTTGGTGATCCTTCCATCAGGGGCAGTGTTGTCTGGAATTTAGATGCAGCAGGAACTTCCAACGATCTTGTAGACCCCTCCTTTTTCTGCTGTCAAGGACCAGTCAGTTCTGTAGGGTGATCACCGAAAAAGAGCTTAGTTGTTCCACCATTCCCTTTGCAGCATCACAGGCGTAATTCACAAATCTCTGTTGATGACAATAGAGATGTTAATCCAATCTACATTTTTTTTATTACTATAATGACTCAAATCCTGCTACTATCTGACTTTTAGCTTTAAATTGGTCAGAAACTCTTCTACAGACTCCTATGGTATCCATATATACATGTGAGTCAAAGGATGTAAGGAGTGACCTGTTTAGTCGTGACCGGACATTGTGTTGCTTTCTGAAGGTGAGAATAGAACAAATGGCATCAGTACTTGGATCAGGGTACATTGGCCACCTCATCCTACCTGCATCCTGGGTCGGAGTTTCAAATCTCCACACAATCACCAGATATCTGCGTTTTGATCATTTTGGTTGATAAACCAACTGTCAGGAACTATTAGAGTCACTACTTGTCTTATTCAGCTGAATTATGTTAGAACAATATCCTGGAGGAAAAACACCAAAGGGCTTTCCTGTATAAAATCCTGTCTCTAAGGCCACTTTGTCTTCATATTTTTAAATTGGCCAAATATTTAATGCCAATTATAGGTAAGGATGTAGGAGCCACAGATGCAACTGAACTTTGAGTTTTTTCCCTTACCAACATTCTAAATTTGCCAACATTCTAAATTTGCCTTTGTCGCTTACACATGCTCCTAAAACATATATCCCCGAATCCTGTTGAATAGGATTTCTAATGGACAGGAACAGAGGATTACACTCATGTTTACAACTGTGTAGTGGTGTTCCCTTTAGGACAGTCATCCTTTGCAGCAAACTTTCACCTTTACTAAAGTAGTTTTCACTGGTTTATATTCCCAACACTTCAGACTAGTACTCCATTCTGTAAATCTCCAATATCCACAGTTGGTATGGTCATATCTAAACACAATTACCATAGACTGGGTCAGTTCCAGTCACACAGATGTACTTATCAGACCAAAACCAAGTGTCCTATCTGTCATCTGTCCTAAGTCCACTATACTGCAAAAGTCAACTTAGTTGCTCCTGACTCATCTTGATAATATAACACCGTTGGAATTTGATTTGACTGTGATTTCCCCCTTGTACAATATGAAACAGACAATACAACATGCAAAAACATTATGGCTCTTATAGTCCTGGCACTTGATTGCAATATGACACGTAGATGCAATCAGTCTCTCCTTCCAATTCGACAGCAGTGGCGGTGGTTATCAGGACTTGATGTAGAACTTCAAACCGTAGCTCTAGGACTTTCCGCACGTCTCTCGTTTCACCACTACCCAATCTTCTGATTATAAAGAATGAATTGCTTCTCTAAAGACTGGATTCTAGAAATAAAATAAACTTGGACATACACATTAGACAATCAATTTGCGCAACAGACAACTTCATTTGAAAAACTACTATGCTGCATCTGGAGATGTTGGCATAATAGAGATCTAATTTAGGGGCATTCCCAAAGAGTACTTCATAAGGACGTAGGCCTATCTTCCGGTTAGGTATGTACCGGATGGAGAAAAGCCCCAGGAGTAGGTACTCTTACCTCAGTCAGTATCTTTTAGCTGTAGCCTTTGCCTCAGGCCAAATCTCTGAATATCCTGGAAAGAGATCAATACAGACACAGACATATTCACACTGCATTTCTAAGGTATGCTCAAAGCTCAAATCCACACAACTTTTTTGGAGTCTACTTTCTCCGCACTCTGTGCCCTGTCCTGATGCATATTCAGACAATGTGACAGAATAATCACCTAAATGCTTTCTCCCCCACCCACTGTAGAAGCTAAAATCTTGAGAGAAAGAATCCCCAGCTCTACATTGGACTAAACCTTCTAAATCCTACTAACAACATGAGAAAACTCTCCAAATTTTTAACTGATTCTCTACAAAACAGCATAGGTAAGTCCGCTGAATTGGGAATTCTACTCATCGGGTAAAATTTATATTACTACTGGTGATACTGGGTACAGCAGATTTCATACATCATAAAATGATGCTAGAAATCTCACATTTTCCTGTGACTGAAATCCACTCATATCTGAATAAGGACTTAGAATGGGTGCAAACTTAGATTGACTGGATTAGTCAGGGAAACTTCCAGTTGGCATCATAGGAATGATCTCTGCAGGCACATTTTAAAATAGTGGAACATACAATTGGGAAAGGTTATTTGCAGACCTCATTGAATCTAATCCTAAACTGGGACCCATAACATGAATGGAGCCCTGTCTGGAAGATCTATAGATAACACACATGTTAGTATCTTCACAGACTGCAGATGCATTACCAATTACCAGCCCCCACCATAAGGGGGGTTGAATTCCTGTGGGAGGGGACTTCACTAGAGCACAATAGGGGGATGGAAAAGAAAGGAGCAGAATACACAATAGGAGGGGTTCCCTCTTGAAGAGCACATTCCAGAGGACAAAGAAAACAGGAAAAAGTTAATGTGGAACTAAAAGACACAGAATAGGCAGTGTGAGTTACAGCAGATTTTGAGAAAGGGGGATGGGATGCCACATGGCAACTTCTTTGTTCTCTATATGATTCATAATCCTCCATCTTGCAATAGAAATGCTGCTCATTTCATTTCTCCAACTTACTTCAACTTCTATCATTCACTTTCATAGACAATTTTCACCATAACTCAGCTTGCACCAGCCTATTATCCTTTAATAAACTTTCCTTTTTACTTCAATATACATATCCACAAACTTTAACTTACCTCCTACTGCACTTTCCTTCTTATGCAGTTTCGATATGCAGTCTCTAGGGGGAACTCTTACACAATATTACTTATTTCCAGATAATACCAGATATCTCTGCTACACAATATCACAAAATGCTTTCAACTTTCTAACTGGAACATTTTCCTCTCTTTCTTGCATTAAATGAGCCGCTGTTAACATCTTCTCATTATATCCTGTAACATTAGAATTGCCCCATTTTCTTTATTAATATTTTACTAATATTCTTCCTAATAGGGACACATAGTCTTAAAGATATGCAGCCGTTATCAACCCTTCGGGACTCATATAGTCTTAAAAAAAATCCAAGCGATACTTACGGAGTTAACACTAATGTTTTATGAGACGTGTTATCTAAACTAAATGCGTTAAGCAAACACCTTCAATTGATTTTCAATGGTTTTTGTCTCAAGATAACGTGATGAGTTAAGAAATTTGAGTTAAGAGCTTGAGTGCTAACCCTGCTACATCTGTATCCTACGGAACACACAGTTTTAAAGATATTTGGCTGCTATCTAACTTGATTAGGGTACACACATTACTATTTATCCTTCCTAATCGGAAAACCACAAAAATATTTAACCTAGATTCCTCCTAACCGGGAAACCACAAAAATATTTTAACCTAGATTTTTCCTAATTGGGAAACCACAAAAAAACTAAAACAACAAACAAAAATTCATCCAATTAGGGGAACTCAAACTATATAATCTAGATTGTTCTGATTAGGGGAACTCAAAAACGACATAATCTAGATTCTTCTGATAAGGGAATACAATCTCACCGGGATCCAATTCTACATCACAGATATTAAGCTGTCTATCAATTCCCGCTTAGTTCCAGCACATCCTACCACATGAAGAAGGAATATTCAAATGGTTCTTTTGTTCTAAAGGACAGATCAGCTATAATTTGAACCCTTCTATCGTGATAACACCAATTCAACTCTTGAGAATATTCTTGGGCAAAAGGCTCAGAGAAGGAATGTAAGAAATAAATCTTTCCTACCTTGCTGCAGCATGTGACCTCGTCTGATGGTTTTGCGCAAGTCCTCTTGTGGCGTTTGAATCGGAAGTAAAGCAGGCTGTGTGCTCACCCAGGGACGCCAAATTGTTATTGCAATTCATGCGATTCTCCTCTTCTTTGTATGCTGCCAAATCAATTAGAAGTATAAGTATGCATGTGAAATACTGCTTTCATAATGAGACCAGACACACAAGTTGGTTCCTCCTGAGCAAGAGCAAGAAAACTGTATTCAAGTTACATTCACTTATATAGCAGACATGACATCACAAAAAAAAGAGTGTTCCTTAGGAAAAGACTATTGGCTCCTTAACTTGATAGAAGTGGTTTCAACCACTTCAAATCTGAGTTTTATTGGCACATTCAAAAATGGCAACCTAAGTCCCCCTCCCCCAAAGACCTTAAGACAAAGAAATGCAAATAAGGCTCACACATCTGGTTTGCTGCCATCTTGTGGACAGAAAAGAGTAATACATTACATGTATATAGAGAAATAAAACATATCTCTCACAGTACAGGATAAGTAATATAATGTATGTACACAGTGACTCCACCATCAGAATAGTGAGTGCAGCTCTAAAGTATATTACAGGCTGTAACTCAGGATCAGTACAGGATAACTTAAGTATGTATGCAGTAACTGCACCAGCCGAATAGTGAGTTCAGCTCTGGAGTATAATACAGGATGTAACTCAGGATCAGTACAGTATAAGTAATGTATGTACACAGTGATTCCACCAGCAGAATAGTGAGTACAGCTCTGGAGTATAATACAAGATGCAGCTCAGGATCAGTACAGGACAAGTAATGTAATGTATACACACAGTGACTCCACCAGCAAAATAGTGAGTACAGCTCTGGATCTGGAGTATAATACAGGATGTAACTCAAGATCAGAGCAAGTCAAGATAAGTAATGTCATGTATTTAGTAAGTTGCTCAAAGTTTTATATATTTTTTTACTTAAAATTAAACTATCACTGTGTCAGATGTGGACATACACATCACATTGTAAAGTTCTCAGTGAGCTGTAAAAATAGGTCTCTATTTCATGCAGTTACCAAAAAGGTTATGCTTACTTTAGTGAAGCGCAGTTCTGTCATTTTGTATGTTGAGCTTTTCGACCTTCACCATATTAGGTCTGTGAGTATGATTTTAGCAACACCAGGTATGAATAGGACAGACCAAACGAAAGCATGGGAGCGGTAAAATAATGGCAGATAATATATCATATTCCCGGAGAATGCCTTTCCTCCGCCAAGGTTTTGTCACGCATGATAAACTCTGTACATTTAGTTCCAGATATTTCAAGATAAGAATCCCACAAATGTAAAATTATTCTAAACCTAAGACAAAATCTGCCCAAGTCTACTGTAAATCAAAGTAAAAAATGAAGCCACATCTACATACCGTATTCCAGAACTATACCATACGTCATACATAATCTAATCCATCTACTGGCATATGTTATACAATTAGGACATCCAGAGTAAATAAGGCATCCAGAGGTCACTATACACTTAAAGGGCCACTACATCTAAAAAAAAATGTTTATAGAAGTAGATGCAAACAATAGATATTTAATGTAGTAATCATGAGTCATTTTCTGGTGAGTAATCCCAGTGAGGAGCACATTTCTCTCTGCAGCCTGAAAAGACAGGGAAAAACAGGCATATTGAACTGCACAGCTAATGAACATAGAATTACATTTTCATGTCCCTTTAAACAAGGGTCTAAGTATAGGGTGGTTTGGAGTTACACCTGGGCTTCAGTGGGGTAAGTATTCAGATATTGTGAAGCAGAAAATTAGTTGGAATTCTAAAACAGCAAAATCTGCACCAAAAACAGCAGTGGAATTGCCACAGATTCAATCTCTGCATTGCAAAGGGTGAAATCCTTGGTGGAAATCGACAGCATACATTAACATCCACAATTAAATTCACTCTGCATGTCAAGTTACATGTGGATTCCATTTAAAATTTTGTCTGCAGTGTGTGGATGTGATTTTCTGGTACTGTAACATGCTGCCCATTTAGTGCACACAAATCCATATCAGAAACTCCACTCTATTTACACATATGCGTATGCCATATAGCTGGCCATATAGTGAAAGTTGCCATACCTCCAGGTCACATCAGTTGCCATTTAATAATTGCCTATGTGGACATCCTTCCTGCTGTCTTCTGGAATTATGTTGACAATGAAATCAAAGACCCTCACCCAGAGAAAACCAACAATAAAACAGGCACTTACTAGGTTCTCTTTTCATCTCTGTTCACCTACTGCATTCCATTTTTGTCTCCATCCACCTCATAGGTTCTAATTCATCTCCATTCACCTAATAGGTTCCCTTTTCATCTCCTTCCATTTACAAGGACCCTTTTCATCTCCATCTACCTACTAGATTCCCTTTTGGTCTCCATCCACCAACCAATTTCATTTTTCATCTCCATACACTTACTAGGTTGCCTTTTCATCTTCATCCACCTACTAGGAATCTTGTGATGGTAGAATTTTTGGGTAGAATTGCTGGATGCTTCACTCTGCTAGGTAACGATGTATTTTCCAGTCTCCCTCCCACCTTCAGTATACCATCCTGCAGGACAAGATTAAGCTTGTAAAATGGGTGGTTGTTTGGAAGCCTTTTAGGTTCTTGACCAAGTCTCTTCAACTCTTCACTGTAGAATCTCTGTTGAATGAGTCCTATGACGGTTTCTTCAGCTTTCATTCTTTCTTCTACATTCAACAATTCCTTCTTTCTGATTCCCTTTCCCAAACGTTGAATTTGAGCTACTACATTTATGACCGTATTCCATTTTGAACATCTGGCTAGTCTTTCAAGTATGTCATCTTGAAACTTGGCAGCAGTGCTCAATGTTTGTACAACTTTTACTTCTGGTTCACCCATAGACAATTCTGTGTAACCTTTACTAGGCGTGAATTTCTTCTCCCAAAGGAACTCTGTGCCTGTGAACCAGTTTGAATTTTTCAATTCTGTTACATTCAGGCCTCTTGAAGCATGATCTGCTGGGTTATGCTTTGTGTCAATGTGATGCCAATGTTCTGGATTTGTTATTTCCCGAATTTTTTCAACTCTGTTGGCGACAAAGAAATGGAATCTTCGAGCTTCAATGTATATGTATCCTAGGACAACTTGTGAGTCTGTCCAAAATTATTCTTCATCTATTTTTAACTCCTATTCTTCTCTCAGAAACTTGCTTACTGAAGCTGAAACAACGGCTGCTTTCAGTTCAAGTCTTGGTATTGTCTGAATACTGGTAGCTGCGACTCTGGCCTTTCCCGTAACCAGGGCACGGTATATCTTTTCTTCTCCTATCACTCTGATGTAGGAGCACTAACCATAACCATAACTACTGGCATCTGAAAAGTGATGAAGTTCTATTTTCTTGTACTTTCCGAAATCATGAGGTACAAAACATGTGGGTATCCGAACCTCTCTCAAGTTTTGCAAGTCTCTTATCCAACTCTCCCACCTTGGCCTCAAATTTTCAGGTATGGGCTTGTCCCATCCCAACATCTGTCTGCATAATTCTTGTAGTATTTATTTTGCTCTGAGGATTACTGGGGCCAAGAATCCCAGTGGATCATATATAGAAGCCACTGCGGAAAGAATGGTTTGTCTAGTTTCAACTTTCTCTTCAATAGATACTTCAAAGAAGAACTTGTCATTCTCTACATTCCATCCCAATCGAAGTACGTTCTGAACTGGAAGATGATCGCAATTGAGATCTACATTTTTCATTGTTGAAGCACGTTCAGAGTCACTGATGGATTCCAGTACCTTACATTTTTCATTGTTGAAGCACGTTCAGAGTCACTGATGGATTACAGTACCTCTCTATTGTTTGAGATAAAGGCTTCCTCTTGGGCATAACTCTTGACTTCTTTCACTAGTTTGATTGCAGATTCTGTGGACTCTAGACTTATAAGACCATCATCTACATAAAAGTTTTTCTTCAGAAAATTTGCTGCTGATTGGCAATCTTTTTCATTCTGTATGTACTTCATACCATAATTGGCGCAAACTGGAGACGATTCTGCTCCAAACAAGTGTACTTTTATTCTGTATTCTGCTGGCTCTGAATCTGTATGGTTTTAGTAGATGATCGTTCAATGCAACACCATCATACTTTGCTGAGCAATCAAATACCACTCTAATCTTATCTGGTTTCTTTGAGTGGTAGACACCTTGATGTGGGATGTACCACACTTCTCCTTCTTTAGGTTGGTTATTAACTTTCTCTGCATTTCCTTCTTCGAGGATGCCTTCTATGAATTTCAAATAATCATTCTTGAGTTTAGGATATCTTCCCATCCTTTTATTCAAACATTTCAATCTTGCTAGGGCAAGATTTCTGTTATTTGGCAGACGAGGTTGTTCTCTAAAAGGTAAGGGGATTTCAAGATGACCTTGTTGATTCTGCTGAATATTTTCTTCTAGAGTGTGTACGAACTTTATGTCTTCTTGGGATACACTCTTTTCTTTAGAACTTATGTCTGCAAAGTCGGATTCAAGGATCTTGATTACTTTCGCTGGACTTACAGTTGGTAACTCTTGGACAGATATACGATGACACAATCCTGTCACCTGTCTTGAGTTTGCTATTTGCTGTTTTCTTCTAACAACACCCCATCCTAGATCAGTTTGAACAGCGTAGGGTTCACCCTTTTCTTCTGTGATTACCTTTCGTGGTACCAAGGCTTTGGCACAATCATAGCCTATGAACAGTCCAACACCAAACTCCTTCAGCGGGGACATTTCATGAGATATGACAGATAGGTGTTCCCATTTATTGGGTTTCACAGGTAGGTATGCGATTTTGATCATCTGAGGAAGGGGACAGCGTCTCCCCGAAACGCGTTTGGTGAGCATCTGGGTAACATCCCAGACTTATAGACCCCGCATCTTATCTTGGAAAATAAGTGCACTTATACAAAGAGAAAGATTTCCTGGACACGCACCGGAAAAGAGTGATTACGTCATCCCACCAGCGCTCAGAAACAAGCGACTGCATACCTCACGTAAGTACACCACGTGAGAAGCAGCAGTGAAGAGCCACGAGGGACGCGAATACCGCAGCCGGAACGCCGGCACATTGAGCGGCCGAAAAAGACCATCTACTAGTCCCACTGAGCAGAGCGCAGGCGGAGGTAAGCCCACACCTGTGGGAAAACTTACAACTCTTTCATTGAATTGAGACTTACTATAACGATCATTGCCGCTATCATATAAGAAAATATTAGGACCGCATTATATGGTGGATTAAATAACAGCTTTCAACCAAAAGAAAACATCTCTGCGGGTAACTATAAACAGCGGACAATTTGTTTGAACAGTGTCAGCTGTGGAAATTGCTACACTGTCTTCCTGAAAATTTGCTGTGCATGAATTATCATCTTAAACACTGACTATTAAACGTTGTCTTGCAACATTGAGGATAAAGACACACTCTTATTATATCGAAAAGTTGCTATACTTTTGAAAATACCAGTACCAACTTATTGAAAGCTCTGAACCTTGCGCTTCTGAGATCTCCTAACTTGTGGAATTGTTCAGGTGGAATAATACATGGAAATGCAACTCTTGTTTTAAATACCATATGGGTTTGCAGTAACCGGTGGCATCATCGACCATTGGACATACAACCAGAACCAGTGAATTCTGTGAACGGTTGGTGCCTGCGGTTCCTGCAATTTTTATAATTTTATTTTCTTGTGATTTAATAAGATTTTAGGTTGAATAGTGCATTCATTGTATTTTATTTGTATTTTATTTGTGATAGGTGAAGAAAACCACATTTCACATTGTATTCATATGTAATAAACCGTGTTATTCCTTATATGAGTGCCAGTCCAACCCATTTTTTCTATTACTAATTTGCTTTGAGGGGTGTCTCAATTTTTGGACTAGAGCACCTGCCCTGAGGGGACAGAGGTGAGCGGACCCTATTTTTGATTTATTCTAGGTATGCGATTTTGATCATCGGTATAAGCTGGAGGTAGATCTAATGTGAAGTTTGAATGAAGTCCTCTAACTCTCAGTCCTTTGACCCTTTGACTGTTTACTACGGTGTCTCTTCTCATCATTGAGGTGAGTTTGAGCTTCACTGGTTCTGTAGCCACTTGTAATTTCTTGCAGATTTCTTGATCAATGAAGGTGACATCACTCTGGGCATCCAGTAGTGCATAGGCATATACTTTCTTGTTTCTCCTTTTAGGATTTGAAATGCATACTGGTACAACATTGATGTGCATTTGCTTTCTCCTTCACTCACTCTGCAAGAGAATACCAATATTTTCTTTCCTTCCTCGGTATCTTTAGGTATTGAGGATTAATCCTTCTTTGGACATTCTTCATGTAGTAGTGTAAGATGACGTCCTTTGCAAATGCTGCATGTGGCCTTTTTCTTACACTCCTTAGTAACATGGCCTTTTCTTAGACATCCGAAACACAGTTGGTTATCCAGTACAAACCTTTTCTTTTCTTTTGGGGACTTCTGCTTCAATTGTTGGCACTTGTGTATGAAGTGGTTCTCTCCACAGAACATACACTTGAAGGTAGTCTGAATATTTGTCAGTTCTGTCTCTCTACTGATCCCAGTAGTAACTTTGAACTTGCTCTCGTAGGTATCTGGACCTTTACCTGCTGTGTTGGTTGCAAAGCTAGTTGCTCTTGCACGTCTTATCTCTCTTGCAGGCCTTTCCTCTAAGGATTTTAAGACGTAAGATGATGTTACTGGATTACATGCTACCCATGTTTCCTTATTGACGAACTCAGAGAACTCTTTAAAACTTGGGAAGTTCTTACTTAGATATAACTGTTCAGTCACATAGCGATTCCATCTAGAAGCTACTTCTTCACGTAGCTTAGTTAGCATCCTGTGGTTTTCTAGATAATCGTTCAGTCCTTCTAGTCCTCGTACATGTGGGATGGCATTTCTGCATGCTTGCAGGGTCACCATACTTTTGGAGTCTAAAGTGTTCTTTAGGACCTATTTTAGGCCAGTTATTCTCTAAAGGCTCTTTGTACTAAGAAAGGATGACCATATCTTGCATTAAATTTTTACCAAGCTTGCTTGTAGGCTTCTTTGTCTTTTCTATGTAAGTTACCTTCGAGAACTTTCTTGGCTTTTCCACCAACATATCTCTGAAGGTAAAATAATTTATCAACTGGACTGAAGCAATGATGCTCAATGATTATCTCAAAACTTGCCTTCCACTCTATTAACTTCAGTACGTCTCCCGAAAATAAAGTAGGTTCCGGAACGGGAAGTCTAGCTAGGACTGTTCTCTGTGGTCTTGCTGGGACAATGGTTGTAACATTCTCCTGAGCATTGCCATGGCATCTAGGAATTGAATCATCCGGTTCTATTTTCTCGCTTAATTCTGAATTAGGTCCCTTTCTTCATCTTTTCTGAAGAGACAGAGGGTAAATTCACACACCTTTTTCCTAACACTGGACTAGACCTCTCTTTGTTTTTCTGAGCAGGAATGGAAGGATAATAACTTAATTCTTCACTACATGCTGGAGATTTCCTTTCATTCTCTTCACTTAGTACAGATTTGAACCTATGACTACTCTGACTCATATCCTCCTCATGTAGTCTGACTCTGGCTTCTATGATCTTAACTTCTTTCTGCCTTTCCAGACTTTTCATCTGTTTGCGCTGTGCTTACATTTCAGCTTCCATCTGATGGTGCTGTGCCTCCATTTCAGCTTCCATCTGATGGCGTTGTGCATCCATTTCAGCTTTCATCTAATGGCGTTGTGCATCCTTTTCAGCTTCCTTTTCAGCCATCAGTTGGCGCTGCACCTCAATGGCAGCTTCCATTTCAATTTCTGCTCTCTTGGCAGCAAGTTGTTCAGCTAATTCCTTTGTTTTGGCTGAAATATTTGAGGACTCTGATATGTGGGTGACACTTCTGCTAGGGAAGGAAGTCACACTTGAGATTGTGGTATCACCTAAGGACCTAGCATGTGTCCATGTTCCTTACAATATCCTGGGAAGGTGTTGTAAATCACCGTAGGTTGACATATGCTGCCATAAGCTCTGATTCAGATTCTTCTACCGTCTCTACCATATCACTCAAGTTACTTTTTATACTTTCTTGCTTTAGCTTTCTGCTAATGTCTTTAATGTATGATTTCCACCTATCATACATCCGGGCGAAATTTATCTCTTTTAATGCTGCTCCTTGCTCCAAATTTTCCAGCATCTTTGGGGTCGGTTTTCTGGCACGTGATGAACATATTAGTTCATTTGTTTGGACTAGATTTGTTTGAGATTTGTTTGAGGCAAGACTAATACTGCATGAGACTCTTCTAACTCAGACAGGTTATCTTGCTCTTCCCTCTCTATCTATCTTTGTATCCTCTAACAGTGGCATAGTAATATCAGGCTCAGACATTTTACTTTAACCTCTTAAGGACATAGGGCGTACAGGTACGCCCTTGTGCCCTGGTACTTAAGGACACAGGGCGTACATGTACGCCCTGTGTATTTCTGATCACTGCCGTGCGGCTGGCAGTGATCGGAACCCGGTGCCTGCTCAAATCATTGAGCAGGCACCTAGGCTAAATGCGCGGGGGGGTCCCGTGACCCCCCCCATGTCGGCGATCGTGGCAAACCGCAGGTCAATTCAGACCTGCGGTTTGCTGCGATTTCTGCAGTTTCTGATCCCTGCGGTCCCTGACCGCGGGGATCAGAAACTTTAGGATTCCAAAAATGTTCCTGCATCCCTCCCCTCTGCACCCCTGAGTTATTTGAGCACGGTGGGAGGTGCAGGGGGAGGGTTGCGGGCGGTGCGGGAGGCGGGCGGTGCGGCAGGCGGGATCGCGATCCCCCGCCCGCCTCCCCTTGAATAATCGTTGGTTTCTAGTGGGTATACCAGGGTGCCAGCACATTGCTGGCACCCTGGTATAAACAGCTGACATCTGTGCTGCGATGTCAGCCGTTTAACCCTTTCCATACCGCGGTCCGTACGGACCGCTGTATGGAAAAGGTTAACAGCGCAGGGAGCTCCCTCCCTCTCCCATCGGGGGGCTGCTGTGCCTTTGCAGCCCCCCGAATGGAGAGGGAGAGAGCTCCCAGGCAGCCCCCCAAGCCCCGTCCTTACCCTTCCCCGTCTGCGCAGTTCTGACCATAACTGAGCAGACGGGGAAGGTTCCCATGGCAACAGGACGCCTTCTCAGGCGTCCTGCTGTCCATGGTGCTGAACAGATCTGTGCTGAAAGGCATAGATCTGTTCAGACAAAGTGTAAAATACAGTACAGTACTATATATTGTACTGTACTGTATTATACAGACATCAGACCCACTGGATCTTCAAGAACCAAGTGGGTCTGGGTCAAAAAGAAAGTGAAAATAAAGTAAAAATCAAAAAACACATTTATCACTGATTAAAAATAAAAAAAATGAAATTCCCTACACATGTTTGGTATCGCCGCGTCCGTAACGACCTGATCTATAAAACGGTCATGTTACTTTACCCAAACGGTGAACGCCGTAAAAATAAAAAATTAAAAACTATGATGAAATTGAAATTTTGCCCACCTTACTTCCCAAAAAAGTTAATAAAAGTGATCAAAAAAGTTGTATGTACTCCAAAATTGTAACAATCAAACCGTCATCTCATCCCGCAAAAATCATACCCTACCCAAGATAATCGCCCCAAAACTGAAAAAACTATGGCTCTTAGACTATGGAAACACTAAAACATTATTTTTTTTGTTTCAAAAATGAAATCATTGTGTAAAACTTACATAAATAAAAAAAGTATACATATTAGGTATCGCCGCGTCCGTATCGACCGGCTCTATAAAAATATCACATGACCTAACCCCTCAGGTGACCACCGTAAAAAAATAAAAAAAAAGGTGTAAAAAAAGCTATTTTTTGTCATCTTACTTCACAAAAAGTGTAACAGCAAGCGATCAAAAAGTCATATGCACCCCAAAATAGTGGCAATAAAACCGTAATCTCATCCCGCAAAAAACGAGACCCTACTTGAGATAATCGCCCAAAAACTGAAAAAACTATGGCTCTTAGACTATGGAGACACTAAAACTTTTTTTTGTTTTAAAAATTAATTCATTGTGTAAAACTTACATAAATAAAAAAAATTGTATACATATTAGGTATCGCCGCGTCCGTGACAACCTGCTCTATAACATGATCTAAACGGTCAGATGAATGTTGTAAATAACAAAAAAAAACGGTGCCAAAAAAGCTATTTCTTGTTACCTTGCCGCACAAAAAGTGTAATATAGAGCAACCAAAAATCATATGTACCCTAAACTAGTACCAACAAAACTGCCACCTTATCCCGTAGTTTCTAAAATTGGGTCACTTTTTTGGAGTTTCTACTCTAGGGGTGCATCAGGGGGGCTTCAAATGGGACATGGTGTCAATAAAACTAGTCCAGCAAAATCTGCCTTCCAAAAACCGTATGGCATTCCTTTCCTTCTGCGCCCTGCCGTGTGCCCGTACAGCAGTTTACGACTACATATGGGGTGTTTCTGTAAACTACAGAATCAGGGCCATAAATAATGAGTTTTGTTTGGCTGTTAACCCTTGCTTTGTAACTGGAAAAAAAATATTAAAATGGAAAATCTGCCAAAAAAGTGAAATTTTGAAATTGTATCTCTATTTCCCATTAAATCTTGTGCAACACCTAAAGGGTTAACAAACTTTGTAAAATCAGTTTTGAATACCTTGAGGGGTGTAGTTTCTTAGATGGGGTCACTTTTATGGAGTTTCTACTCTAGGGGTGCATCAGGGGGCTTCAAATGGGACATGGTGTCAAAAAAACAGTCCAGCAAAACCTGCCTTCCAAAAACCATATGGCGCACCTTTCACTCTACGCCCCGCTGTGTGGCCGTACAGTAGTTTACGGCCACATATGGGGTGTTTCTGTAAACGGCAGAGTCAGGGCAATAAAGATACAGTCTTGTTTGGCTGTTAACCCTTGCTTTGTTAGTGGAAAAAATGGGTTAAAATGGAAAATTTGCCAAAAAAATGAAATTCTCAAATTTCATCCCCATTTGCCAATAACTCTTGTGCAACACCTAAAGGGTTAACGAAGTTTGTAAAATCAGTTTTGAATACCTTGAGGGGTGTAGTTTATAGAATGGGGTCATTTTTGGGTTGTTTCTATTATGTAAGCCTCGCAAAGTGACTTCAGAGCTGTAGTGGTCCCTAAAAATTAGGTTTTTGTAAATTTCTGAAAAATTTCAAGATTTGCTTCTAAACTTCTAAGCCTTGTAACATCCCCAAAAAATAAAATATCATTCCCAAAATAATTCAAACATGAAGTAGACATATGGGGAATGTAAAGGCATCACAATTTTTAGGGGTATTACTATGTATTACAGAAGTAGAGAAACTGAAACTTTGAAATTTACAAATTTTTCCAATTTTTTTTTAAATTAGGTATTTTTTGGTGAAAAAAAAATATTTTTTTTAACTTCATTTTACCAGTGTCATGAAGTACAATATGTGACAAAAAAACAATCTCAGAACGGCCTGGATAAGTCAAAGCGTTTTAAAGTTATCAGCACTTAAAGTGACTCTGGTCAGATTTGCAAAAAATGGCCTGGTCCTAAGGTGTAAAAAGGCTGTGTCCTTAAGGGGTTAAATGCTATAACAATCAATACAAATATTAACTGCTACAGGACCGCCGTCCTGGCGGCGGCCCTGTAATTCCTCCTGGACGCGCCGGCGCATGCTCTCGCGAGACGCGAGATTTCGGTCAAAGCCGCCCCGCGCATGTGCATCGCGGGTCAGCAAAAATTAGAGTAGTATTTCGGCACCAGCCTGCCAGCCAATGATCGTGGCTGGCAGGCTGGCGATTAAAAAAAAAACTAATCAGAAGCCAGTTAACACTTTATATTTGTAAATATAAGGTGTTAAATGGCTTCTCTGCTCCTCTGCTGGTCCTTTTGGTCGGTTGGTCTCAGCAGAGGAGCAGGCATCACAGTGAGTAGCACCAAACACTACACCTTAGCCCCAGATCACCCCCCAGCACCCCAATTAACCCCTTGATCACCCCTTCTTGCCCCTGTCAATCACCTAGTGAAAGGGAAAAAAGTGATCAGTGTAAACTGTCACTTTTTTTTCACTGGTATTGACTGATAGTTTTAGGATAGTTTAGGCCCCTTGGTTAGGTAGTTTAGCGATCGTTTAGCCCCCAGCCCACCGCAACGCAGTCACTGATTCGCTGATTAGCGTATCGCTAATCAGCATTTGTACTTTTACAGTATCTGTAAGTGATCAGAACTGATCACAGTCAGATCTATAATAGTATTAGTGTCACCTTAGCTCACCCTCCACCTAAAACGCAGTGTTTGCCCGATCAGGCCTGATCGGTCGCCCACACGTGCGTTCACCCACGCCAGCCGCGCCGCAGTGACAAAAAATATTTTTTTTTTTCTTGGGTAGTCTCAGGGAATACCCCTAAATTTAGTAGTCCAAATGTCAAACAGGGGGTATTCTTCTGAAGAGGCCTACAGGCTTCTGACCCAGTCGGATGAGGAATGGGAACCCTCATCTGATGAATCTAGCAGGTCAGAATATGAACCTGTAGAAAGCTGTGGCAGTCTGACCCAAAGTTCGGACGAGGAGGTTGAGGTCCCTGACAGCACCAGGCGTACCCGGCCCCAAGTCGCTAGACCACAGGTTGCGCAGGATCCGCTTCAAGGGCAGCAGAGTGGGGCTGGCACTGTCGGATTACGTGGTGAGGCATACACCAGCAGCGCAGCCCATCCTGGACCTAGTACCAGCACTGCCGTACAACATGGTGAAATGGCGAGCACCAGAAGGGCAGTTGAAGCTGGTACGGTGGCACGTGCAATAGTTACCCCGTCGCAGCCACCGCACAGACAGGACCGTAGACCCCCTAGAGTCCCTGAGGGGCTGGCAAACCCTGATTGGCAGTCCCCAACTTCAGCCGCACCATAAGTTCCCCCTTTCACCGCCCAGTCTGGAGTTCGGGTTGAGACAGCTCAGATCGATTCGGCCCTGGGATTTTTTGAGCTGTTCTTGACTGCGGAGCTCTTGGACTTAGTTGTGGCTGAAACAAATCAGTATGCCACTCAATTTATATCCGCCAACCCGGGAAGCTATTATGCCCAGTCTTTCCGGTGGAAACCCGTCCAAGTTTCCGAATGTAAAATTTTTCTGGGCCTTCTCCTCAACATGGGTCTAACCAAAAAGCATGAATTGCGGTCATATTGGTCCACAAACCCAATTCATCACATGCCCATGTTCTCTGCTGCCATGTCCAGGACACGATTTGAGACCATCCTGCGTTTCCTGCACTTTAGTGACAATAGCACCTCTTGTCCAAGAGGCCACCCAGCTTTTGACCGGCTCCACAAAATTCAGCCCCTCATAGACTACTTCAACCAGAAATTTGCAGATTTGTATACCCCTGAGCAAAACATCTGCGTAGACGAGTCCCTTATACATTTTACCAGGCGCCTTGGCTTCAAACAATACATCCCAAGCAAGCGCGCCCGGTATGGGGTCAAATTGTATAAGCTCTGTGAAAGGGCCACAGGCTATACCCACAAATTTCGGATCTATGAGGGTAAAGATCAGACCCTGGAGCCGGTCGGTTGCCCTGACTACCTGGGGAGCAGTGGGAAGACAGTCTGGGACTTGGTGTCACCCTTATTTGGCAAGGGGTACCATCTTTATGTGGACAATTTCTACACAAGTGTGCCCCTCTTCAGGCATTTGTTCCTAGAACAGTCACCGGGGCTTCCCCCAACGGCTCGTTACCACCCGTCTTGCAAGGGGGGAGAGGGCTGCCTTGTGTAACCAAGAACTGCTTGCGGTGAAATGGAGAGACAAGCGTGACGTTTACATGCTCTCCTCCATTCACGCAGACACGACAATCCAAATTGAACGAGCAACCAGTGTCATTGAAAAGCCCCTCTGTGTCCACGACTATAATTCGCTCATGGGAGGGGTGGACTTCAATGACCAGATGTTGGCTCCTTATCTCCTTTCCCGCAGGACCAGACGCTGGTATAAGAAGGTGTCTGTATATTTAATTCAATTGGCTGCATATAATAGTTTTGTTCTCTACAGTAAGGCTGGGAGAACAGGATCCTTCCTCAAATTTCAGGAAGAGATCATCGAGAACCTCCTGTATCCAGGAGGTTACGTGGCCCCATCCACCAGTGTAGTGAGCCGTCTACACGAGCGAATTTTCCCCAGTGTCGTTGCTGGTACCTCAAACCGACCGCCACCCCGAATTTTTTTTTGTGTCTGTAGCAGGAGTGGAATAAGGCGTGACACCCACTATTTCTGTCCTGACTGCCCTGACCACCCTGCCCTATGCTTAGGGGAGTGTTTCCGGAAGTACCACACACAGGTACACTTAGCTTAGGGATTGCATCTCACAGGACAGGCACACAGGGCTATTAGGGCCCATTCACACACAGCTGCTGCATCTTTGGGCGATTTGCGCTTTGCACATTGTCCCATGGGGAAGGAGAGGTTTGTCCTATAAAGGTAAACAACAAAAAACATAAAGAAAATCACCAGTAAGCAAAAAAGTTAACATTCAGTTCAAAAAGTTAAATAAAGTTTATATGTTCTGTTCAAATGTTATTATAAAGTTAATAAAATTTATTGCGTTGCGGCCTGGTTTTTTCTTTTTTCTTTTGTTTTTTTTACCTTCCAGGTGGACCAAACGATCGACTAGCTGCAACACTGATGTGCATTCTGACAGAAGCATTGCGCTGCTGTCAGGTTACACAAAGGTCGGTGTATGCGGCGCTGCAAGACGAGATTTCTCCTCTGCAGTAAAAGATACGTTTGCCGAGGCATATGAGCTGAGGAGGCGGCGGTGTTCATATGCTTTGGCAAACACTTTGTATATAAAAATAAAAAATCCCGGCAATGATTTATTCATCCACATCGATTGATGTGAATGGAGAAATCGGGTTTGCCAGGGCATACGAGCTAAGTGGGTATGGATGTTGGGCGGAGCTCCTATGTCAGACGCCTTTCCCCTCCTTTTTTTTTTTTGGGCAGAGATTTTTTCATCCACATTGATCGATGTGAATAAAGAAATCTGTGCCGTTCATTTTTTTCTTTCAGCCCAGAGGCTGAACGGAAAAAAAAAATCTTATTACCTGTATGCTCAATATAAGGAGAATAGCAGAAACTCCTAATGCTGACCATACATGTAATGATTGCGGAGACCCTCAAATGCCAGGGCAGTACAAACACCCCACAAATGACACCATTTTGGAAAGAAGACACCCCAAGGTATTCGCTGAGGGGCATATTGAGTCCATGAAAGATTAACATTTTTGTCCCAAGTTAGCAGAAAGTGAGACTTTGTGAGAAAAAAAAATAAAATCAATTTCCGCTAACTTGTGCCAAAAAAAATATAAAAAAATTCTATGAACTCGCCATGCCCCTTGGGGTGTCTTCTTTCCAAAATGGGGTCACATGTGGGGTATTTATACTGCCCTGGCTTTTTAGGGGCCCTAAAGCGTGAGAAGTCTGGGATCCAAATGTCAAAAAATGCCCTCCTAAAAGGAATTTGGGCACCTTTGCGCATCTAGGCTGCAAAAAAGTGTCACACATGTGGTATTTACGTACTCAGGAGAAGTTGGGGAATGTGTTTTAGGGTGTCATTTTACATTTACCCATGCTGGGTGAGATAAATATCTTGGTCAAATGCCAACTTTGTATAAAAAAATTGGAAAAGTTGTCTTTTGCCGAGATATTTCTCTCACCCAGCATGGGTATATGTAAATTGACACCCCAAAACACATTCCCCAACTTCTCCTGAGTACGGCGATACCACATGTGTGACACTTTTTTGCAGCCTAGGTGGGCAAATGGGCCCACATTCCAAAGAGCACCTTTCGGATTTCACAGGGCATTTTTTACAGATTTTGATTTCAAACTACTAGAGGACACGCTAGCAGGCTGGCAACATCCCCCTTTATCGTACATGGGACGGGCATACCTTCTTAAGATGGTGTAATTTCCCCACCTGCTATATCTTCTGCATTCCCTACCAATATACTTACTCCCCAGAGACGAGAAAAAAAATGAACTAATTATACCGTAAATTCATCTGGCATGGCCGTCGCCCCAGGATACCTTACATTATTTTACAACAACCTAGGATGAATGGGGGGCTGAACTTTCCCAACATAAGGGCATATAACATTGCAGCTTTGATGAGAATAGCAATGGACACACCACACATCCATGTTCTCAAACGTCAGGGGGCGAAGGCACGCCGAAACGCACATCAGGGTAGCGCCATCCTGGTTTTTGGACACGCGTGGCTCTTGAGGTAGGTGTCTTCTCACTAGATTTTGACCCAATTTGTCACAGGCTTTGTGTCATGCTGCCTGATCTTGTGATTTCTAGAGCATTGCTGGGTACACTTTCGCAGGCACTGTTATATATGCAGCTATATAATGTATGAGACCCACCTTTATTTATTATATGCAGACAAGCTTGTTACATTACAATATGAATATGTAGCCGTTGTCCTACCAGGGTGGTGTTCTTTTCTGCTACCTTCTTTTTAATAGCAACGTCGTTTATACATGTATTGTTGTGATTTCAATAAAATATATACATTTTTTGTATTGGTACGTAGTGAGCTCCATTTTTTTCTAGGTTTTGTGTTTGAGGTAGGAGCTGGTACTTTTTACCCTTTATAGTTGGCCCCCGTATTTTTGCCGCAATATGATTTGCAAGCACTAACTTTAGTTTTGGCATGTGGGCCACGTTTGGTTTTGCTTTTGAATGTATTTATGCCTGTTAGCAGCAGCAGGAATTAAAACAATCCTTCACACATGGATTGACCCCACGCCCCCACCATTGAAGCTATTTCTTGAGAAAGTCTACTTCTTAATGAAGATGGACTGGGTAGAGGCGTCTTCCAGAAAAGAGACCCATGTGAAGCAATTCTTCGCATGCTGGAAGAGTTTCATAGACATATTGCCCCTCCAGGTTCGAAGAAATATCCAGGATGGTTTTCAATTCACATCTTGGTATCAGACACGCATCTTACTAAACGATCCTCCAATCTCAGGGATTGAATCTACTTAAGGGCTCAGCGGGGGTTCATGCGCGTCACGTGCCTGCCTGGAATTTGACTCCACCGACTGTGGAGAAGAGGTGAACATGATGGGCTATTGTTACATTATATAAGCCTTGTGGTTTGCAGGGAGTTAAGTTCTGGTTTCTAAATTATTAATCCCCTGTACCCTTTCCCTTCCCTTAAAAAAAATTGACGTATTAGCTCCTATACACTAATCTGATTGTTTATATCGGGACTTGTACCCAAAACTTTCTGTAAAGTACAATTTAACGCATCACACTGTATGTACTCCTTTATTATGTCAACCTGAAATAAAAACGTTTGAAAATGAAAAAGCACCAGCCTATGTGCACTGCCATGGTTCTGGCCACCAGAGAGGCTGGCGCTTTTTCCTATGGTGTACAAGCACGACCACCACCGATGGATTGCAGGGTGGTCGAAAACATGGAAACAAGCAGTGAATAATGTAAAGAAAAATGAATCCAGCCAACAAGGGAAGCTATTCGCTGAACTGACACAACCACTTTAAGGCCAGACACACATGAGTGAGCTCAGTGTGAGAAACTCGCCGCCTGTGCCAGTGTGAGTTCTCGTTCTGACCTCCACTCCTCTGATAGGATCGCACAGCCTTATAATGATTTATAATGCTGTGTGACCCTAAGAATCCTGGAATCTACTGAAGTACACTGACATTATTATATCAGTGTTAGGCTACATGCACACGACCGTATGTGTTTTGTGGTCCGCAAATTGCGGATCCGCAAAAATAAAAAAGTAGGCATACGTTTTTTTTTTGCGGATCCATTGTAACAATGCCTAAGGCTTCTTTCACACTGGCGTTTTGGCTTTCCGTTTGTGAGATCCATTCGCGGATCTCGCAAGCGGTCCAAAAACGGATCAGTTTTGCCCTAATGCATTCTGAATTGAAAAGGATCCGCTCAGAATGCATCAGTTTGCCTCAGTTTGCGTCCGTTCCATCTGTCCGTCTGACGAAACTGAGCCAAACGGATCCGTCCTGACACACAATGTAAATCAATGGGAATGGATCCGTTTCCTATGACACAATCTGGCACAATAGAAAACGGATCCGTCTTCCATTGACTTTCAGTGGTGTTCACGACGGATCCGTCTTGGCTATGTTAAAGATAATACAAACTGATCCGTTCTGAACGGATGCAGACGGTTGTATTATCTGAACGGATTTGACGGATCCGCACCAAACGCGAGTGTGAAAGTAGACTAAAAAGGACAAGAATAGGACATGTTCTATTTTTTGGGCGGACATACTGATGCGGACAGCACACGGTGTGCTGTCCGCATTTTTGGCGGACCTATTGAAATGAATGGGTCTGCATCCTATCTACAAAATAAAAACGGAACGGACACAGAAACAAATAACGTTCGTGTGCATGTAGCCTTATTCAGTAGATTTCATGACTCTCAGGGACACACAACCAGTGATGGCCAGTTCGCCATGTTCGCCCGCGAACACATGCGAGCTGCCATCTTAACTCGCAAGTCCGGCGAAGCACAGTTAAGTCCTCACCTGTGCCTGTGCGCAAGCCGGTCTGAAATGAAATGCGGTCCCCGGGTGCAGGCAGTTCTGAGAACAGCCCGATGAAGGCCCCCGGAGGCTGTTCTCGGAACTGCCTGCTCCCAGAGACCGCATTTCAGACCGGCTCCCACATAGGCACAGGTAAGGACTTACCTGTGCATTGCCAGACTTGTGAGTTAAGATGGCAGCTCGCATGTGTTCGCGGGCGAACACGGAGAACTGGCCATCACTGCACACAACATTGTAAATCATTATAATGCTTTGTGATCCTGTCAGAAGAGCGGAGGTCAGAACTGGATCTCACACTGACACACGCTGCGAGTTTCTCACGCTGAACTCGCTTGTGTGTGCCTGGCCAAATTCCTATACTTTCTAGCATTTAATTAGATAATTTTCAATAGCCATAGTGCTAAATTGATCCTAAGTGGCTCCGATTATTCACTAAACATAAACACGTTGAGTCACTTATGACTACGACTACATAAATAACCCAACATGGCAACAAAGAAAAATAAGCATCATTAAAATATATCAGAGAAAAGCTTCTGTAGAAGTAAATATTTGATGTTATTGTCCTTTTTTGAAATATCAGTGCCTGGAGCTACACAACCTGTGGAGCGCTGAAGGATTTAACCTCCACCCAATACATCTCTAGCACAGCAAGAATCCACAGGATACAGAACAGCCAGGAAATGTATCCATTAGACAGCACGACAGTAAATACTCATTAAATATACATTTTTTGTTTTTTACTTGTCTGTCACTGTGGCTCATAAAGCGTGCTCGGTGGGAGTAAATCTGGGTTTTTATAGCAAAGCCTGGCAAATGCATCGTAAGTCTTCCATCAGTCTTGGATTGAAATGATATAGAAATAGAGCAGAGGCAGAGAAGATTTGAAATACAGCCTAGGATGACACAAAAAGGGACATTTGTAGAAATACATTGACATATGCGACTGTTTGCTTTTACAGGAGTTGCCATCCCACCTTTTTAGAGTACTGGATGTCAGATCTGTCCACTAATACAACAATGTAGAAATAGGGCAGGGGTGTAACATGAAACATTCTGGGCCCCAATGTAAAATCTGTCTTAGGGCCCACAACCTACCATGTGCCCTTTATAATATTGGTTTCTTATCTGCCTGACTTAAAGAGGCAGTCCAAGATTAGAAAAACATGCCTGCTTTCTTCCAAAAACAGCTCCATCCCTGTCCTCAGGTTGTGTGCGGTATTACAGCTTTGCCCTGTTTACTAAGATGAAGATGAGCTGCAATACCACACACAGGGGTGATAATGTTTTTGGATAAAAGCGGCCATATTTTCTAATCCTGGACAAATGTTTAAGCTAGGAAGATGGATAAGTCATACCTGCCAACTCTCCCGGTCACTGTGTGGCGGGCTGATCTCTCTTGAAAGTGCACTCTGGCTTTTTTTTTTTACATTAGGCTACACCAGGGATGTCAAACTCGTGGCCCTCCAGCTGTTGCAAAACTACAACTCCCATCATGCCTGGGCATACTACAGCTATCAGGGAATGATGGGAGTTGTAGTTTTGCAACATCTGGAGGGCCATGAGTTTGACATCCATGGGCTACACCTTTAACTCTGTCTAATTCCTACCTATACACACCCAAACCCGCCCAGTCCCCTTACTGGCTATGCCCTCATAGTACTCCCACACAGTAGTGTTAACAAAAATGTCCCCATAGTGCCCCGACACAGTAGTTATGCCCTCTTAATGCCCCCTCACAGTAGTGTAATGTAATACTCACCTAGACTGGTTCCCCTGAAGATTGGAGCACATCCTGCTGTCACCAATGTTGACATCATTGTGCCTGATGGACTGAAGAATGTATAAGCCTATTCCCCGGCCGGGCAGTGATCTTCAACCTCTGCACTCTCCAGATCAGCTCTGCAGGCGAGATGATGTCACCGCATTGTGCCTGTCTGCAGTTCAATGGTAAAGCAGGCAGCCGACAGCTTCCCCACTTCACTATTGCATTAAACTGTATCTGCGTCCTGAGGACGCAGATACAGTTGAAATCAGGACATAGCTCAAATGTTCGGGAACACGGGACAGCCGCTGAAATCCGATATTTAGAAGGTATGGTATTCAACTGCAAAACTAAAATTTACAGATATCAATATATTATATCCACAATGCAGTAACCGCATCACCTAACAGGATTACTCAATTAATTCATCAGCCAAGGAAGCGAATCCTACTATGTTCCTTTTAAAAATATAATAATCTTTTATTGAACATGATTTTAAAATTAACACCTTTTCATGATTGTGGTAGGGATTCAAATATATAACGCCACGAGAAATATTCAGTACAAAAAGAAAAAAACGATTGAATAAAATGGTGGATTGCACAAATGCCTTGTTCGTCCCCTCCTGAAGAAGCAGTAATGCGAAACGCGCTTTGAGGGGAAGTCGCCATCTTTATTCAGCTCACGGTATGTCACCTATTGAATGGTTCCATTGATGTTTGCCCCCATTACGCAGACTTTGTTCTCATGTTAGTTTCAGGAAGGCGAATGTATAAAGGCTAGCTTAGAATGTTATATTCAGTAGCCCTGGGAGTGATTGCAACCCCTTTACTAGCGCACTTTATATGTATAGACGGCGGACTGCAGGGAACATATTGAAACAAGGCAGACAAGGCACATATGCAATCGACCATTTTATTCAATAGTTTTTTTCTTTTTATACTGAATATTTATGTTACCTGTTGAGAAGACTGTAGAGCAGTGATAAGAGACTTAGGCCCCTTTCACACGAGCGAGTATTCCGCGCGGGTGCAATGCGTGATGCGAACGCATTGCGCATTGCGCCCACACGTAATCCGGACCCATTCATTTTAGTGGGGCTGTGTACATGTGCGTTGGTTTTCACGCATCACTTGTGCGTTGCGTGAAAATTGCAGCATGTTCTATATTCTGCGATTTTCACCCAACGCTGGCCTCATAGATGTGAATGGGGCTGCGTGAAAATGCGTTTTTTCGCGGATGGTTTCTAAGAGATGTTGTTTGTAGACATTCAGTTTTTTATCACGCGCATGAAAAACGCATCAAAAGGCATTGCACCCGCACGATAAAGACTGAACAACTGAACGCGATCACAAACAAAACTGAATGGACTTGCTTGCAAAATCGCGCAGTTTTAATGAACGCATCTGGACCTAATCCGGACACGCTCGTCTGCAAGGGGCTTTAGTGGCAAGAGTGAAAACTGCAATGCAAGTCTTTAGGGCATCAATGTACAGTAGATAATGACAAGGTAACAATTTTAACATTTAAAGGGGTTCTTCAGGACTTTAATTTTGATGGCCAGTCCTGAAGGCGGGTTTACACGCACCGGTCAGAAAGCTGGTATGAGGACGAGGTGCTATTGTGATCGCTTGTCCTCTTACAGAATCATTGTTTCTGGGCAGCAGATCTCTGTTTAGACCACACGATCTGCTGCCCAGAAACGATGATTGATGTGTCTGCACGAACGACAGGATCACCCAATGAGCGAGCGTTTTGCTTGTTCATTGGGTGATTTGCGGCACATTTAGACGGACAGATTGTTAGGAACCAGCGTTCACAGGAACGTACATTCCTGATAATCTGCCAGTGTAAATCCACCTTAAAGGGATTCTATCACCTATTTTTACCCTATACAGGTGAAACTTGAAAAATTTGAATACTGTGGCAAAGTTCATTAATTTCAGTAATGCGACTTAGAAGGTGAAACTAACATATGAGACTCATTACAGGCAAAGCGAGATATTTCAAGCCTTTATTTGTTATAATTTGGATGATTATGGCTTACAGCCTATGAAACCCCAAAGTCACAATTTTGAGGCCCCCTTTGCTCAGGGGGTATGGATTCATTAGCTGACTAGAGTCTGACACTTTGAGCCTAGAATATTGAACCTTTTCACAAAAATCTAATTTTAAGCTGCATTCATGCAATTCCTTTTAATTTACATTGCTGAAATAAATGGACTTTTGCACAATATTCAATTTTTTTTAGTTTTACCTATAGAGATGCGGACATGCACGGCTAGATCGCCGCTACCATGTCCGCAATATACCTGTCCCATAGCTCTGTGTGGTTTTATTGAGTGTAAAAAATGATTTTATACATATGTAAATCAGCCTGATAAGGAGCCCAAGGGGCTGCACTAACCGTTCTGGAGCCCAGCCACGTCCCCCTGTGAAGGAGCCCAGCACCGCCTGTATCCAGGAATCTCCTCCTTGCTCACAAAGTCAGATCGCCGTAATCTCACGATGCGCGAGCTCGCGCATGCGCAGTGCCGGCATAGTGTTCTTTCCTTGTGCTGGCATCAGCCTCAGGGAAGGAACTGAGCATGTGCGAGCTCGCGCACCACGAGATTACGGCGATCTAGCCGTGCATGTCCGCATCTCTATAGGGTTAAAAAGAGGTGACAGAATCCCTTTAAGATATACCACCAGTATTTGCGTCTGACGATCAGTACCACGCCCCTTTGATTGTGTTAACCTACTGGGGTTCCAGAGATCATTAATGGGCTGTCCTTAGGATAGGCCATCAATGTTAAAGTCATGGAAGATTTCTTTAACTCTGTCTGTGTGGCTGTTCCTGCCACGTGGCTCCGTTCCTGTACTTGAGTGCCCCCCTCATCCTTTGCTACTGTTGCTTTAGTTATGTCTAATTCTATTTTAGTTTTTTATAAAAATCACCATTTATAGCAACAAATCACCTATGTACTTTTTCTGGTGCAACAGTTGGTACATTTCTTACCTGGAGCATAATAATGTGCCACCATGAAGCCTGACATGTGACATTTTCAATTTCCCAAGCAATTGGTGGTGTCATAGGCCTCCATAAGCATTGCTCTGATATTTAGACAGTGTGCACAGAAATGTCACAGCCATGATCACAGCAGCAGCACAATTGATGCTTTCTCAAGGTAACTTCTAAGCACTGGGATGGATTTGTGACCATTTGCCCATAAACACTCCAGGATTTTTTTTTTATATATACATATATTTTGATTCAAATGTAAAGTACATGAGCAGGCATAGATTGACCCACAGGGAGCCGGCAGATCCTATGGTGGAACCCGATCCAGGACTGGAGCCACAGCCCCAAGCTCCCTGCACAAGCGGTACACAGCACAGTACACTCGCTGCACTACATACAGATGTATAGACAGAATACTGAATCTCACCCAGCCTATGCGTCCATATAAATAACTGGGTAGTTTATAATAAACTAGACAGTTTATTATTATAGATACACAGAGGCCATCTGAAATGACATATAGTCGGAGGGGCAGACCTGCCAGTATATCTCTCCAAGCCAACCCTAACAAATCATTTTGCAGCTTCTTGTTACTGTCTGCGGCCTGCTACTACATCAGCATATATGCCCAACCTACAGCGATAGGAAATCTCTCTGTCCATGCAAGAACCAGGTAGATGACTACTGAGAGGACCCCCCGACAGAGTCCTAAGAAAGGGCCAAGCAGCAGACTGCTAAGATGGACCCCAGACAGAAAGAGTCCAAGGAAAGGGCAAGGTAGCAGAAATTTGAGGGGGCACCCAGACAGAAGGAGTCTATGGCAAGTACCAGGCAGCAGACAACCGGAAGGGCCCCCAGACAGAAAGAGTCTATGGCAAGGGCAAGGCAGAAGGCTATTGAGAGGGCCCCCAGACAGAAAAAGTCCAAGGCAAGGGCCAGGCAGCAGACTAGTGCTGAAAAATCGTGTGCCCCCCATCTCCAACTAGGTAATTATACCAGCCCTTTACCTTCCACTGGGAACTAAAACTCTCAGCATGCTCTGACACCTTAATACCTTCATGGCATACAGGAGTTTTCCTTACCTTCTTGAAAGTGAGTTGACACATACTGTAGCAGCTTAATGACAAATGTAATGGTTTATGACAATTTGTAATGGTTTTTAATTGAATATTAATGGAAGTGGGGTTTTGTAGGTAAAACTTATGTTAACCTTCAAAAATGTCCAGACATTAACAATCAATTAACCACCTCAGCCCCCCTAGCTTAAACCCCCTTAATGACCAGAGCACTTTTTACAATTCTGCACTACACTACTTTCACCGTTTATTGCTCGGTCATACAACTTACCACCCAAATGAATTTTACCTCCTTTTCTTCTCACTAATAGAGCTTTCATTTGGTGGTATTTCATTGCTGCTGACATTTTTACTTTTTTTATATCAATCAAAACTGACCGAAATTTTTGCAAAAAAATGACATTTTTCACTTTCTGTTGTAAAATTTTTCAAATAAAACTACATTTCTATATAAATTTTTCTCTAAATTAATTTTTCTACATGTCTTTGATTAAAACAAATGCAATAAGTGTATATTTATTGGTTTGGGTAAAAGTTATAGCGTTTACAAACTATGGTGCAAAAAAATGTATTTACGCACTTTGACTTTCTGAGCACCTGTCATGTTTGCTGAGGTTCTACAATGCCCAGAAACACCCCACAAATGACACCATTTTGGAAAGTAGACACCCTAAGGTATTCACTGATGGGCATAGTGAGTTCATGGAAGTTTATATTTTTTGTCACAAGTTAGCGGAAATGGGTTTTTTTTTC
This sequence comes from Bufo gargarizans, assembly GCF_014858855.1. Classification (NCBI taxonomy): domain Eukaryota; kingdom Metazoa; phylum Chordata; class Amphibia; order Anura; family Bufonidae; genus Bufo; species Bufo gargarizans. The sequence goes on from NC_058080.1 coordinate 63,358,288, forward strand.
TTACAAAGTCTCATATTCCACTAACTTGTGACAAAAAATAAAATTTTACATGAACTCACCATACCCCTCACGGAATACCTTGGCGTGTCTTCTTTCTAAAATGGGGTCACTTGTGGGGTATTTATACTGCCCTTACATTTTAGGGGCCCTAAAGGTACTCATTGGAATTTGGGCCCCTTTGCGCACCTAGTCTGCAAAAAAGTGTCACTCATGTGGTATCGCCGTACTCAGGAGAAGTAGGGCAATGTGTTTTGGGGTGTATTTTTACATATACCCATACTGTGTGTGAGAAATATCTCTGTAAATGACAACTTTTTAAAAACATTTATACAAAGTTGTCAATTTACAGAGATATTTCTCTCCCACTCAGCATGGGTATATGTAAAAATACACCCCAAACCACATTGCCCTACTTCTCCTGAGTACGGAAATACCACATGTGTGACACTTTTTTGCAGCCTAGGTGTGCAAAGGGGCCCAAATTCCAATGAGTACCTTTTAGGAGGGCATTTTTAGGCATTTGGATTCCAGACTTCTTCTCACGCTTTAGGGCCCCTAAAATGCCAGGGCAGTATAAATACCCCACATGTGAATCCATTTTGGAAAGAAGACACCCCAAGGTATTCCGTGAGGGGCATGGCGAGTTCATAGAAGTTTTTTTTTTTGGCACAAGTTAGCGGAAATTGTTTTTTGTTTTTTTTTTCTCACAAAGTCTCCCTTTCCGCTAACTTGGGACAAAAAGTTCAATCGTTCATGGACTCAATATGCCCCTCAGCGAATACCTTGGGGTGTCTTCTTTGCAAAATGGGGTTATTTGTGGGGTGTTTGTACTGCCCTGGCATTTGAGGGTATCCGCAATCATTACATGTATGGCCAGCATTAGGAGTTTCTGCTATTCTCCTTATATTGAGCATACGGGTAATGAGATTATTTTTTTCCGTTCAGCCTCTGGGCTGAAAGAAAAAATGAACGGCACAGATTTCTTCATTCGCATCGATCAATGTGGATGAAAAAATCTCTGCCAAAAAATGTGCAAAAAAAAGGGGAAAGGTGTCTGCCAGGACATAGGAGCTCTGCCCAACATCCAAACCCACTCAGCCCGTATGCCCTGGCAAACCAGATTTCTCCATTCACATCAATCGATGTGGATGATTAAATCATTGCCGGAATTTATTTCATTTTTTTGTTTATGAACACCACCCCTCAGCTCATAAGCCTCGGCAAACGTATGTTTTTTACTGCAGAGGAGAAAACTTGTCTTGCAGCGCCGCATACACAGACTTTTGTGTAATCTGAGCTGTCTCAACCCGAACTCCAGACTGGGCGGTGAAAGGGAGAACTACTGGTGTGGCTGAAGATAGGGGCTGCCAATCAGGGTTTGCCAGCACCTCAGGGACTCTAGGGGCTCTAAGGGCCTGTCTGTGCGGTGGCTGCGACGGGGGAACTACTGCACGTGCCACCGTACCAGCTTCAACTGCCCTTCTGGTGCTCGCCACCACGTTCTACGGCAGTGCTGGTACTAGGTCCAGGATGGGCTGCGCTGCTGGTGTATGCCTCACCACGTAATCCGACAGCGCCAGCCCCACTCTGCTGCCCTTGAAGCTGATCCTGCGCAACCTGTGGTCTAGCAACACGGGGCCGGGTACGCCTGGTGCTATCAGGGACCTCAAGTCCGAACTTTGGGTCCGACTGCCACTGCTTTCTACAGGTTCGTATTCTGACCCGCTGGATTCGTCAGATGAGGGTTCCCATTCCTCATCCGACTGGGTCATAAGCCTGTAGGCCTCTTCAGAAGAATACCCCTTCCTTGCAATTTGGTCAACTAAATTTAGGGGGTATTCCCTGAGACTACCCAAGAAAAAAGCAAGCCTGTCTTACAAATGGGAGGCTAGCGAAGTACAGGAAGCCGCTGCGATTAATAAAAAATATCAAAACAGATTTTTTTTTATCGCCGCAGCGCTTGTGTAGTGATTGTGCAGTGATAAAAAAAATATATATACATTTGACACTGGGGCGGGCGTGGGTGAACGCATGTGTGGGCGACCGATTAGGCCTGATCGGGCAAACACTGCGTTTTGGGTGGAGGGCGAGCTAAGGTGACACTAATACTATTATAGATCTGACTGTGATCAGTTCTGATCACTTACAGATACTATAAAGTACCAATGCTGATTAGCGATACGCTAATCAGCGAATCAGTGACTGCGGTGCGGTGGGCTGGGCGCTAACTGAAGCTAACTACCTACCAAAGGGGCCTAAACTATCCTAAACCTAACTGTCAATACTGGTGGGGAAAAAAAAGTGACAGTTTACACTGATCACTTATTTCTCTTTCACTAGTGATTGACAGGGGTGATCAATGGGTTAATTGGGGTGATGGGGGGGGTGATCTGGGGCTAAATATGTAGTGCTTGGTGTACTCACTGTGATCTGTGCTCCTCTGCTGGGACCAACCGACGAAAAGGACCAGCAGAGAGCACAGAAGCCATTTAACACATTTTATTTATCTGGTGGTTCGTTATTTTAAAAGTCACCAACCTGCCAGCGCTGATCATTGGCTACAATCAGAGTGTCATATAGTAGTGTGAAAAGCTATCATCAAATATATCACAGAAATATCAGCTGTTCAATTTAAAATTTAACTTTTACTGGATAATATTTAAGAGAAGTTTTGATTCCAAGTATTTCATGATATTACATCAAAATGCCAGATTGGAGGTAGAATCAAGACCCACCGTAGACATCAAGGCAGTAGGTCACTTAGTATTGAAGGTAAGAGATATAGCACTTACAGTTAGATGATTCGCATATATAGCTGGATCAGATCTGCTGAGGTCAGGAGGAATTATTATCCCTAATGATACCCTATGGTGTCTACCCCTGCCTACAGGCAGAGCACCCGCCCCGAAAAGGGCAACCCCACCTCTCGGTGGCTAAACCCTTTCCTTACCCTCACGTGACCCTAAGGTGTTACCTCGCGGTGGGCTAATTGGTTCTCCCTCTGTTTGAAGGACAAAGATAACAGTCCTAGATGGTATAAAATTTGTTGTCCCGACACTTTTCCCCAAGTCAAAATCCTTGGTTCCTCAGGGGACATTGTTGGTTACATTCCCATAGCCGAAGGATGGTGGCTATATGCTGGCGATGATAGGGGCTGATGATACGTAACCTCTATGTATTGAAGCAGATTTTAAATAGCAGAGTTTTGGCGCCAGATAGATAGTACCACTCCCTCTGACTCATAAGTGAATGATATCTTGAGTGGCCAATAATTAATAGTGCCCCACAATGCCGGTCATATCATTGGTTCTAGGTCTAGATAGCGTGGTGATGATGTACCTGTTATCCAGCCCTGCTGCTGGTTCCTTCAGAGCGTGCCGATAATGCTAGGCGTCACATCCGGTCATGTGATCGGGAGTTCAAACCTCACATGATCACTACTTCCTCTCTGTGGAACGCAAGCTTATCCGGCTGTGGAACGCATCGTGTATTACATATGTATTGATTCACTACGATCGGTCTAGTTTTAAATACATATTTACTAATATTAACATAGTCCAATACTCTGCTACTAGGTAAAAACTAAAGGAATTAGATTGGAATATATATTATATTAAATCGATGTCTCTATTCGATAAGTCATGTAAGGAGATGTATAAGACTTGTGAACCTATTACGGTTCAGATATACTCTAGAATCCTGGTCTTATTAATGAATTTACAGATCCCATGTCTGTGGTTAATTGGCTGGAGACATAGTTGGAAATGAGGGAGGAGTTACATCAGATAAAGCATGTATAGGAGATTTGTTCGTTGAGTCCCTGGGGGTAAACAGTTTTCAATCTATGGATCCACTGGGCTTCCTTTCTCAATATTTTGTTATCCCAGTCACCACCCCTAGGTGATTGTCTAACCACCTCAACCACCTGGAACTTAAGTGTTTTAGCATCCCCACCATGATATTCATTAATGTGGCGTGCTATTGGTCTATCCCTTTTGTTCCTAATATCGCCTTGGTGTTCGCATACCCTCAGCCTAAATTCACGTTTGGTTTTTCCAATATAGTTTAGTGGACAGTCACATGAACACATATATATTACTCCTTGAGTACGACAGTTGGCAAAGTCATAGTTTTGATATGTAGTACCTGTGCTACTGCTAGTGAAGGAGTTGGATTTTAATATGTGTGTGCAACATACGCAGTTGTTTCCACATTTATACGTTCCTGGAGGTCTATTACCAAGCCAGGTGGGGTCACTCCGTGGTCTCTGGTAATGACTATGTATCAGTCTATCCTGTAGTGATCTACCACGTCTGTAAGTGATGGCGGGGGTAGTTGGTAAAAATTCAGCTATATCAGGATCGGAGAGTAAGATACCCCAGTTGTTATTCAGGATGTCCCTCACTTTCCGACTTTGTTTGTCAAAGGTACCAATAATTCTTGTAATCGTATCAGTTTGACAGCAAGGGGCATTTGTCGCAAGAAGAGAATGACGATCTCTCTGGTTGGCATGTTGAAATGCCTCCCTTAGTACCTGATCCGGGTACCCCCGCTGTAGAAACCTATCCCGTAAGCCTGCAGACTGTTTATAGAATGCAGAGTGGGATGAACAATTTCTCTTCATGCGCAAATATTGGCCCCTAGGAATGCCTCATTTGAGGCTTACTGGATGGTGGCTGTCCCACTGAAGCAAACTATTGGTGGAGGTGGGTTTCCTATAGGTTTCGGTATGCAATTGACCCAGATGTTTAGATATATGAACATCAAGAAATGCCAGTGTTTTGAATTTCGGATGTAAACTTCAGGCCTATCTCATTGGTATTGAGATGTTTCACAAAGTTTGAGAATTCCTCTCTCTCACCATCCCATAGAATGAACACGTCATTGATGTAGCGGCCCCAGTATATAATATTGGGGGCCCATCGATGACATGACTAATTAAAAACCAGCGTGTCCTCCCACCAGCCCAGGAACAAATTAGCGTAACTGGGCGCACAGGGGCTACCCATCGCTGTGCCCCTGAGCTGGTGGTGGAAACGTGTTTCAAACAAAAAATAATTGTGCGATAGTGTGAATTCCAAGATTTTGATGACAAAATCTGAATGTCGCTGGTATTGTGTACCACGAGTGCTTAGATAGTATCTAATTGCAGTGATCCCCCAGGAGTGGGGTATGCTGGTATATAATGCCTCGACATCTATAGAGGCTAAATAGATGGTATCTGCGACTTCAATGTTTTCAATTTTAAGCAGTAAATCTGTTGTGTCTCTAATATGGGATGGTAGAGAGAGAAAAAAAGGTCTCAAAACTTTATCAATATACGAGCTGACGCCATATGTGAGGGAGTCCACGCCGGAGACAATTGGACGTCCCTTTAGTGGTGGATACCCCTTGTGGTGACCAACTCCTTGTGCGCCTTTTGCCGACCCACACTGCGCATGTGCGGGCCGCATATGCGCGTCATCTCGCTTCTTGCGAGATGACGCGTATATGCGTCCAGGAGGAGTAACCCGGCCGCCCGCAGGACGCATCCCTGCGTTAGGCGGTCGGGAGGTGGTTAAATAACTGTGCAGATTAGCTCCAGCACTTGATCTTTACAGGCTATGCCATAAATACCGTCTCTGGGATCCTCACTAATCGGGTATATGTGCAGCGGACTGGACCGAAGGGGCAACACGTGAGGCTACGGTGGGCCGATGGGGGTAGTAGTTAATTTACTCACTGTTAGCCGCGCCTCCCTGGGCCGGCGTGCAGTGATGGGGAAGACAGCACTAAATCCTCCGGGGCACCCTCTATTGAAGGTAACACCAGCAAGATGGAAGTTGAGGTGCCCTTGATGGTACTGGGTATGTTTAGGGTGCTTTGGTGGCTTAGCCCCTGTGTTTGTGACGCCAGAACCATAAGGTGAAAATGTTGAGGGTAGTAGAAAGGATGAGGAGTCAGTTGTAGTAAAACACAGTTGAACTTTTACTGAATCAATGGTCTCAGGACAGTTGGTACAGTTCATTTATATATCAAAGGTAATAATACAGATGTTAATTTAGCTGGGATCCTTATAACAGGTCTGGAAATTGTCAGTTGAGGAGTTTTCCAAATGCTGTTACTTTACAGGCAAGACAAAGGTTCTCTTCTTAGATAGTTCTACTTTAAGTCCAATCTCTAGCACTCGGGTACTGAATATAATGGTTTCCTTACTTTATATTGAGCAATCCATTAAGGGCATTCTCCCTCGTGGCAGGCAAACTCTCTGCTACATTATTTGATGTAGAATGCTCTCCTATAATATTTAGGTTCACTATGTCTCAGAAGGCATTTAGTGACAAAGGATTATTCTGCACACTAATCATCCAGTTGTGTCCAGGTACCTTTTAAGTTCCTCCTGGCCACTGGTGCTTGTGAAAGTCCCTTGGCTAGACTCAGCTCTAATCTTCACTAGACTTGCTTTATATTCGTACATAGACTCACTTGTCTGTGCTGGGCTGCTGTGACCACCTGGTCTGTCCTCTCCAGGCTTGATCAGGGCCCAGAGGAAAGAAAGGCAGCTACATCTTGGACTGAGCCTGCTCTGCTCCTCCATACACTTCCTTCCTACTCCTCTTCTACATTACTGAACTCGAACTAACTTTAATAACAAACCACTGGCTACATATATGAGTGATGCCAGCACCACCTAGGGGTGAATAGATGTAATGATAATGCCAGCCTGATATTAGAAAATACAATACATTAAATACATATACATAAATTTAAGGGGACCACTTATACACACATAAGTGTGAAGCTGCATATGGGAGCCCACCAGTTCCTCCCTGCTTAATTTTTCATACATTTTGTTGGAAATGTGGCCACATGCAAAAGCATTCACAATTTACCTCGAAGTGTATAGAGAATGACATGACCAGGAAATTGCACATGGGGGTTAGTTACTATTTTTATGTAGCTAGTGAGGTCCCACAATGAATTTTACTAGAGGTCCCTAGACACCCCCATTCAACATTGCACATGAGGTACATGATTATGCTGTCATTTGTCTTACCAGTGGCTTTATTGATGATATATCAGCCTCCATTCCTCTGTTGAGTCAAGTGATCTGCTTTACGACTCTCCGAATACATGGCGATAATCCGGATGCCAGTCTCTCTATGCATTCCTACGACAGTCTCAATGTGAGTGTTCCTAGAAATGTATCAATAAATTGACAACTGAGTGATGCAAGGGTGACAAGGTTGTTCCCCTTGTCAAAGGGGACAGTTGTCAATTTATTCAAACATTTATTGGAGGAATAACAGAAGAATGGAAAACAAAAAGATGCCCCATAATGCCTCCTGTACAGGACTGTATCCGTTTTGTGGTTGCGGTCCATGTGCATCCCATAATATTCATGGGACCCACTGTAAAAAAAAAGTCTATTATTGCCCGCAAAACAGACAAGAATAGGACGTGTTCTGTCATTTGCGGCCCAGCCATATGGATGACATCAATTTGCTGTCTGTTTTTTGGGGGGACCCATAGAAATCAATGGGTCTGTATACGATCAGCAAAAAATGGTATCGGACACGGACGAAAAATAGGGTCATATGTATGGGGCCTAATTGTTATTTAATGGGGAATACAAGCATTTACTAAAACTGACATGTCAGGATAGGTGGTAGGCAGGGGCATAGCTATAGGGGGTGCAGAGGTAGCAGTCGCTACCGGGCCCAGGAGCCTGAGGGGGCCCAAAGACCCTTGTGCCACATAAGAAGACACCAGTATTATAGCAAATGCATACTGGTCAAGTTGCCGGCTGGAGGGAAGGGGTTAGGTCAGGAATTTGGCATGGGGAGGAGGGAGGTGCCGTTTTAATGTTTGCCTCAGGCAGCATGAAGGCTATGTGCTTCCCTGCCCCTGGCCACAAAGCACTGAGGGAAGGGGGGCCCAAGCTGAACTCTTGCACCAGGGCCCATGAACCTTTAGCTACGCCCCTGGTGGTAGGTCCTCTTTAAATGTTTGTGCTTGGGATGTGGAGATTAAAGGGGTTTTTCGATACAAATGATTTTTTAACAAGTTCCTGCAGCATGTCCTAGCCAATGATGTGATGTGGCCACAAGCAGGTCAGTCCTAGAAGACCCATCATGAATTGTTCAGACAGCCCATTCTTCAAATTGAACTGTGTAATTCTGCATTTTTCCTGTGGGGGAGCTGCAGGGAAACTAAACCCTTGCTGCTTGATTACCGCAAAGTCCAAATCTTGAGGGAAATTGTACAAGGACGAAAGAGAACACTGAGAATCAAATAGAGATGCAAACTATCTGCCTTCATGTAAAAACCTATCACTGGGTGATTTTAAAATATATTTAGAGAGAAAAAACACAGATACATACAGTATAATGTAATTACCCAGCATGCATCAGACACTGCTAAAAACAAATCAAAGCTTGTTAAATCAATTCCAGTTTGTCACATAATTGACGAGCAGAATTGTCCAATGACTAATGGGTGTAAACATATGCATTGCGATTATACTCCCCCGGCTGGGTACGTATACCTTGTCTAAATGCCAAACATTGACATTTAAAGTTTTGCATTGATTTCGAGCCTAAACCCATCTGTAGTGATATTATTATTAATTACATTGAAGAAATTATTTTAGACGTGGCGTAGCGAGGAAAAGCCAAACACACGTGTAATAAACTGACAGTCTGTGTGAAATGGGGGAAGGGGGGGTGAGACTCAGTAATAACGTAAGTTGTCTCCAGACGGATTTGTGAAATAGCAGTAACTGGATCACACTGCTGACATGTTGTCAGAGGAGCGGAAACTGTTATTTTATGCTGGAGGTATGCGGCCGGCCTCCAATTCTATTGCCAATTTAAGGGGAATATCAATGAAGGACAAGTTCTATTATAAAATATATGGAAAAAAAATAACAATAATGTAATACTAATAATAAAATAAAATGTAATATAATAATAAAATAGTAATCATAATAAAATAATAATAAAATATTATATAATAATAATTCTGCTGAGGCATTACAGGGGATGTTTCATGAAGAGAATCCCTGCCCTTATATACATTTGGACGTCATAAGGGGCAAATTCAGCTCTATGGGCCAAAACAGAGAGTGAACGCATCATCATGTGTCCCTATTGCCACAGATTCAGCGGGACAGTACAAAAATTCGGAGACTGTCCTTCTGTCTCAGGGCCGCTGTCATTTGTCCCACTTTGAATTGAATCTGTGTTCTCAGATACAGTTAAAGGGCATCTTTCAGCAGATTTGTCCCTATGACACTGGCTGACCCGTTACATGTGCACTTGGCAGCTGAAGGCATCTGTGTTGGTCCCATGTTCATATGTGCTCACATTGCTGAGAAAAATGATGTTTTACTATATGTGAATGAGCCTCTAGGAGCAACAGGGTCGTTGTCATTACACCTAGAGATCTGCTTTCTCTACAACTGCCGCGCCCTCTCCAATTTCATTGACAGGGCCTGACGTGATGACATTTACACTGCCTGGCTCTGTCATTCAAAGCCAAAAGGCGCTGCAGCTGCAAATGTCAACGCCCCCGTTGCTCCTAGAGGTTCATTTGCATATATTAAAACATAATTTTTCTCAGCAATGCGGGCACATATGAACATGGGACCAACACAGATGCCTTCAGCTGCCAACTGCACATGTAACAGGTCAGCCAGTTTCATAGTTACAAATCTCCTGACGGATGCCCTTTAAATACAATGGGGTAGCAGATGCTCTTTAGCGTCCCCTGGAAGAAGCTGCGGGGCGAAACGTGCGTCGGGGAGTCGCTGGAGGCCACACCACCTTGCGGTTTGTACCACCATTTTTTGAACGTATTATTTGATATACTTGTCCTGGTTGTAGCCGTCAGTGTTTTTCCAATTGTTTACAATGGTGGCAAACTGCTGCATATATAGTATATGGGCCCACATGGAGCTCTGGATATAAGGTCTTATTTGTTTGAGTGGGTCTTATGTGGTATCCCTGGATGGTTGGCAACTTTCTCTTGCTCTCCTACTCTTTATACTTATTGTATTTTTGATGGTAGTACTCATTTGACTCACTCCTGCTATACACTGTGTTCTATGGGCCAATAGTGCCAATCTAACTGTCATCTCATCCCGCAAAAATGATACCCAACCTGAGACAATCGCCTAAAAACTGAAAAAAACTATGGCTCTCAGACTATGGAGACACAAAACATGATTTTTTTTTGTTTCAAAAATGATATTATTGTGTTAAACCTAAATAAATATAAAAAAGTATACATGATTGTCACGGATGATGTTGCAGAAAGCTGGAACTTATAAATAAACATCCAACTGGCTTGATCCCAAACTAAGGGGCATATGGGTGAGCCCTATAAAACCCCTAGAGCTCTTCCTGACTGCTATGCCCATGCGAAGGTCTTTATGGTAGACGATTGCATGCCCACGTACCTTATACTATGTGACACCTAAAAAAAAACTATAATAGTGAGGGGACACGACCACCGGCTCCCTGCACTTAATACGGACGGAGTCAGGGTCACCTACAATCAAGCCAGCAAAGAAACACAAATAAAGGAAACAGACTTATCTGAGGAATCAGGAGAAACAGCCTCCAGCAGTGATCACAATCCAGGAAGAAGTATAAACCGCAAAGTGAGGCAGTATGGGAGGGAATATAAAGGGAGACAATCAGTGCAAATAGGTGACATCTGGGAGAAGGAAAGGAGATGACAAAGTGAAACCAAAACAAAGAAAGTCATGCAAGAGGAAGCGAAGAACGTCTAACAGACCTTCTCACAGAGCTGGCGGTGACAATGATCTAACCTGTCAGATAAACTTGTAAATTATAAAAAATTAAACGGTGCCAACAGCTATTTTCGGGCAAATTTTCCATTTTAATCCATTTTTTACCGTAACAAAGCAAGGGTTAACAGCCCAAAAAAACCCAATATTTATTGCCCTGATTCTGTAGTTTACATAAATGCCCCATATGTGGTTGCAAACTGCTGTATGGCCACATGGCAGGGCGCAGAAGGAAAGGAATGCCATATGGTTTTTGGAAGGCAGTTTTTGCTGGACTGTTTTTTTGACACCATGTCCCATTTGAAGCCCCCCTGATGTACCCCTAGAGTCGAAACTCCAAAAAGTGACCCCATTTAAGAAACTACACCCCTTAAGGTATTCAAAACTGATTTTACAAACTTTGTTAACCCTTTAAGTGTTCCACAAGAGTTAATGGCAAATGGAGATGAAATTTCAGAATTTTCTATTTTTAGATACTTTGCCTAACAAAAAGTGTAATATAGAGTAACCAAAAATCATATGTACCCTAAAATAGTACCAACAAAACTGCCACCCTATCCCGTAGTTTCCAAAATGGGATCACTTTTTTGGAGTTTGTACTCTAGGTGTAAATCAGGGGGCTTCAAATGGCACATGGTGTCTAAAAACCAATCCAGCAAAATCTGCCTTCCAGAAACCATATGGTGTTCCTTTCCTTCTGCGCCCTTCTGTGTGCCTGTACAGTAGTTTACAACCACATATGTGGTGTTTCTATAAACTACAGAATCAGGGAAATAAATATTTCGTTTTGTTTGGCTGTTAACCCTTGCTTTGTTACTGAAAAAAATGGATTCAAATGGAAAATTTGCAAAAAAAATTAAATTCAGAAATTTCATCTCCATTTGCCAATAACTCTTGTGGAACACCTAAAGGGTTAACAAAGTTTATAAAATCAGTTTTGAATACCTTGAGGGGTGTAGTTTCCAAAATTGGGTCATTTTGGGTGGTTTCTAGTATGTAAGCCTCACAAAGTGACTTCAGATCTGAACTGGTCCTTAAAAAGTGAGTTTTGGAAAATTTCAGAAAAATTTCAAGATTTAAACCTTGTAACGTCCCCAAAAAATAAAATGGCATTCCCAAAATTATCCAAACATAAAGTAGACATATGGGGAATGTACATTAATAACAATTTTTTGGAGGTATTACTATGTATTATAGAAGTAGAGAAATTGAAACTTGGAAATTTGCTAATTTTATAAAAATGTTGGTAAATTTTGTATTTTTTTATAAATAAAAATGATTTATTTATTTTTTTATTTCATTTTACCAGTGTCATGAAGTACAATATGTGACAAAAAAAAACTATCTCAGAATGGCCTGGATAAGTAAAAGCGTTTTAAAGTTATTCACACATAAAGTGACACTGGTCAGATTTGCAAAAAATAGCCTGGTCCTTAAGGTGAAAATGAGCCTGGTCCCTAAGGGGTTAAGTAGTGACCTGTATGTACACCTTCCTTCTCATTAATAAACGTATCTATGAATATAAATTTGATGGCAATTTGACGCAGCTTTAAGAAATTATTTGTATTAATTGTGTCCTCGCTTTTAGTTTCCTTTGTAGGTACAATTTAATTATAAGTGACAGCACAAAATATTGCCTCGCATTTCATAGTGCTGAGGTGAGAGGACACGAGCGGGCTGTGAATATTAATCGTGATGCTGGAGAACTGGCTGTACTATGGATTGTCCAAAAATGAGAACGTCCCCATGACTGAGCAGATCCTTTAGCTAATAATAGTTTGTTTCAAGAGATTAAAGTGACTGGCGGGGGAGAAATGAATTATAGCCTCAAATCACACGTTAAACATTTAACTAAGACATCTCAATCCCATGGATGCCGATAACATCGCTCAAAATACAGTATTAAATAGAGCAGCGGCATCACGTGATCAGCTGCAGATCTATTAAACTGTCTGTTGCCCATAGCAACCTATCACAGTGCAGGTTTCATTTCTTATAGAGCTCTTGGAAAGTGAAAGCTGTGCTGTGATTGGTTGCTATGGGCAACAGACAGTGGGAGAGATTTCTAAAGCTTTCTTAAAAGAGGCTTTTTCTTTGCAACTAATAGTAACCAATAGTGATGAGCAGCATAGGCAATATTAATTTTCGCGATATTTTGCGAATTCTTGGCCTAATATTCGCCATAAATTAGGAAATTCTAGAATTTGTGATCTCTAGTCATTATTTTCTTGATTGCGAAAATTAGCAATGTAATATGCGCGCATTGCGCGCGCAATTCAGGCATGGCTCACTTTTGCTACATTTTTAAAGCTGCTAGAAGTTTCCTGAGACTGGAGAAAATGCACAGCACAGTAATTCCTATCACACTACCTAACACCCTGCACTGGAACCTATCAGCTACACTATATCACTAGCTAACCTACACTGACTATCTCCCACTAACTATCTGTATTATATATATGTAAGCTATCTAACTATCTAATGTAATGACACTGCAAAGCACAGAGCACAGCAATGAAACTGTATATGACATTTTATCAGGTCTGACTACATATTACTGATTGGTGCACTAAGTATTGTTGTGACATCACAGTCCTATGTCTGTAGCATGTATGTACACTAATCCCTATCACAGCACAGTAATTCCTATCACACTACCTAACACCCTGCACTGGAACCTATCAGCTACACTATATCACTAGCTAACCTACACTGACTGTCTCTCACTTACTATCGGTATTATATATATATATAAGCTATCTAACTATCTAATGTAATGACACTGCAAAGCACAGAGCACAGCAAAGAAACTGTATATGACATTTTATATGCATATGTTGCAGCTCCAATTTTAAACGAATCAGCTGAAATTTTTGTACCCTGTAAGTCAAAGTGTTTTTTGCATCTTGACAAAATGTAATTGATGGAGATCCATCAATGTGCATGAAAAGAGGGCCTGGTTTACATGATCTAGCAACTATCCAATTTTTTTCAGCCAGAACCGGACAGATTGTAGATGACCGTAATTCTTTAAAGGGGTATTATCATCTTAATGATCACTGTTAAATCTGTTAATGATTTAACAGTGATCATTTTTCTAAATATATTTAATTAACAAATCCCCACCCCTTAGAAAAAAATAAACCTATACTTACCTGACTGTTGTCTTCCGTCTCCCCTGGTTACGGCCACCGCTCTTCTCAGAAATCGCGGTGGCCGCGCATGCGCAGACGTCTTCTTTTCTTCTCCCGGCCGGCCGCGCGCTGTACTGAACGCGCACGCCGAGTCCGCGCATGCGCCCTGGTGACTTCTTCCTGGCAAGTATACTATACTGGCCAGGAAGAAGTTACCAGGGCGCATGCGCGGACTTGGCGTGCGCGTTTAGTACAGCGCGCGGCACGGCCGGGAGAAGACATCAATGAAGATGGAGCCCGCCCCCTGCCGAAACCAGGAAGTAGACGGCGCGCCGGGAGCAGGTAAGTATAAACCTGTGTCTTGAGAAAACCCCTTTAAGGTTTACCCAAGTTCCTTTACCTTGCTGGTTGGTTTTAGATCTTTTTATGTATAATTTGATTTTTTTCCCTATGGATAACCAGGTCGTTGATTTGTAATGGTGCTTCTGTTGTTCTATTCATAGACATAATTTCACTGATGCGAAGTGCACCGAAAAAAAGAAAGCAAAATTGCAGCTTTGATTAAAAAAGTCTCATACAGGGATGAGCATATAAACTGTAAACTGTAAAGTTCTCCATAAATAGTTTGAATAGATCAAGAGATAATGGTTTAGTTCTTTTCTTGATAGGATTTTTTCTTTTAAAAACCTTTATTTAGATGTTTAAAAAAAGTTTTTGATGTGAATGGGGGAATATTGCAAATTTTGGGGAAAAAGGAAATGCCAGATAAGATTTTTTTAATGTAGTCCCCTTTGTAGCCCTTTTTTTATTAGATTCAAGTATTCCATGCGGCTGTGTAAGCAGCCCATATAGTAGGGGCTAGTGAATTGCTAATCAAACCTGGGTATACCATCTCTTCTTCTGCTAATGGAATTTGGAAAAATTCAGCAATGTTTCTGAAGGTTTTTTTAACAAATTCATGCAAGCATTGTTTTTTTCCCCACCAATGAATAGAAAATCGTCCAAGTAATGGATTGTGTAACCTCCGCTTGAATGACTTTCTAGCATCCATTGTAGGAATGTTGAGAATGCCTCGAAGTAGAAACAGGATAGGGAAAAACCCATGGGAAGTGCTTTGTCATAATAAAATTTTCCTTCAGATTGAAAGCCTAAAGAATTATACCCAGCTGGGTTAATATGAAGGCAGATTTTATGTCCGTTTTTGCCATCAACACATTCCTTCCTGCTTTTCTAAGTAATGATAATGCTTGATTAAAGGATGCATAGTGTACAGATGTCAATTTTTTATCAATTAAATCATTTACTGAATTGTCTTTTGGGTATGATAAGTGATGCATGATTCAGTAACTGTTAGCTTCTTTTTTAGGGACTAACCCTAGTGCAGAAAATCTAAAAAATTTTAAAAGAAGGTTGTATAAAAGGACCAGCAACTCTGTTTTCTGAAATTTCTTTATCTATTTATTCTTGAACAGCTGATTTATTTAAATTAACTGTTTTTTTTTTTAATTTTTAACAAAAGAACATCCAGTATTAGAACAAGGCGGAACATAAAATCCATACAGTTTTGTTTGGGTATCTTTTTAAATAGTGAATGAGCCTTGGTAGGTTCAATGGGGTCACCTCCTCTATTGAATTCTTTATTATTGGAAAGGTGCTGACCATGCTTTTTAAAGCATTTTGATGCTGGGTGATTTCCTGTGCAAAAAGTGCACTCGTGTTTGTATTTGCAAATTGCTTGCCATCTGCATACTGACTCGTTAAATGCAAAGCAAATTCCTTTTTTTGGGGAAATTGTTGACGAAAAAGATAAGTCCTTTGGGGCAACATAAGGTTGATCCAAAGACCTACATCCATTTTAATTCCGGGTATACTGCTATTTTTTGACGAAAAGATTTGTCATAATTACACCATGCAGTACCTCCGAAGTTTTTATAGGCTTCTAGGATACTGTCAAGATGGTGAAATAAGCCGCTACATAAATTCGGGTGTTTTTCCCCCATTACTGCTGCAAAAAGACAGAATGCTTGAAGCCAATTTAAAAAAAGTATTTTGTTGATTTCTTTTTCTCTCCTCCTCTTCTTTTTTATACATTTTTTATGTTTCCGTAGCCGAAGGTAGTAGAGAAAAAACATCAATATATTCCTTGTTCCATATTTTTTCTTTGATTTGTTTGGATAAATGGAATCACAGAGGGAAAATCTGGCAGGGCATTGTTTCTTTTAATGATGTTTCTTTAATTCCGCTTCCAGACTCCAGGGATGGGAATAAACATTTGTCATTTAAATTCCCTGAATTATCTATTGTGTAAAAATTTCTGGAGATATGCTCGTTATCTTTAATGCTGTCCGAATCCGAATTTCTGCCTGGTGAAGACCATACCAAAATCGGATTTAGATTTGACGCCTTATGAGATAGGAAAGAAATAAATTCCTTAAATAAGTGAACGTTATCTTCTAAAACTGTGTCAGGGTTAGGGTTAGTAATCATGTTTGAAGTTTTAGTGCACTGCTAAAAGCAGTCACTAATTACTATTGGCGTAAATGTATTCTCACCATCCTTAGTTCTGTTTGATGTCCTTTCTTTTTCAGCTCCCTGAGATTACCTGCCTGGAGGGACTGGCGACCGTTGTTGAGTATGTGACCGTTTTATCTCTCTGCCCCTCGCGCCGTGTGAAGCAGAAATAATTGTATTTCTGCGTCTTATAGCTTCTTGTGGTGGTGGATAAGTTCTTTTTTCTTTTCTTGCCCTTTTTGTAGGTGGTGGAGTCTGCACAGCGATGATGTCATCCGAAGTCTCCGGCTCTTTGATTGCAGATCCGGATCTCCGACGTCGTGCTCAAGCTGATATCAATGCAATATTCTTTTATTGTTTCACATGGAGGAACAATAATAGATCAGGTGACGCGTTTCGACTCTACATGAGTCTTTGTCAAACCAGTAAATGTGAATATAAAATGAGTGCATTTAAACAGACCGCCGGTTACCACGTCAGCGGAAGTGACATTCCGTAACCACGGAAACATACAAACAAAGTAAATCGAGAGTTCATGGAAAAAATCGACAGGGAAGATAAAGAAAACATAACAAATGAAAAATATTAGAAACAATAAAGTTAGTTATTATGAAAATTAAGATTCTTGTACCTCTAGTTACAAATATATCGGACATTTATCCTGGGGCCTGGCAAGAACATATACAGAACAGAGGATCAAAATACCATGAATGACCAAAATAAACAATGTTGCCAACAATGGATGCAAAATATCTCGATGTATGGTATACCAAATAACACCATAATTAACATTGTTAATATTGTTAATATTGTGATAGATTAAAAGTAAAGGGAGACCTGTTAGGGTAATGTCTTTTCACATCAGGTTTTCTGTAAGCAAAACAAAAGTATATAAGTTAAAACCTATAGAAAGGCATTTAATTCATATTCGCGATTTAAAGGGCTTCTGTCACCCCACTAAAGTGATTTTTTTTTTTTGGGCTGGTGAAATTAGTTATATTGCGATATATCACAATATAATTGTGTCACTTACTTTGATCCAGCAGTTTCTTCAAAAAACGAAGTTTTATCATATGTAAATTCGGTCTCTAACAGCAAGTAGGGCGGCTACTTGCTGCTAGCTGCTGCAGAAATCCGCCCTCTCGTCGTGTTGATTGACAGGGCCAGCCGGGATCTCCTCCTCCGGCCAGCCCTGTCGGCATTTCAAAAATCGCGCGCCTCTGTGGATTCGGCGCAGGCGCTCTGAGATGAGGAGGCTCGTCTCCTCAGCACTCCCTCAGTGCGCCTGCGCCGATGACGTCTTCTATTTCGGTGATGTCATCGGCGCAGGCGCACTGAGGGAGTTCTGAGGAGACGAGCCTCCTCATCTCAGAGCGCCTGCGCCGAATCCACAGAGGCGCGCGATTTTTGAAATGCCGACTGGGCTGGCCGGAGGAGGAGATCCCGGCTGGCCCTGTCAATCAACACGACGAGAGGGCGGATTTCTGCAGCAGCTAGCAGCAAGTAGCCGCCCTACTTGCTGTTAGAGACCGAATTTACATATGATAAAACTTCGTTTTTTGAAGAAACTGCTGGATCAAAGTAAGTGACACAATTATATTGTGATATATCGCAATATAACTAATTTCACCAGCCCAAAAAAAAAAAAATCACTTTAGTGGGGTGACAGAAGCCCTTTAAGCCTCCTTCCTGGCTCCAAGGTTCGTAACCTAAGGATCCAGAATGCCTCGCGTTTTTTCAAAAACTGGACTCTGTCACCTCCCCTGCGAAGAGGTTGTACCTGCTTAATCATTTGAAACTGTAATTGGGAGATGTGGCGACAGCGATCAAAATGAAAGGGTATAGGTAACAATAAATTCTTCTTACTTATTGTCTTTTATTCTTGTCGATGTCTCCCCAACATACAAAAATCCACAAGGACATTTTAAAATATAAACTATGAAACTGCTGTCACAAGTGAAAGAAACTTTAATTGGGAATCTCTCTCCAGAATATGGATGTACAAAATATTGGGACATTAAAGAGGTTGACCGCTCTCTGGCTACTGTTGACCAATTTGTTTGCGAGATGATAACATGGCACTTGCTAATATAGTCTTTGTTGAAATTCTGCACTATTTTCTATATTTTATAAGATAAGCTTACTTGTTTACAAAGTCTTTAGTGCACATCTCCAGCAAGAAACATAACAGTGAAAGTTCCCATTGAATAACAGCAAGCAGAGATCTTGAAAACTGTGAGGAACTGATACAAAATGTAGCAAAACTATATAAAATATAACAAGAGAAATAGCTTTAATATTATACAACATTAATAATAAAATATACATTTCCATATACTGTAAGTAGATAGAGGGTATATGTTTCATCAAAGTGACAGGTACCACGCCCCTTTTACACGCCCCCTTTTATATAGCTTGATACCATTTTATATCGCTTGATACAGCCTGATAGCAGTTTTATAGAATATTTATATCGCGATACAGGCAAGCAGATGGTTTAATTCATGAGGTTCCCAAAAGGGCATGACCTCTGTCAGGGATATCTTCGGACACAAATATAATTTGGTTAAAAAGCTTTATTCATTTTTCTTATTTGCAACATTCCTGTAGGGACAGACACGTTTGATTGTAATTACAGCATCGTATACATAACCGTTTCAGGCGTTTTGTTACAAATGATCTCACAATACGGTCATTTTTTCTAAAATCGTTAGTGAACATTTTTAACACATTTTCAAAAGATATTCCTTTAGCTAGACATTGCAAGATATAGATACAGTAATGGCCGCAGACCGTACTAACGGCGTCTTGTATTTGTCTGTTTTGATACCTTATAGTCTTAGAATTTTTATATAAAAACTGCATAAAGTCGCCCGGAAATATTTCATTTGCGGGGGATAAACCATAACTATCAAAAAAAATAGATATATCATTCGGGTATAATATAATTAAAACCCAATGCTTCCCCCGCTGATACGAATTATCCGTATTTACAATGTATGCTGCGGGCCGGTCGATGATTTTACCCCCCGGTAATAAATCACTCGGGAATACACCTTTAAATATGCGCCTGGCGTTAATATCAGCTTTAATAACACACGCAATTTCATAATTATTCATGTCTATTGAAAATCATATAATACCTCCCGCCGATTATTTATTTCAATAATATTTTCATGAACTGAATATACAATCATATTAATTGTGTTCGCAATCGGTTCGGCAAATCTAATTTCAGCTCGCAGATTGCCAGTTTTTACTAGAGAGAAATGACGCAGAAAGATATTTGCAGTCACACAGACGATGAGCGGTCCCTAACCGGTACATGGTGCACTATAGAGCTAGTTTTAGCTGTTGAAAAAGGTTACAGGATTGCCGAGATCTACGAGATCTGGCATTTTCCAAATACAACAGACGATTTGTTCGCCCCGTACATCAAATTACACCTCAGAGATAAACAGGAGGCTTCCGGTTATCCCAGTTGGTGTAAAACGGATTCTGAAAAAGCCGCTTACATAGCGGCATTTTTAAAAAAAGAGGATGTCTGTTTGCGCTCTGATAAGATAGCTGTAAACCCCGCAAAAAGACAAATTTCAAAACTGTTCCTAAACTCTTTGTGGAGTAAGTTTGGCCAGCGTTCTAACTTGTCACGTACCAGCATAGTCACGGACCCTGACGAGCTTTTCAAATTAGCTTTTGTGCCGTACTACGACCTCTCCGAGGTTAATTTCATCGATGATGATACGGCCTTAGTCAATTGGCGCTATGTAAAAGAGCGCTACACACACAACAAAAACACAAACATTTTTATAGCCTGTTTTACAACTGCCTATGCCAGACTCGAATTATACACGCTCCTAGACAGGCTACAGGAACGTTGCCTTTATCACGACACAGACTCCGTCATATTCGTGAGTAAGGGGTCTGACTGGACACCACCCTTGGGTGATTTTCTCGGTGAACTAACTAGTGAAATACCCGACGATGCCCACATTACCGAGTTTGTATCCGCCGGCCCAAAGACTTACGGCTACAAACTTAACAACGGGAAAACCGTATTGAAGGTTAAGGGTATAACACTCAATGTCGCTAACACACGGCTTGTTAATTTTGACAGTTTAAAAGACCTTGTGTTGGATTACTCACACAACAACGACCCCGAGACGCAGAAAACAATAGGTATCGAGCAAGACGGCATTTTCAGAAATAGGAAGCGGTTGACCATAGAGACAAGACCATTACGTAAAACGCAAAAGTGCGTCTACACAAAGAGACAGCTGACGATTGACTTTACAACGCTGCCTTTTGGCTATTAAACATGACTGCACAATTTCAACACCCTTTTTCGTGTATTCTAGCAGGACCTTCAAATTCCGGAAAGAGTTTTTTTGTTAAAAATATATTAATGCACAAGGATACGTTAATGTCGCACAAACCTGATAATGTCATTTGGTTTTACGCCTGTTGGCAGAAATTGTATGATGAACTAACCCGTTTGTTTACAAATATCAGGTTTATCGAGGGGGTCCCGCAAAATTTTACAGACGCTGATCTATTTCCAACGGACAAGGTAAATTTGGCGGTTGTTGATGATCTTATGGAGGCGGCTTGTGAAAATCTTGAAATACAAAACGCATTTACCAAATACGTACACCACAGAAATTTGAGCATTATGTATCTCGTTCAAAACGTTTTTTGTCAGGGTAAGAAAAGCCGAACCATAAATTTAAACACTAAATACATGGTCCTTTTTAAGAACCCTCGTGATAAATTACAGGTTATTACGTTGGCTCGGCAGATGTACCCCGGTAAAACACGTTTCTTTTTAGAAGCTTTTGAAGATGCTACACACAAGCCTTACGGTTATTTACTTGTAGATTTAAGATCTGACACGCCTGAGGACCTGCGACTCAGAACCGGTCTATTCCCGCCAGATCTGCCTGTAGCTTATGTGTGCAAACAGAAGCTCTAAAATGCGGTATCTCACATCTTTACGGTTATTTTTGTTAGTTGCGCTGGTGCTGTAAGGATGTCGAACAGGATCCGGCGTAATTGGGACCTTTTAAAAGCATTAGTCAAAACAAATCTGAAGGCCCGCAAATCAATATTACGTAACGCCAGTAATGATTTGATATCGGCTATTGGCGAGATAGCGCTCAACATCCTTAAAGGAAAGATCCCCTTTAAAGAGCGTCAAAAAAATATATTGAAAAAATGGCGTAGGGCTATAAAGAAATTAAGCGATAAAAAGTACTCCATTAAAGGAAAGAAGCGCATTGTGAACCAGAGCGGCGGTTTTATAGGAGCTTTGCTAGGCTTTGCTATACCTTTAATCACTAGCCTGATAGCTTATACAGCCGGTGGTTCATAATGCAGTATGCAGAGAAAATGTTCCTGGTTTCCAAAAATGAAATGGACAGGCTTAAAAATACCTCCGTAGATTCAATAGATATACGCCAAACAGCCATACGGCGCTTAGATGCTGAGATTAGCGAAATACTCCACAGAAATGACCTTTCAGATGATGCAAAAATTAAGAGCTACACCGTCGTGTTACAGAGGTACTTAATGCTCAACAAACAATCCGGTAACGAAATGCCTGGTATAACCCTGATTACACAGCCGCAAACCGAGCAACAACAATTGCCAAATGCAACCTCGAGCAGCCCCGATACTAACGAGATACTTGACAGTATTAACACACGTTATAGAAAAAATGCCGAACTATTGTTAAGTAAACTGTACCGCTCTGGTAATAAGCCGTACTGGAACGCTATGGGTGAGTTCATTTACAAAGAACAAACTGTGCCCGGATCCAACATTATTGACCTGATTCGAACAGCTACCCAGAGTCACGGCTTGCCTAATATTAAACCGCACGGTTGGGACTATTTTATGGAGACTATCGCACAGCTGAACGCACCTTCAACTGTTATCGGTAATACAAGAACAAGAGAACTTTTCGATAATTTGAAAAAGCGGTCGCTGAGTGAGCCCTTTGACGTTGCTCGAAGCCCTTTTACACCCCCGTGGTTATTAAGATCATCTACTGTATCGCCGCGTGGCTCATTACTACCTAAAAAGAGGCTATCGCCCTTGTTGCAAGCTGCTTAACGTTGTAAATTTTCTTACTTTGGCGATTGTATATAAATTTTGTTTGTATTAAACATCTTATAATGTTTTTATTTGTTTTACATAAATTTTTACTTTGTATGTATATAAAATGTATTTGTGTGTAATGTCTTATAATGTTTATTTTACCATACATAAACTGTTTAAAATAAAAATGTATTCAGTTTTTTCTTTTTACAATAAATATAATAGCTTGAGTATTTAAAATTGTATAAACAGTTAGGACGTGTTGTTGAGTAGACGCTGTTTAAAATACCGCTAAAATGACAGCAAAAAGCAAAATATTGCGAAAACAGTACTACACGCCAAAAGCTGCCGGCTCTTATGGGGGCATTGACGCCTTATTCAGAGAAGTACGGAAATTTGGAATAAGAAAAGACGCTGTCAAAAACTGGTTGAGTAACGAGGATACTTACACATTGTACAAGCCTGTTAAAAAATCCTTTACAAGAAACAAGGTTATGGTGTCTGATATAGATGCTCAATGGCAGGCAGATCTTGTGTCGATGATGGATTTTTCTAAAGAAAATAATGGTGTAAAATACCTGCTGACGGTCGTTGATATTCTATCTAAATATGCCTGGGTGGCGTGTCTTTCAAATAAGGCCGGGGCTACCGTGGCTACCGCTTTTGAGCAGATATTTAAGTTAAGCGGTCGAACTCCCCGAAAGCTACAGACTGATCGGGGCCGTGAGTTTATAAACAAACCTATGATGCATCTTTGTGAAACCTATAAAATACATCATTTTTTAACTACAAACGCTGTTAAGGCAGCGTTGGTCGAGCGTTTTAATAGAACGCTTAAAACTAAAATGTGGCGCTATCTTAGAGAACAAAACACGTACAGGTACATCGACAAGTTGCAAGACTTGGTGTATAGTTATAACCACACATACCACAGAACTATAAGGCGGCGCCCCGTCGATGTGACAAAAGAGAACTCTTTAACCGTTTGGAAAAATATCTACGGGTGTTACGATACTATTAAAAAAGTTAAACAGGTATTAAAAATAGGTGATCACGTCAGAATTGTTCGTTATAAGGGTGTTTTTACAAAGGGTTATGAACAAACCTATACGGACGAGATATTTAAAATTCACGCTGTAAACACTAGGGGTCTCAGACCCCTTTATAAGCTGAAAGACCTGGCCGATGAGTTCATTGAAGGATCGTTCTACCCGGAAGAAGTCCAAAAAGTAACTCTCGACAAGCTACGCGTTTACAGGATAGAAAAAATACTGAAAAAGAAGAAAACTCGGGGTAAAACGTTGTGTTTTGTAAAGTGGATAGGTTACCCTGACAAGTTTAACACCTGGGTACCTGAAAAACAGTTGATGCGTCTGTAAACTATGGAGGACGGATCGTTTTTTATCACGCTACCTTGCAACGCCTCCGCCAAACTTTATCCCGAAAACAGCATAGCCGATTACACCACTAAGTTAGCAAAAGCGGTGCATCTTCGCGGCCCTTACGAAGTAGCTTTAGTGGAGATTCAGTATCCACATACGTGGGAAACCTTTGGCCCCGGAGATGGTGTATTCTACGTCACACAGCGCGACGAGCCAATCAGCGAGCTTTTTGTTAAATCGGGTTATTACGCCAATATGCACGATCTCATCAAAGCCATTAATAGCAAACTTGAATCTATAAAAATACCTCCCGATCAATTGCGTCTAAGATACGACGATATTGACCGAACCGTTTATGTACTGAATTCACCAGCTTACAAGTTCATGCCTTGTGTGAAGTTGGGGAATATTTTGGGGCTGCAGGGGTATTCGAAAACGCCGCTTCTCAAGAATGTCGACACCGAGCACATCACTCTCCGCTACAAAGGACCTGGCTTACCTGTTTTAGAACATAATGTTGGTGGTATAAAGGGGCTCGCTCTAGTTTCATCAAAAGAGAAAAAAATTAATTCCGATATTAAAGCCGGTTTTTACACATTATTTGTATGCTCCGATATCGTCCAACATCAACTTGTTGGCGATAGTTATGTACAACTTTTAAGAACTGTCGAGTTAGGCGGCAAAAATGGTGATATAGTCACACAAAAGTATCACAGGCCGGACTATATACCAGTTTGTAAACATCATTTTGACACGGTTACAATATCAATACTGACGGATCAGGCTAAACCTGTTAAATTCAAATACGGTAAGACTATTGTGCGATTACACTTTAGACCGCGCGCGGTGACGACACACTAAAATGTTGTCCCAGAGAGTGTACGGTGACCCGGACGCTTATACGCATTATTACATAACGCAAGCCGGTCATGGCTTGGACGGCTTTCACGGTACTGAATTCATGCACGGTTCTGGACTCGCCGGGTTATTTCGGGGCCTGTTCCGACGTGTCGTTCCCCTATTTAAGAAAGGTATTGAGCTTGCAAAACCCCATGTGAAAACAGCCGCCCGTAACATCGCTAAAGACGTTGTCACTACGGCTTCGACCGCCTTTATGGATCGTATAAATAGGTCGGCTCAGAACCAGGAGGGCTCTGGTGTCGTGCAAATACGTAAAAAAACGCGTAAAAGAAAACGTGAACGTGCTGCCATTGTCTTACCAGCTTTTATGAATAAAGTAGCACAACCTAAGAGACGTCGCCGCCAGAAAACAAGAAGTCGCTCACCGAGTGACATCTTCTAGGCAACCGCTATGGCTTTCGTGCATGACGCATCCGCCGAGTACGCCAAATCAGAGCTGGATATCTTTCAAATACCCCCTACTCAAACAAGCATTGAAAAATCGCTTTATGTGGAGGTGCAGCCAATCGCCGCAATCACTGACAATGCCCCTTTGGAATTCTACATCACGGGCAGCGGTGAATATTATGACGACCTTAATAACACATTGTTACACGTCGTTTGCAAAATCGTTAGTCCTGATAACACACCCATACCGGAAGGATCCCGCGTTGCACTTATTAACTACCCTATAGCGAGTCTTTTTAACCAACTGGATATAACGCTCGGCGACACGCTGATTTCAAGAAGCGACAACCTTTATACGTACCGAGCGTATATAGAGTCCCTAATAAATTATAATTCACAAACTTTAGCGGCCCAATTTACAGCCGGTTTGTTCTATAAAGACACAGCGGGCCATCATGACGACCGGGTTCTCGACGGGCGTAATGAAGGCTTCAGCAAGCGAGCAAAGTATTCAGCCCGCTCTAGGAGTGTTGAATTAATGGGACCCATTTACGCCGATATATTTAATCAACCGAAGTTAATACTGAACGGTTTAGATCTAAAGATAAAATTGACAAGAAACAAAGACACTTTCTGCCTTATGTCGGCCGAGGCGGCCCATTTTAAAGTACAAATCCAGCACGCGTCCTTGTTTGTCAAAAGAGTACAAGTATCGCCCGCTGTAAGAATCGGGCACAGTCGCGCTCTGCTAACTGCTAACGCAAAGTACTCGATCGATCGGGCAGCGCTTAAAGTGTATAGCGTACCCGCAGGTACACGCATATGTAACCACGAGAATCTTTTCCTCGGCAACCTACCAAAAACAGTAATACTAGCGTTTGTGGATAACGAATCATTTTCCGGGAGTTACCAAAGAAACCCTTTGTGCTTCAACCACTATAATGTGAATTATGCAGCCTTATATTTGGATGGTCAACAGATCCCGGCAAAACCTTTTCAACCTAACTTCCAAGACGAATCAGCTGTTCGTGAATATATGTCACTAGTACATATTTCGGGGAAACACAAGGGCGACAACGCTTTATCCGTTGATCGACACGAGTTTTTGAACGGTTACACTTTGTTCGCTTTTGATTTATCGCCGGATCAGGAACCCGGCGGTCATTTCTCTCTAGTAAAAACTGGCAATCTGCAAGCTGAAATTAGATTTGCCGAACCGATTGCGAACACAATTAATATGATTGTATATTCAGTTCATGAAAATATTATTGAAATAAATAATCGGCGGGAGGTATTATATGATTTTCAATAGACATGAATAATTATGAAATTGCGTGTGTTATTAAAGCTGATATTAACGCCAGGCGCATATTTAAAGGTGTATTCCCGAGTGATTTATTACCGGGGGGTAAAATCATCGACCGGCCCGCAGCATACATTGTAAATACGGATAATTCGTATCAGCGGGGGAAGCATTGGGTTTTAATTATATTATACCCGAATGATATATCAATTTTTTTGATAGTTATGGTTTATCCCCCGCAAATGAAATATTTCCGGGCGACTTTATGCAGTTTTTATATAAAAATTCTAAGACTATAAGGTATCAAAACAGACAAATACAAGACGCCGTTAGTACGGTCTGCGGCCATTACTGTATCTATATCTTGCAATGTCTAGCTAAAGGAATATCTTTTGAAAATGTGTTAAAAATGTTCACTAACGATTTTAGAAAAAATGACCGTATTGTGAGATCATTTGTAACAAAACGCCTGAAACGGTTATGTATACGATGCTGTAATTACAATCAAACGTGTCTGTCCCTACAGGAATGTTGCAAATAAGAAAAATGAATAAAGCTTTTTAACCAAATTATATTTGTGTCCGAAGATATCCCTGACAGAGGTCATGCCCTTTTGGGAACCTCATGAATTAAACCATCTGCTTGCCTGTATCGCGATATAAATATTCTATAAAACTGCTATCAGGCTGTATCAAGCGATATAAAATGGTATCAAGCTATATAAAAGGGGGCGTGTAAAAGGGGCGTGGTACCTGTCACTTTGACGAAACATATACCCTCTATCTACTACTGTACATATACAGTTATGGAGACTAGCGTTGTCACACCCCAGTCTTGATCTCCCTGCGCTGGAGTAAGATGCACCCAATTTATTAAGAGGCAGATGCGTGATATTTAAATGAATAAAATACAGGTTTTGCTGAATCTTTCCCCACAAAACTATATAGCAATCTGCTCAGTTCCTCCTGCTCTATAACAGGTTGCCTGTCCTGTGGCTTTAACAATGGCAGGTGTAACACCCCAGAGTTGTGTTACTACAGCCTCTACCCCGCTACTATCTTCTAAGAGCCTGTATATTGTCATCTTATGTCATTTATATTTTGTCTTCACAAATGTGCATTTAAAACCATGTTAAACACAATTGTTCTTGAAATTTTCCAGGTTCACCAGCAGGTGGCAGCAAGGTACAAGTCCTAGTTCAGTGTATCTAGGCTGGAATGGATTATTTCAGCTTAGCTCCCCCTCTGTGGAGAGTGGGCAGTTCCCACATCCTGCAGCATGGGTAGAGAAGGAAGTTAGAGTGTATCAGCCACCCCTGTTGGGGAAGGCTGTGTGATAGCATTCCGGAGATCCCCTGCATAGGGAAGACAGCAAGGATCTTGTCTCAGTTGAGACTTTATCATTCTCCCAGTCTGAGCTCCATCAGCCACAGCTGGATGAAGAAGCAAAAACTGCAGACAACCTCCAGAGTTCCAGGAAGAAAGCATACCCTGAGAAACCATCTAAGTCCAGAGACCTAGGAGAAGCCATTCCTCCTCAGCTAGTCTGTCCCCCATAAAGCAGAAGTTACAGAAAAGTGCAGAAGATTAATTCCTGCCACAATTACAGAGCTACTAAGCAGATGACTTATCCTGCAAGCTCTCCAAGTTTAAAGCAGAAGCACCCATTCCTGCCAATCATTGCTAAAACCTGCTGGGACCAGAGACCAAAGCTGTATACTGCTTGGATACAAGTTATATTCAGTAAAGAAACGTTTGAACTTCATCTAAAGGTCTGGACATTGTTTATTCTGCAAAATTTCTCTATTACTTCTACTATCACTACACTCAGATTTATTGCAAGTGAGCCAGGAGTCCGGACGTACCCAGGTAGGAGACACAGTTGACACAATTATCACTACCCTACAGAGACATTATAGGCCATTACACCACTCTGGCATTCCTAATCTGGAACGTACGTTATAACACCTTGGAAGGGCCCTGGGGTAGTATCCTGCGCACGCTGCAATTGGCGTCACAACAAATACAGAACTTTAAATACCCGTATCCTGGCCTATTGCACAGGTTCTCTTTAATTAATCTGGCCCTAATATGTTTTTGAATTAATTTTTACTGAACATCATGCCATTTTAAAAAAAAGTTTCTAAGCTACTTTCCAGACATGGGTTAAATGAATAACTTCCAAAAAAAATCTCAATTTACAACAATGGAAAGAAGAAGAGTAATGAGAGCGAAATAAGAATATAAGAGTGGAAAAGACAGAATTCATATTATGGTAATCACAAGAGACCCCGGTATAAATTAGTGTCAGAAATATCAGCAAAGGAAAAGTGATATCTAAAATTGCAATCTAGTCATTGTAGTGAAATTAGAAGATAATAAATGGAGAGAAGGGACACAGGGAAATTCTTAAGATGTAAAAATGACACTAAGGCTGAGTTCACACTGAGCCACATAGCACCCCCTCAAAAAAACCCTCATCTCTTTGGATAGATTCTTCTATTATACTTCATCTGTCCGTGTTGTAAGTGGATGAGTTGAGACACAGGAAATGTAGACAGACTGCCTAGCAGATGATGATGATGACGGCTAGTAGTAATGATATCCTGGGAGAGGTCCCGTTTCAGCATGGTAAGGCCTGTAGGACCTGTTGGTTTTGCCACTGCTTTTAAAGGGTTTATGCCATGATTGATGTAAAAAATGAAGACCAGGCATCATATGGTACATAAAAATCTCTTTCTAAGGGTACTTTCACACCTGCATTAAAGTTTTACGGTATTGAGTTCCGTCCTAGGGGCCCAATACCGGAAAAAAATGATCAGTTTTATCCTAATGCAATCTGAAAGGAGAACAATCTGTTCAGGATGCATCAGGATGTCGTCAGTTCAGTTACTCTTACGGTATTTGGCTGGAGAAAATAACGCAGCATGCTGCGGTATTGTCTCCGTCCAAAAATCCGGAACACTTGCGGCATTATTTTCCATTGAAATGCATTAATGCCGGATCCGGCCATTGAAATGCATTAATGCCGGATCCGGCACCAAGTGTTCCGGCAAAACAGATCCGGTTTTCCGGTCTGTGCATGCGCAGACCTTTAACCCCTTAAGAACCGGGCTCATTTTCACTTCAGGACCAGGCCATTATTTGCAAATCTGAACAGTGTCACTTTATGTGTGAATAACTTTAAAACGCTTTTACTTATCCAGGCCATTCTGAGATAGTTTTTTCATCACATTTTGTACTTCATGACACTGGTAAAATGGAGTAAAAAAAATTAATTTTTATTTATAAAAAATACCAAATTTACAAAAATTGGGAAAAATTAGCAAATTTCCAAGTTTCAATTTCTCTACTTCTATAATACATAGTAATACCTCCAAAAATAGTTATTAATTTACATTCCCCATCAGTCTACTTCATGTCTGGATCCTTTTGGGAATGCCATTTTATTTTTTGGGGATGTTCCAAGGCTTCGAAGTTTAGAAGCAAATCTTGAAATTTTTCAGAAATTTTCCAAACCCCACTTTTTAAGGACCAGTTCAGGTCTGAAGTCACTTTGTGAGGCTTACATAATAGAAACCACCCAAAAATTACCCCATTTTACAAACTACACCCCTCAAGGTATTCATAACTAATTTTACAAACTTTGTTAACCCTTTAGGTGTTTCACAAGAGTTATTGGCAAATGGAGATGAAATTTCAGAATTTCTATTTTTTGGCAAATTTTCCATTGAATCCATTTTTTTAAGCAACAAAGCAAGGGTTATCAGCCGAACAAAACTCAATATTTATTGCCCTGATTCTGTAGTTTATAGAAACACCAAATATGTGGTTGTAAACAGCTGTACAGGCAAACGGCAGGGCGCAGAATGAAAGGAATGCCATACGGTTTTTGGAAGGCAGATTTTGCTGGACTGGTTTTGTAACACCATGTCCAATTTGAAGCCCCCCTGATGTACCCCTAGAGTAGAAACTTCAAAAAAGTGACCCAATTTTAGAAACTACACCCATCAAGGTATACAAAACTGATTTTACAAACTTTGTTAACCCTTTAAGTGTTCCACAAGAATTAATGGAAAATAGAAATAAAATTCAATTCAAAATTTTTGGGCAGATTTTCCATTTTAATAATTTTTTTCGAGTTGCAAAGCAAGGGTTAACAGCCAAACAAAACTCAATTTGTATGGCCCTGATTCTGTTGTTTACAGAAACACCCCATAAGTGGTCGTAAACTGCTGTACGAGTACACGGCATGGCGCAGAAGGAAAGGAATGCCATACGGTTTTTGGAAATGCAAAATTTGCTGGACTGGTTTTTTGACACCATGTCCCATTTGAAGCCCCCCTGATGTACCCCTAGAGTAGAAACTCCAAAAAAAGACCCCATTTTGGAAACTACAGGATAGGGTCGCAGTTTTGTTGGTACTATTTTAGGGTACATATGATTTTTGGTTGCTCTATATTACACTTTTTGTGAGGTAAGGTAACAAGAAATAGCTGTTTTGGCACCGTTTTTATTTTTTGTTATTTACAACATTCATCTGACAGGTTAGATCATGTGGTATTTTTATAGAGCAGGTTGTCACGGACGCGACAATACCAAATATGACTAATATTTGACATATTTGTTTGTTTGTTTCAGTTTTACATAAGAAAAAATAAGATTCTTTAGTGTCTTCACATTCTGAAAGCAATAGTTTTATTTATTTTTTGGGCGATTGTCTTTTGTAGGGGCTAATTTTTTTTCGGGATGAGATGACAGTTTGATTGGCACTATTTTGGGGAGCATATGACTTTTTGATTGCTTGCTATTACACTTTTTGTGATGTAAGGTGACCATTTTTACACCATTTTTATTTTATTTTTTTACGGTATTCACCCTAGGGGTTAGTTCATGTGAAACAGGTTCTTACGGATGCGGCGATACCTAATATGTATACTTTTTTAATTTAATTACGTTTTACACAATAACACAATAACAGCTTTTTTAAAACAAAAAAAATGATGTTTTAGTGTCTCCATATTCTGAGCCATAGTTTTTTTTATTTTTTTGGGCGATTGTCTTAGGTAGGGGCTCATTTTTTGCGGGATGAGGTGACGGTTAGATTGGTACTATTTTGGCAGGCATACGCCTTTTTGATTGCTTACTGTTGTACTTTTAGTGATGAAAGGTTAAAAAAAAATATTTTCAACTTTTTGGGGTCTGATCCCCTTTACAATGCATTCCAATACTTCTGTATTGGAATGTATTGGCTGTATGAGTAATACTGTGTGTATTACTTATGCAGCTTCCTGCCTGTAAGATCCAGGGGGCTGAATCCCACAGGCTCTTCACCGGAAGGCAGCCCCGATGCCTAAGGAAGGTATAGAGCTGCCTTTCATGCCATCGGGTCCCATTACAGCAGCATGGGGACCTGATGGCAACGCTGATCCCCGCCTGAATGACCAGTAAACGCTGCAAACCGCAGGTCTGAATTGACCTGCGGTTTGCAGCAATCGCCGATACGGGGGGGGGGGTCACAGGACCCCCCTCGGCATTGTCACAGGGTGCCTGCTGAATCACTCTGTTCTGATCACACGGAAATACACAGGCACACAGGTACGCCTTGTGTCCTTAAGGACTCGGACATCAGGGCAAAATAAATAAATACTGTATCCGTTTTTCCGGATGACACCAGAGAGAGGGATCCAGTGTTTCAATGCATTTGTTAGACAGATCTGCATCCGGATCCGTCTACAAATGCTATTGGTTTGCACACGGATTTCCGGATCCGGCAGGCAGTTCTGGTGATGGAACTGCCTGCCGGATCTTTACAACGCAAGTGTAAAAGTACCCTAACAAAGCTAGAACCAGCCCTGTACCTCACATGGGTCCAGAGATCTCTACATTCATTGCTCCAATTGCTCTACTAGACTATTTTTAGCCTGGCAGTTCATGGGTCATGTCCTTTCTGCTGCAGCTCTATCCCTGTAACAGCCCCAGCTTCTAACAGTACAGCTGGTGGCAGTTGAAGATGGAAGTGAAACGGATGAAAAATAAGTAAAAGAACCAACAGCAGATGGCGCAGTCCAGATACATTTTATTAAATAGCATTCTGGTCATACTACATTTTTAATTACATGCAAATAAAGTATTCAGATCCAGCTAGTTAAAAAAATTTACAATATGTTTCGTGACACAACCCCTTTTTACAGAAAAAAATATGTCACAGAGAAAACAATCATGTACAGGCGCAAAAGTTTTATAACATAGAATTATCGGACATAAATGTTTCATTTGACACTAAATTTGCAAAAGTGAACCACTTAAGGAGGATGTATCATCATGACAATTTATTCTTTATCCACAGGATAGGGGGTAAATGTCTGATCAGTGGGGGTCTGACCATTGGGACCCTTGCTGTTCACGAGAATGGAGGTTTTGTGAGATGGGGAAGCAGCTCTCATTGTCTGAACACTGTTTGTGTAAATTAAGTTAAATATCTGGACTGACATTCTGATGTTTGGCCACAAGATGCCGCTGTTTCCTAAACACAGCTACAGACTGCATATTGTTCCATATTCATGAGAGGTGGAGTTACAAGAGCCTGCAGAGGAAGAGATAGAGCAGCCATCTTGGGAAGAGCTTGGAAGAGGATCCAGGAGCTGTGTGTGAGGAGGATCCATCGACATCCAGGCGTGGGAGCATCCTTCGGTTACTAGAACTACAGCCCAGTAAAGCTGAGTATGTCCAAGGCCCTGATCCTGTCCAGAGAAATTAGGATTGCTTCCAGGAACGCTGATGAGAGCTGTGGAGCAAAGCAACATACACTGCGGTACCACATGCTTGTTTGAGAAGCTTTTGTTCGGTTCACAGCCACTAGCGGATGCAGAGCAGACCCTCATCACAGTGCTGGCGCCTGAAATCCTAGAGACCAGGACTGTAGTCAGTTAGATTGGATTTCGGTTTGTGTCAGGCCACAAGTGTTGCTGACTGTTCATTGCAAGGACTCTACACGTGACATTTCACACTGGAGAGCTGATAAACTGCTGGGGTTTGGGTTCAAAAGGAATACTCTGGCACGTGCTACAAAACCAGTTATGGGAGCGGGAATTCTGTAGAGCATTGTAAGTTTGTAAGCTGTTGTGCTGCACCGCAGACTAGCCCATACCACACACCCAAATAGTTGTTCTTGATCTTTTAGGCTAATAACAGGTAAGGCGTGGCTGTTTAATTGTGCCTGCAAGTAGGCGGCGCTGTGCAGCACTAGGGTCTCAGCCTTCAGGCTGGGTGTATGTAAATTTATTGTGTGTTCCCAGCATTTGTGGTTGTGCTCATTGCAACGTTTAAGTAAAATACTGTTTTGGCAAAAGCTGGTGTTGGAGTTGCTTTCCTCATTCGTAACTTTGGTGTAGCCTGGGGAGCCCAACCTGGTACACGGCTCACAGTTTGAGCACACTGGCGGTCACTTGTGCACTGCCGCTCCATACTGCTCTATGAGGCTAAATAGCTGAGCATTTGTGCTCAGCTATCTCCAGCAGACCTATAGAATCGAAGAGAGGTGGACACAAGCGTGTCTGACGCTCCATTAAAATGGAGAGTACATGACCCTGTTCTCATGATTGATGGTCATCCCAGTGATTGTACTCCCACTGACCTTACAGAGCGGATCAGTGCCCTCCCCTACCAAGCAGCAATGGTGGTCACAGTGGTAGGGGAGGGCACTGATCTGCTCTGGAGCTGAGGTGGTATCCACCCTTGTGGTCTAGATTGGAGAGTGGTCTTCCCGATTAAAATGAGTCTGAGAGCCCTATGAGATTGTATTATGAGGTTGAACTCAGTTGAATCAGACTAGGTACTCAGACCCTGTGTTGAGGACGAGTAGTGGACACCTAGTCAGTTAATTAGATATTAACGATCACTGAATCTCTTTTGACTCCTATGTTTTAATATCACGGGCTGATTTGCTCCTAATGTTGGGTCTGATGTGTACAAATTAGGCATACAAGTATGTGGTGGTGAAATTGTAACAAATAATAGAAAGTTCAGCTTGCATTATATATGAGCTGTCAAGTATAATGACAGGAAGATTCTTGTTTATATGATCGACATGACGTCGACGCTGAGGGCGTCATATGGTGACGTGGGACCTGCCGTCGGATCCTGTTGCGGCTTACGTTGGGGCGGGAATGCGCGCTCCATGTTGGAGACGGCATGGATGAGTGGCGTCTGGTTCCCATGACACCGGACGCACGGGGGCGCTTGAGACTGACGTCATAGAGGTGGCGCGCAAGCGCACTGGACACAGAGGAACGCCGAGGAAGCATGGCGATCATATACACATTTGGATAGAGACGGGTCCATCTAAAGCAGTGGTTCTCAACCTAGGGGTCGCGACCCCTTTGGGGGTCGATCGTCCCTTTCCGGGGGGTCGCCTGAGGCTTCCTATTATGCCCCTATTCCCGCCCCCCAAGTGAGCCGCCGCCAAGCACAGGGAGATGAGCGCTTCCATTGCGCTCATCTCCCTCGTAATCTGCCTGTGCTGCGGCGGTGCAGGGGAGGGAGAGGTGTGTCCCCTCCCCTTCCTCTGATAGGCTGCCGGCGCACTAGGCCGGCAGCCTATCTGACGCCGGCACAGGCGGCGCGATGACGTCATCACGCCGCCCTGAGCCTTACAGCGCGGGACACAGGCCAGAAGAGGCCTGCATCGCATCGCTGACACTGAGGTAAGTATAAGTGTTTTATTTTATTACAATACTGGCACATGATCATGATCATGATGGGGGGGGACTTAATACTGGCTGGCACATGATGATAATGGGGGGGGACTTAATACTGGCTGGCACATGATGATAATGGGGGGGGGACTTAATACTGGCTGGCACATGATGATGATGATAGGGGGGGGACTTAATACTGGCTGGCACATGATGATGATGGGGGGGGACTTAATACTGGCTGGCACATGATGATGATGGGGGGGGACTTAATACTGGCTGGCACATGATGATGATGGGGGGGACTTAATACTGGCTGGCACATGATGATGATGGGGGGGGGACTTAATACTGGCTGGCACATGATGATGATGGGGGGGCACTTAATACTGGCTGGCACATGATGATGATGATGATGGGGGGACTTAACTGGCTGGCACATCATGATGAAAATGGGGGGGGATTCAATACTGGCTGGCACATGATGATGATGGGGGGGACTTAATACTGACTTGCACATGATGATGATGGGCGGGGGGACTTTATACTGGCACATGATGATGATTGGGGGAGGGCGACTTTATACTGGAACATGATTGGGGGGGCGACTTAATACTGGCACATGATGATGATGGGGGGACTTAATACTGGCACATGATGATGATGGGGGACGGGGACTTAATACTGGCACATGATGATGATGGGCGGGGGGGATTATACTGGCACATGATGATGATTGGGGGACGACGACTTTATACTGGCACATAATGATGATTGGGGGGACATATCAGATATTTACATTACAATTCATAACAGTAGCAAAATTAGTTATGACGTAGCAAGGAAAAAAATGTAATGGTTGGGGGTCACCACAACATGAGGAACTGTATTAAGGGGTCACGGCTTTAGAAAGGTTGAGAACCACTGATCTAAAGAGATGTCCTCCCCAGGTCTGCAATAGGTATCGCAGTAAGTAGGTCTTATTGTATAAAATATGAAGTGAGATGTTAAGCACTAGATGGTTTATTTTCCCTATAATGGGGTGAGCACTAAAAGGGGTGGTACAAATTTTTTGCAAATGTCTATTAACATAATTGATTGGGTCATGTGACCTATTTGGTAGGGTATATGTATTTGATTTTAGTTCACTCTGTGAATTGCTTGAGAAAGATCGCACAGATCGAAACGTTGCATTATTTTGGTGAATAAAACTCTGAAAGATCAAGGCTGGAGAGTTCTGTCTGTTGGGCAGTGAGTGGAAATGTCAACTGCAGCACTGCTCCCATTCACTTCAATAGGAGCAGCTCTGTCTTTAAACTCTGTCTACTGCACAATGGACGGAGCTGTGGAGTTCCAGTGCCGAATTCCAGCACAGTAGCTACTGTGGAACAACTGAACCCCACCAATCAGATAGTGATGGCCTCTTCAGTGGATAGGCCATCACTTGTAAAGAATTCTGGTGTAGAGGCCACTTTGCAACAGAGACCCCATAACGATTAGTGATGTTGCGAACATAAAATTTTCCGTTCGCGAATTTCCACAAATGTTCGCGAATGGGCGAACCGCCATAGACTTCAATAGGCAGGCGAATTTTAAAACCCACAGGGACTCTTTCTGGCCACAATAGTGATGGAAAAGTTGTTTCAAGGGGACTAACACCTGGACTGTGGCATGCCGGAGAGGGATCCGTGGCAAAACTCCCATGGAAAATTACGCAGTTGACGCAGAGTGTGGTAAGTTGAATTCGCAAAGCGATTAATATAATCTGCATTAATCGCATTGCGATTACAACTTAGATCTGAGTTCCTAATGGTTGTATTGCTAGAATTGATGAATATAACGAATATAGCACTATATTCTCAATCTTCGTTATATTCTAGCAATACAACCATTAGGAACCCAGCTCTAAGTTGAATTCGCAATGCGATTAATATAACCTGCATTATTCGCATTGCGATTACAACTTAGGTCTGAGTTCATAATGGTTGCATTGGTCGCACCGTCACGTGGTAAAGGAAACGGGGGTGTGACTCACTGCAGCCTGGTGAGCGGTGGGGCGCCCCGGCAGCTGCCCTGCAGGAGTCTCTGGTGTCGGGAGGAGGAGGTAGGTAGAGCGGCTCTGACTTTATAGACCAAATTATTTTAATAATACCCCAATAATAAGTTAATAACCTAACCCCATTCATAAATTACTGTGGATTATTATAGAGACGGCCCCAGGCCAGGAGACATAAGGGGTTAGGTTGAACTGTGGGATGGGGCCACCCGGCCACATTTAATAATCTTTGCTCAGGGGGCCCTCATAAATATAGACCCACATGGTATGAACTGGTCATTTTTACTAAGGAATATAGTTTAAACGTTTATGTGCAAAAGAGAAAATAAGAAGTCAGCTCCAATCAGATATCTGCACATGGACCAAGACTCTGGGTCTATGCAGATATCTGATTGGAGCTGACTTAGTGACTTCTTTTTTTTTCTCTTTATCTCTTTATTATGGCTTCGGGGGGGGCAGGGGTGACACCACGCCACTGTAACCATTAGGAACCCAGCTCTAAGTTGAATTCGCAATGCGATTAATATAACCTGCATTAATCGCATTGCGATTAAAACTTAGTCAAATTTGTGACACTGCAGCTTAAGAATTAATCTAAGATGGATGCTATCCCTAAGATGGATGCTGTCCTTGCTATTTGATAGGAGGTGGGAGGGTCTAGGAGGGAGGGTCTACTGCTGATTGGCTGGAATGTGTCTGCTGACTGTGAGGTACAAAGTCAAAGTTTTCTCAATGATGACGTATAGGGGGCGGACCGAACATCGCATATGTTCGCCCGCCGCGGCGAACAAGCTATGTTCACCGGGAACTATTCGCCGGCGAATAGTTCAGGACATCTCTAGTAACGATCAGATAGTGATGGCCTCTCCGTTAGATAAGCCATCACTTGTAAAGAATTCTGGTGTAGAGGCCACTGTGCAACAGAGACCCCATAACGATCAGATAGTGATGGCCACTCCGTTAGATAAGCCATCACTTGTAAAGAATTCTGGTGTAGAGGCCACTGTGCAACAGAGACCCCATAACGATCAGATAGTGATGGCCTCTCCGTTAGATAAGCCATCACTTGTAAAGAATTCTGGTTTAGGAGCTACTGTGGAACAGAAACCCCCACTGATCAGATAGTGATGACCTCTCCAGTGGATAGGCCAAACCTTTTAAAGAGTTGGATAATCCATTTAAGGCCAAAAATAGCATGGTCTTCAAGAGGTCAATGATGTGAAAAGTTAAAAAAAATGGGCAAAAACTTTACAGGTCTTTGTAATTTTTATATAAAACATAAGTTCGTATATTGTCATCTATCGTAGGCTACAGTGACACAATATTGTGTTCATTCTCAGAGATAAAGGTAAAAGGAAAAAGTTTTATGCAAAAGTCCAAACTCCACACCAGAGAATTTCATCGACTGAGCTGAAACAAATCAAGCACATTGTGACAGTGACACAAAGTAATCATCCTTCCACATCTAAGCCCAGGAATTATTTATGACGGTAACATTTGGATGAAAGTGACGAGGCAGAGGACATGTTCTTCTCAACCTCTCGAAACCAACAGGGAAGTGTATTTAATTGGAAGAGATTTGTTGAGTGGAGTGTCATCGGCGGTGACACGAGGTGGGGGGTAATCATCACCTACTCCTCATGACATTGGTTTATGGATTGGAGAGTGTGTGGGAGAGAGGGAAACGCAGAGACATCTTCAGCCGCGTATCAATTATACATAAAGGAGAAAAGAGAAGTAACTGACAGCGGGAAGATAAAGTGAAAACCTCTTATTTCCTCCTCTATTTCCACCAATAACTAAATTGTCAGATTAGGGGTTTAAGCAGCAAATGCTAAACAGATCTTGAAATTATATAAAGAAAGAGCATGATGTCATAATCATAGAACATACTGTGTAAAGACAGAAGGGAAGATCTTCAGGATATGTCAAGGAGCTGAATTTTTGTTTTGTCAATTAAATGTAAGGATGTAGAAATATGTGTGTTTTATGGAAGTTAATGGAGAGAAATGGAGGAGGGTAGTTTCACCACGATACGTCTGGATAGTGTAATTTACATATGATGTGCAGTAACTTCTGCTGCATGTAAACTTATCTTTAAAGCTGAGAGTTCCTTAAGAGATAAGGGTCAGGTTACAATCTGCCCACAGAAGTCTATGGAGAGGGGAGGGAGACAGGGTAACAGACAAACAGAGATCCTGCTGCTGTGTCTGGTAATTTTCTTATCTCACCCCAGAACTGGATTCACAGCTACACTGGTCAGTACTGCTGTATAATGTGCTACTGCTTCTGAGTGTGGATCTGAGAGATAGGGGAGCAGGATCTGAGAGAGATAGGTGACAGCATAGCAGCTAGTCTCCAACATTAGATAAGGTAAAGTGATAATTAGAGATGGAGCCTGCAGAGTAGGAAAACTGTTGAAAAATGCAGAATACAAAAAGTCATAAAATGGTCACATATAGTGATATTCCTCATGTACACACAAGGCAAATTATTCAGTCACCTGAAATGATAATTACACTTTAAAGGGGTTTCGCGTTTTGATATGTCACTGCTGAAGCCAGGTGACCATGCTCACGCCCGGCTGGAAGTAAAAAAGTAGAGATCGGAACATGTACACAAGGGAGCCAGTGCCCAGGACCAGAGTGGCGGGGAGCAGGTAAGTATGACTCTTTCCATAGCGGAGGCAGGCTGCAGGGATCAGGAAAAGTTAGTTATTTTGAAAAAACCCTTTAAGATTCATTCAGATGCTAACATGACAGCGGGTCCTGGTCCGACCACAGATCTAATGATCCAAGCTAACAGCATCATTGAGATCTACAGGTCCTTCTAAAAAAATTAGCATATTGTGATAAAGTTCATTATTTTCTGTAATGTACTGATAAACATTAGACTTTCATATATTTTAGATTCATTACACACAACTGAAGTAGTTCAAGCCTTTAATTGTTTTAATATTGATGATTTTGGCATATAGCTCATGAAAACCCAAATTTCCTATCTCAAAAAATTAGCATATTTCATCCGACTAATAAAAGAAAAGTGTTTTTAATACAAAAAAAGTCAACCTTCAAATAATTATGTTCAGTTCTGCACTCAATACTTGGTCGGGAATCCTTTTGCAGAAATGACTGCTTCAATGCGGCGTGGCATGGAGGCAATCAGCCTGTGGCACTGCTGAGGTGTTATGGAGGCCCAGGATGCTTCGATAGCGGCCTTAAGCTCATCCAGAGTGTTGGGTCTTGCGTCTCTCAACTTTCTCTTCCCAATATCCCACAGATTCTCTATGGGGTTCAGGTCAGGAGAGTTGGCAGGCCAATTGAGCACAGTAATACCATGGTCAGTAAACCATTTACCAGTGGTGTTGGCACTGTGAGCAGGTGCCAGGTCGTGCTGAAAAATGAAATCTTCATCTCCATAAAGCTTTTCAGCAGATGGAAGCATGAAGTGCTCCAAAATCTCCTGATAGCTAGCTGCATTGACCCTGCCCTTGATAAAACACAGTGGACCAACACCAGCAGCTGACATGGCACCCCAGACCATCACTGACTGTGGGTACTTGACACTGGACTTCAGGCATTTTGGCATTTCCCTCTCCCCAGTCTTCCTCCAGACTCTGGCACCTTGATTTCCGAATGACATGCAACAGTCCAGTGCTGCTTCTCTGTAGCCCAGGTCAGGCGCTTCTGCCGCTGTTTCTGGTTCAAAAGTGGCTTGACCTAGGGAACGCGGCACCTGTAGCCCATTCCCTGCACACGCCTGTACACGGTGGCTCTGGATGTTTCTACTCCAGACTCAGTCCACTGCTTCCGCAGGTCCCCCAAGGTCTGGAATCGGTCCTTCTCCACAATCTTCCTCAGGGTCCGGTCACCTCTTCTCGTTGTGCAGCGTTTTCTGCCACACTTTGATACAGTGCCTTGATACAGCACTCTGGGAACAGCCTATTCCTTCAGAAATGTCTTTCTGTGTCTTACCCTCTTGCTTGAGGGTGTCAATGATGGCCTTCTGGACAGCAGTCAGGTCGGCAGTCTTACCCATGATTGCGGTTTTGAGTAATGAACCAGGCTGGGAGTTTTTAAAAGCCTCAGGAATCTTTTGCAGGTGTTTAGAGTTAATTAGTTGATTCAGATGATTAGGTTAATAGCTCGTTTAGAGAACCTTTTCATGATATGCTAATTTTTTTAGATAGGAATTTTGGGTTTTCATGAGCTGTATGCCAAAATCATCAATATTAAAACAATAAAAGGCTTGAACTACTTCAGTTGTGTGTAATGAATCTAAAATATATGAAAGTCTAATGTTTATCAGTACATTACAGAAAATAATGAACTTTATCACAATATGCTAATTTATTTAGAAGGACCTGTATAATGCAGCTAGTCTGTGTTTTTAGACCAAGGTAAAATGTAGTTGCATTATGGCTGTCTGAATGAGGCCTTACAGTCTCCAGAATGTGATGGAGTAATGCTCCTACCATAGAGATCATGGAGTGACAGAGCAGCTGCATACAAAACAGTATCTGTGTGTATAATCTTGCTATCTTGGCTTATCTAAGCCTCCAGCAAAATAACAGAACTGTCACTCTGTTCCCTGCCCTCTGCTGACCCTGTCCCAGTCTACATGGTTAAGCTAAAAAAAAACGAGCTGTGGAAAACAGAAAATGTCATTTTATTGTTTGTGCTCCAGTGTCTGGTCTGAAAATCGGAATATTGTAGAACAGTTTTTTTATATGGATAGTCACATAAAAATGGAGAGATAAAAAAAAACAAAAAACAATACATTGCTCCCACCCAATGGTATTGATAAGATGTTAGGCGAGGGCCTTGTTACAGGTTTTGCATCAGGAGCTTCGAGTTATTTCTCAAGCGACTGATCGAAATGTGTGGGCATCAATCCCCTGGGAACTCAAAACACAGAAGGACCTTCCCCAGAGATGTTTCCTAATCACTCTCAACCAATAGGAATTGCTGCACAGCCCCATTCACCTGCACTGTCAATGTTGCAGTTCCATGCATGGGGGCTCATGTGAGAGGTCCCAGCGATCGCAGACCCCCACAACTGTACACTGATCCTATTGCTATGCGATCAATGTAATTTGTGGGGGGAAAAACCCTTTAGGCTTCAATCTGAGGCAAGTATACCAGACTCCAGAATGGGAAATCGTCCTCGTAATATTACAATGTGGGTGCTTTACACATGTACTAATGTGGGTGCAGAACTAATAGAAAAAAACTGGCCTAAATGGGTGGAATTGCTCCAAACCCAAACACTGTAGCGTGTCTATAACCGGGGGAGCAATTCGCAGAACGGCAAACCCCAGCAAAAAATGCGTACAACGGAGGATGCCGGGGCGGACCGCATGCACCACATGGACTTCTTACACAAAATAATACAATGTGCAGATGAAAAAATATATAATTCCAAAAATCACTGCAAAACATGCACCAAAATGATACGCAACTGACACTACTAGCTAATTCCTTAGGCCGATGTTAAAAGCTGAGAACTTTGCCAATATCTTCTAGTCAGGAACATATCGGAGCCCCTCATGCACCACGTCACGGTGTCTGAGCACGCATGGAGTCCTACCACTCAACTGCCCGTGGTGTGTGAACAGGGTCTGAACAGTGCTAGAAACCAGCTCACAGCCAGACTCTCACATGCCTCCATAGTGGTATCACCAATGCACTGTGAGGTAGGATAAAGCTGTGAGCCGCCCCCACAACAGACCATGTGACACAGAAGCCGCACCCACAACAGACCATGTGACACAGAAGCCGCACCCACAACAGACCATGTGACACAGAAGCCGCACCCACAACAGACCATGTGACACAGAAGCCGCACCCACAACAGACCATGTGACACAGAAGCCGCCAGGTGCAAAAGAACGTTACCAACGAAATGAAGTGGCACATTCCATACACATAAGGACAAAAACGCCTAAATGGGTGGAAATGCTCCAAACCACAGCTTTATCCTACCTCACAGTTCATTGGTGATACCACTATGGAGGCATGTGAGAGTCTGGCTGTGAGCTGGTTTCTAGCACTGTTCAGACCCTGATCACACACCACGGGCAGTTTAGTGGTGGGACCCCATGCGTGCTGAGACACCGTGACGTGGTGCATGAGGGGCTCCGATATGTTCCTGACTGGAAGATATTGGCAAAGTTCTCAGCTTTTAACATCGGCCTGAGGAATTAGCTCGTATTATCCGTTGCGTATCATTCTGGTGCATGTATTGCAGTGATTTTTACAGAACTAATAGGCAGAAACCATCAGAATTCAGAGATGTTAGAATGACAACTTCCGTGAGAGCTGGAAGAAATGTCTTTTTGGTTTCCAGTTGAAAGATTCAGACCAGCATAATTAAAGGGAGTTATCTTTTGTACTTACACGTACTAAACAATTGTTCTATTGAACAGCCTTTCTGTGTCCACCTCAGTAAATGTGCTAGGGTGGTCACACATGCTCAGTCTTGCTTCTCTCGCTGTTCCTTTGGATACATTATATGAATGCAAAGGCGGACATATTTGCGGATCCGTTATTTGCGGTCTGCAAATAACGGATCTGCAAAAAATATGAATGATGTCCGTGTGCATTCTGTGTTTTTCGGAACAGAACAGCTGGCCCCTAATAGAACAGTGATAATCTTGTTCGTAATGCGGACAATAATAGGACATGTTCTATTTTTTTGTGAACGGACATACAGAAAGCACATGGAGTAACTTCCATATATTATTTTTCTTTTGGCCTATTGAAATGAATGGTTTCGCATATGGTCCGCAAAAAAAAAAGAACAGACACAGATAAGAAAATATGTTCGTGTGCATGAACCCTTAGAATGTATGGGCTCAGATGAGCTGAAGTAAGTTATTCACAAAGTCGCATGTGACTTTGTTTAATAACTTCCGTAGTTGATATTTAACCCCTTCCCGACCTATGACATACTACTACGTCATGGGAACCACTGCGTTCCCGCAATTTGACGTAATAGTACATCATGGTGATCGCGCGGGCACCGGAGCGGTGCAAGCGGGATCACTGCAGGGGCCTGGCAGTCCGTGGTAGCCGGGCCACCTGCCGTATTAACCCCTTCTATGCCGCGGTCCGCGATGACCACAACATAAAAGGTTTTTTTTGTTGGGTGAGTGATCGCATCGAGGCCCCGTGCTGTGGTGGCGGGGACCAGATTCGTCACAAGGCAGCCCGATGCCATGCAGAGGCTGCCCAATGCCTTGCACGGCATCGGGAACTGCCTTTTACGGGTGCCGAGGAGATCCCGGCCTCAGGCTGGGTCTCCTAGGCAACCTGTTAGGACTCTTTTACACGGGCGTCATATTTTTTGCCCAGATAAGATGCTGGTGCGTTGCGGGAAAATGCGAGATTTTACCGTGCGAGTGCAAAACATTGTAATTCGTTTTGCACGCGCGTGAGAAAAATCAGCATGTTTGGTACCCAAACCCGAACTTCTTCACAGAAGTTCGGGTTTGGGTTAGGTGTTCTGTAGATTGTATTATTTTCCCTTATAACATGGTTATAAGGGAAAATAATAGCATTCTTAATACAGAATGCATAGTACAATAGGGCTGGAGGGGTTA
The DNA here is from genome assembly GCF_014858855.1 of Bufo gargarizans. NCBI lineage: Eukaryota > Metazoa > Chordata > Amphibia > Anura > Bufonidae > Bufo > Bufo gargarizans. The sequence goes on from NC_058080.1 coordinate 63,403,174, forward strand.
AAAAAAAAATATAAATTATTTAACTCACCTTAATCCACTTGATCGTGCAGCCGGCATCTCTTCTGTCTTCTTCTTTGCTGTGCACAGGAATAGGACCTTTGATGACATCACTGTGCTCATCACATGGTCCAATCACATGGTTCATCACCATGGTGAGGGACCATGTGATTGGATCATGTGATGTGACGTCACTACAGGTCCTCAGCCAGCAGCTCAACATTACAGAAGAAGACTGTACAGAAGAAGTGGACTCGGTGAGTTAATTATTATTTTTTTTTAACCCCTCTAACACTATTTTACTTTGCATTCGGTATTCAGAATGCTATTATTTTCCCTTATAACCATGTTATAAGGGAAAATAATACAGATCGGGTCCCCATCTCGATCGTCTCCTAGCAACCATGCGTGAAAATCGCACCGCATCCGCACTTGCTTGCGATTTTCATGCGGCCCCATTCACTTCTATGGGGCCTGCGTTGCGTGAAAAACGCAGAATATAGAGCATTCTGCGATTTTCACGCAACGCACAAGTGATGCGTGAAAATCACCGCTCGTGTGCACAGCCCCATAGAAATGAATGGGTCCGGATTCAGTGCGGGTGCAATGCATTCAACTCACGCATTGCACCCGTGCGGAATACTCGCCCGTGTGAAAGGGGCCTTAGTGTATGACACTGAGTCATACACTAACAGGAAATGCATTACAATACAATATGTATTGTAATGTATTGCAGAGGGGATCAGATCCCCAAAAGTGAACATCAGAAATAAAGTAAAGAAAAAAAAGCTTAAAAAAAGTGTTTTTAATGAAATTAATAAAGTAATAAAATTAATAAAGTAAAAAAACGCCCCTTTCCCCTTTTTTTATACTAAAAAACAGAAAAAACAAAACCCAAACATATTAGGTATCGCCTCGTCCGTAATGACCAGCTCTATAAATATATCACATGATCCACCCTGTCCTATAAACACCATAAAAAATAAAATAAAAACGGTGTAAAAAAAGCAATTTTTGTCACCTTACATCACAAAAAGTGCTACACCAAGCGATCAAAAAGGCGTATGTCCCACAAAATGATATCAATGAAACCATCACCTCATCCCGCAAAAAAAAATCCCCTACCTAAGACAATTGCCCAAAAAATCTCAGAACACGGAGACACTAAAACATCTTTTTTTTTGTTTAAAAACTGCTATTATTGTGCTAAAGTTAAATAAATGAAAAAATATACATATTAGGTATTGCCACCAGTGATGGCTGCCATTGTTAATAAGGTAGACTCACCTGTCCGGCGATGCACAGGTAAGCCCTTACTGGTGCAGTCACCAGGAGCAGGCAGTTCCGAGAACAGCCGCCGGGGACCTTCTCGGAACTGCCTGCTCCCGGTGACTGCATTTTATTTCAGACCGGCTCCCGACACAGGCGCAGGTAAGGGCTTACCTGTGCATTGCCAGACAGATGAGTCTACCTTACTAAAGATGGCAGCCCGCATGTGTTCGCTGGCGAACACTGCGAAGGGACCATCACTGATCACCAGATAAGATGCTGGTAACAACCAGCTCTATAAAAATATCACATTACTTAAAAACAAACAAAAAAAAACTGTAAAAAAAAGCCATTTTTGTCACATTACATCACAAAAATTGCAACAGCAAGTGATCAAAAAGGCGTATGCCCCACAAAATAGTACCAATCAGACCGTCACCTCATCCCGCAAAAAATGAGACCCTACCTAAGAGAATCGGTCGAAAATAAAAAAGCTATCACTCTCAGACAATGGAGACACTAAAATATGATTATTTTTTGCTTCAAAACTGCTATTATTGTGCTAAAGTAAAAAAAAAAAAAAAAAGTATAAATATTAGGTATCGCCATGTCCGTAACAACTGGCTCTATAAAAATATCACATGACCTAACCACTCAGGTGAACACCGTAAAAAACAAACAAAAAAAACTGTAAAAAAAAGCCATTTTTGTTACATTACATCACAAAAATTGCAACAGCAAGTGATCAAAAAGGCGTATGCCCCCAAAATAGTACCAATTAGACCATCACCTCATCCCGCAAAAAATGAGACCCTACCTAAGAGAATCGGTCAAAAAATAAAAAAGCTATGGCTCTCAGACTATGGAAAAAGTAGACATATTAGGTATTGCCACATCTATAAAAAAAAAAGTCACATGACCTAATCCCTCAGGTAAATGCTGTAAAAATAAAAATGGTGCCAAAACATAAATATTTTGGTTACCTTGCCTCACAAAAAACTTAATATAGAGCAATTAAAAATCATATGTACCCCAAAATAGTACCAATAACACTGGCACCTTATCCCGTAGTTTCCAAAATGTGGTCACTTTTTTTAGTTTATACTGTAAGGGTGCATCAGGGGGGCTTCAAATGGGGCATGGCATCTAAAAACCAGTTCAGCTAAATCTGCCTTCCAAAAACCATATGGCGTTACTTTCCTACTGTGCCCTGCAGTGTGCCCGTACCGCAGTTTACGATCACATGTGGGGTGTTTCTGTAAACCACAGAATCAGGACAATAAATATTGCGTTTTATTTGGCTGTTAACCCTTGCTTTGCTACTGGAAATTTTTTTATTAAAATGTAAAATGTGCCAAAAAAGTGACATTCGGAAATTTAATCTCCATTTTCCATTAATTCTTGTGAAACATCTAAAGGGTTAACAAAGTTTGTAAAATCTGTTTTGTATACCTTGAGGGGTGTAGTTTCTAAAATAGGGTCATTTTGGGGTAGTTTCTATTATGTAGGCCTCACAAAGTGACTTCAGACATGAACTAGTCCTTAAAAAGTGGGTTTTGGAAATTTTCTGAAAAATTGCAAGATTTGCTTCTAAACTTCTAAGCCTTGTAACGTCCCCAAAAAATAAAATGTCATTTTCAAAATGATCCAAACATGAAGTAGACATATAGGGAATGTAAATGAATAACTATTGGAGGTATTACTATGTATGACCTGATCTATAAAACGGTCATGTTACTTTTCCCGAACGGTGAACGCCATAAAAATAAAAAATAAAAAACTATGATGAAATTGAAATTTTGCCCACCTTACTTCCCCAAAAAAGGTAATAAAAGTGATCAAAAAAGTTGCATGTACGCCAAAATTGTAACAGTGCTCAGTGCTGAGCGATCGCCTCCATGTTCCAAGGCAAAATGCAAACTAACAGCGGAAACGTTCCTTGTTTTATAATGCGGAATGTCGGATATATGTTTTCTAATCCTGGTTTTAAATGCATTTGTTGTGCAACCCACGTATTGAAGCAAGCAGATTTGACATGTGATTAAATAGATGACGTACTTGGTATTGCAGTTCAAATATGTCTTGATTGCAAATTGTCTTTTATTCACCGTAGATTTCCTAGTGTTGGTGCACGTCGTGCAACGCATTTAATACCGCCCTGTGTGAGTCTTGACCAATCCTTGTCAAAACTCAGAACAGGGAGATGTTTTTTCATTATGTGACAGATGTCTTTGTACTCTTCACTGTAAGCGGTCGAGAACATAATGGCATCACCACCGGACAGATCATCTACATTGGATCTCAAACGTTGTTTACTATTAGGGAAAATCAAAGCCCTTCTGTCCAGTGATGGCGCCAAGTTCCTCTGACCTGTTAGTAATTCGGGGGGGGGAGAGCCTTTGCTCCAATCTCCTTTTGACTTTGTTAGACTCATTTTTAAAAGTGCAAACATCACTGCTCTTGCGCCTGGTTCGGATCATTTACCCCCTGGGGATATTGCGCACGACATGTGAAGGATGGCACGAAGTAGCCAGCAGGATTGTGTTGCCCACTGTGTCCTTCCTATAGGATGAAATACAAATGCCAGAGCTATCAACATCATCACCCCTGACGGATAAATCCAAAAAGTGAATGCACTCAGTGTCATCTTGACAATCAAAGGAGAGGGCAGCCAAGCATTGATTGAAGTAGGCGAAAAAGGTTGGTATGGCCGTCACATCGCCTGACCATACAAAGAGCAGTGATGTTTGCACTTTTAAAAATGAGTCTAACAAAGTCAGAAGGAGATTGGAGCAAATGCTTCCCCCCCCCCCCCCCTGAATTACTAACAGGTCAGTCCCAGCTGACTAGTCAGACGTGATAGTCAGATTTGAGCCAACCAGAGGGGAGGGTGAATCCTTTGTCTGCGGAGGAAAGGGTTAAAGGTGCTGATCACTCCTCTGTTTTGTGTGTGTGTGTCAGTCTGAAATACTGTTGTTTTGAGATGGGTCAGTCCCACTCACATGAAGAATGAAAAAAAAAAGTGACAAAGACAGTTAAGAATGTGACAAAGAAAGTTAAAATGTGAAAAAGAATGTTAGAGAAAGTGTAGACTCGTACAGAGGTCGCCCCCTGGCAACAGGGATGAAGATCTGTAAGAATCTGTGAAGTTAGAGCTTACAGACTGTGGGCATCAGAACTCCCATGATTTTGAGGGGGGGGGGGAGTTCTAATGAGTGAGAAACAGAGCAGTGTCAGGATGTTAATTGATGGCATTAACAAGAAAGAAAGTGCCCCAGTGTCTGCAATCAGAACGGCGCTTGTGTTAAATGTTCCGAAACGAACGGTTAAGTTTTGTTACCCTAATAATATGTGTGTGTTTAAATAGGGAATATCCTAGAGATCACAGCAGTAAAAGATGGTCAGTTAATGGATAGGTGTTGTATCCAGTGTGAGCTACAGAGACTTCCCCCACCTTAACAGAAACATTCCTGAGATAAGGGGAGCAGGCGAAGGAAAAAGGGGGGAGGGAATGAGGGAATGATGCAGAGTAAGTGATGTGTAATATATTATACAAGACAAAGAATTGTTCAATAATTTTCTTTCTTCTTTCCCAAGCAGGGTACTGTGGGAATCCAGCTTTTAACAAAATGACTGTATGATTATAACATGTATATTGTCTTACAGCGACAGACCATCAGCAATTCTGGGTGTGGTGTGGCTATCTGTTTCCAGGAAAGCTGTGTTTGTCTGTGCTGCAAGTTTTGGGATGAAACAATGTGGGTTGGAAGACATAAATGATTCAGTGGAATGTGAATGGGTGTGGCTTTGAGTTGTAATTGAGGCAAATATGTGTGAAGACTGATGGAGGTTTTTAGCAGAGCTGTGAATGCAATTCAGTTTTTATGTATGAGGGCGTGGTTATGAGCCGTTTGTGAAAATGAGTACATGAAAACATGAAAATATGAATGCGTATGGAGTACGGTATTTTTATTTATTTATTTATTTTAAATAATATGTGCATTGAGTATTTTATTTTTCTTGGAAGTTTTTTTTTTTTTTTGGTGCCAACAGCATTGATCAAGCTGTACATTTTTATTTATTTATTTTATTTTTAAATTGAAGTCAATGAAAAGTTTCTTATGGGCCCTTTGTGTGTTCATGTCTGTATTGTCAGATCTGTTTGTTTCAATGTTTGAAGTTACGTGTTACATGTTAAGTGTTGTGCTTCACATCAGAGCTCTGTTCTCATGAGCGGCTGGGACACTAATGACAGAAAGAAGGAGGACCACAGCGTCCGACTGAAGGGGGTGGACTTAGATGACTCAGAGCAGAGGGATGAGGATAGGGGTGGATGTTACAGACAACGACAGCCCTTGTGCCCATCCCCTAGTTACAGACACTCCCATGGAAGATGAGAAGTCCTGTTTTGTTTTCCAGTCTATTAATTCTGCGATAGGAAAAGTTGGATACTTCTGTAAGCCAAAATGCAGAGTAACATCAAGCGGCATTGGGTGGTTCAGTGGTGCCAACCATAGGTAGTGTTCCTTTGGCATTGCTTCAGCCCTGATGTCAAACGCCTCATTGAAGTGAGGGAAAAAGTAAGTCTGCCACCCTATGATGGGCCTGCAGAGTCTGTGGGACCCAGATCCCAGAAGAGAGAGTGTTGTGGTGTGTGTGGTACTCCTCATCCACACCACACGAGAGGATTGTATTCTATGTTGACCATGCCCGGATCACTGTCCGTCCCCACAGACACCCATGTTTTTTTGTCATAAGGAGAACACAGACAGGTGAGGGGGGGGGGAGTTAGATCAAGATTAGGAAACAGGAAATCCAGTATCGGCTCTACTTTTAAACATTTTTTAGCAGATTCAGTCTGCCCAATGATATCCCTCACTCTGGGTGATAAAGGAGTAGTCCCGTTTTTGATTGATACTGGAGCAGCCAAGACAGTTGTGCACAGCAAACATGGCCTCCCCTGATTTACTCTCCAAGGACACCAGCCTTTGGGTAGAAGTGGATGGGAAAGTAGTACGCTCCCTTTTTTCAACAGAAACCATCCATATTAGATTTGCCCCTAACCAAGATGCGCTTGCCCGTTTGCTGGTCAGTGGTAACGCCCCTTGTTGCCACCTAGGTGCAGATTTGTTTGCAAAAGTACATGCTGGTATCTCACATCAGGAGGACGGCACTGTGAAGCTTACAGGTGCCCTCCACGACCAAGAACTTTGTTTGTTGGCCATTAGTGATAAAATTCCCTGGTCCATGTTTGTATCAGTACTCCCAGAAGCTGAGAAAAACAAACCACTCACCATTGGATGGTACATGACCTACATGCTGTTAATGAAGCCACAGTTTCTAACACCCACATCGTGCCCAACAGACACCTTGTCGGCTCAGGTTCCCATTACCCCTACTCACTCCACTGTGATTGATTTGTCCTTTAGTCCCTACCGCCTCACAGATGAGGTGGTAGGTGTTTTTTTATGCCTAGAACTGGCAATTTTGTGCTCCCCCACACTGAGCCTATCAGATTATTACATTTAGATTGTATTGTTATGAAGTGAGTGGCCATGACTCAGCTGTCCTCACCCAACTGCATGGCCAGCAATAACGCCCCGTAGCATATTATTCAGTCAGACTTGATCCCGTGGCCAGAGGTGCCCCTTTCTGCATCAGAGCTGTAGTAGTTGTACTAGCTATGCTTGATGAAAGCTCTGAGATAGTTCTGAACCACAAAGTGATGGTGATATTACATCTATCCTCATGAACGTACAATCCAAATGATTGTTTTGTTGCCCATTATTGTTCCATTTTGTTGCCTGACAATGTTGCTCTCCAAAAGGTGTAATACTTTGGACCCAGCCACCCTGTTGCCTCTGGATCAAGGGGGGAGGGAAGAGTTAGGGCACCGCACTTTAAACTTTTCTTTCAGATTCAAAGGAAGAGGCTCCGGACTGTTTGCAGATGATGTCACAAGAGGTAGTGGGATTTCGTTAATCAGCCATTAGGTAATCTAGATCATGTGCTTTTTGTGGATGGATCGAGGTATGGCCAGTATGGCAGGTACTACACAGGTTGGGCAGTGGTGATTAAACGTGAACTACCACACATGTCTGCTCAAGAAGTGGAGCTAAAAGACTCTGAAGATGGCTTGCAGATATGCAGATGGAAAAACAGCCACCATTTACACTGATTCCAGGTGTGCTTTGGGATAGCCCATGACTATGGGCCCATATGGAAAGCCAGAGACTCCTTGATCGCTTCAGGTAAACCCATCGAAAATGGGGAAGCAGTGAGGTCTCTGATGGAAGCCCTCTTGTCACTAACATGAGGGGTGATGATAGCAACGAAAGGCCACTGTAAACGGATGCAGAGGAGGCAAAGGGGAAAGCCACGGCAGTTCAGGCGGCAAAGATGGCTGCCAAATTACCTAAGCAGACCCCTGTCTTAAGTGGCCACAGTTCAGATCCCTGAAATAACTCCTCCTGTCTCCCGAAAGTTCTTAAGACCTTACAGAACCAGATGGGGAAGGAGGAAAGGGACTGGTGGATGGAAAAGGGGGGACTACAAATAAGAAGGGAAACTTTACCTTCCCAGGTACCTCTACTCCACGATGGCACAGGCAACCCATGGAGTGATGCACCAGACAAAAACTGCTATGTGTGATTTAGTACGTAGCATATGGTACGCCCCAGGGTTCAGCACTGTAACAGTCAGACATACTCAAGGATAAATGGTTTGTGCCCAGAACAACGTGGGCAAGGTGGTTAAGGTACCCAAGAAACACGTCTTGCTTTTTGTATCTGTTTTCAACGTTTGCAGACTACCTTCAAATACCCAAGGTGGGCATGTATGAGTATGTATTGATATGTGATGACTTGTTTTCAGGATGGCCAAAACCGTACCCAAAGAAGTAAAGAAGATTATGGCCGAAGTTGTGTGCAAGTATGGGGTACCTTAGATCATTGAAAGTGACACAGGTGTTCACTTCACAGGTGAAGTGATGCAGGAGATGACGAAGGTTTTGGGTGTAGGACAGGCCTTACATGCTTCGTACCATCCACAAAGCAGCAGTAGAGTAGGAAAAATGAACTGAATGGGACACTAAGTTAAAGATTCAAAGCCTTAGTAGAGTGCCTGCTGGTAGCCCTCTTTTAGTAAGGTATACGCCTAACCGTGAGACAGGCCTTTGTCCCTATAAGGTCCTTTTTGGGTCAGCCCCTAGAATAGGATTTTACTTCCCACAGCAGCTCCAGATGCAACATGGTTGTCTGACAGATTATGTGATCAGTTTTGTATAAGCATTTGACTAAAGTACATTTTCGAGTTTTTGCTTCACTTCCAGGTTTTGATAAAGTACCAGGAACCCACCCACTTGTGTCTGGAGATTGGGTGGTAGAAAAAGACACGTTAGAAAAGTCCCTAAACCCTGGTTTGATGGTCCATTCCGAGTGTTATTGACCACAAGCACAGTGAAGCTCAAAGAAAAGCATAATTGGATTGATTTCAAGGAAGTGTTGAGACTGGTTTTCCCTTGTGTGACTGTTGATCATGACTCAAAAGAATATGGAAAAATTGTATGAAAACTTCGATCCAGAAAATCAGGAGCACTGATGACCTCCAGTCCCCCCATATAATATCAACGCCAGTTAGGGAAAGATCATCTGACTTCCCCTTGCTCAAATCCAGTGTCACAGGAGGCTGTTCGCTAGGTATGGCTTGTCGTGGAAGCTGGTGAAGAGGAGGCGGAGCATTAGGACAGATGTTTAGGTTTAATGAAAATTAATGAAATTCAAGGGGGGACTGTTAAAGATGTGTGAATTTTATTCTATATTTTGTATATCTAGGATTGTAATGAGTTAACTTTTTCTACTTCTAAGTGCCCACCCACCCCCCTCTTTGTTTCAAGACTGAAGAGGAGAGAGAGGGGGGCAAAGAGCTGTGCTGTGGGAAGTGTCTGATTTCTCATCTTTCTACAGGTGTCCTATAGAGTGTGGTGGAATGCGTAAGCCAATCATATGGCTTGATGATATGTATATATTATTCACTGCCTATAGAGAAGCACCTCTTTGAAGTGTCACATATGACGTAGGCAGTATTCTTGTTAGAATAAACTCCATTACAAAATGGCGATGGTAACCAGATGTTTACATTAGTTCACATTCCAAAGTAGGACCCAGTGCGCAGAAGCCAGGGTGCTATCTCCTCTCTCTTATCTCTTCTTCCTTTTTGACCAATGAAACAATGTTTTAGCCTCAGTGAGGACTGCCCTCTTCTGAAGATGTATATACGCTTACCCCCATGTAATTAAAGTTAGAGATTGCCTTGACCAACTTGTGTGTCAGTGTCTAGTCTCTCAGCCACGCGTGGATATTAACCCCTGGGGGGGGGGGGTACATTGATATGGAACACCAGAGTGTATCTTAAATGCCCTAATTTAGGGCGGTTTCATCAGGGGCCATCACAGAAAGCTTCTCAACAGAGAGACCTTCTGGATGTTCCAATTGAATACCCGGATCCCAGCAGGATTAAATAAGAGACCAGATTTAATTTTACAGTATAATTAAGTGTCTATGGGATTATGTTGGAATACATCAGCCAATGTTGTGGGTTTCTTGCTACACGTTTTTGATTTGAGTAACATATGTACAAGATGTTTTTACATTATGTCTGTTTTAAATCCTACTAAACAGTTAAAACACCCAAGTGATGCCTCAACCTCCGTGGATTGGTGGAGAAGGGGTATATGGGTGTTCAGTTTGGGTTTTTTAGGTCATAATTAAGGACTGATATACGAAGGTCCGAAACGCGTTGACTATACCCTGCCTATGAGGATTGGAAGCTTTACTACTAAATAAAGTGTCTCCTGTTGTTCCAGAGCCGGATTTTCTTTTTTTGTTGATTTGCTGTTGCGGCCGTGTCCAGGCTGGTACCGTGCTCACCACAGGTGCAGCAGGTGAGAGCTGCTCAATCCTCTCATTGTATTATAAAAGTAGAGAAATTGAAATTTGCTAAATTTTTCCAAATGTTTTTTTTTAAAATAGAATACCACTTTAAAACTTAAAACTTCTAAGAGACGGTTCTCCGTGCAGTATTATTCCGAAGTTTTGAACGAAGCGACTTCGGATTAAGCATCCGAAGCTCACTTTGCTCAACTCTAGTGGTGACGTGAGCCATGAGCCAAGGGGGGAGCAATGGAACTGGAACCCAGCAGCGGGGATCAGGTAAGTATGATCGCCATCGCGGGTCCGGGCCAAGCACAGGAAAGGTGGACAGACACTTTAAAGGAGTTGAACCACCAAAACTACTTCCCATAGAAATGTACCGACCCATATATGGTCAAATTACAATACCAGCAAGAATATATGGATACTCACTAGATCACCTAGAACAATGTGCCAAGACAGAATATAATCATATCATGCAAAATTTTATTATAATCACTAAAGAACACATAATTCACAAAACACACGATTAAAACACTGGAGCTGGTGGTGCATGATTAGCGGACCACAAAAATATATAATAGGATAATAAAGTGCGAATGTGCGGACAGCAGCAATAGATGGATAAATGCTGGCATCCAATAGTAGCCGACGACAATATGAATAAAACAAAACATCGCCGGCGTCACTGTTGTGACACACACAAGGCACCGAGGAGCTCAGCATTAAATTAATACAAATACAACTTAATAGTGGTCACCCTAGTTTGATAACATCCACCAAAATATACAAGGGAAATACCATTGCAGGCATACTGACCACCAAATAATCCACAACCAAGTGCACCCCTTGAGAAAGCAGCACGCAAAACGCGCGTTGGGGAGTGGACTGGTGGTGCGTGCACTTGGTTGTGGATTATTTGGCGGTCAGTATGCCTGCAATGGTATCTCCCTTGTATATTTTGGTGGATGTTATCAAACTAGGGTGACCACTATTAAGTTGTACCGATTTTGTATTCATTTAACCCCTTAGGGACCGGGCTCATTTTCACCTTAAGAACCAGGCAATTTTTTGCAAATCTGACCAGTATCACTTTAGGTGTGAATAACTTTAAAACGCTTTTACTTATCCAGGCCATTCTGAGATAGTTTTTTTCGTCACATATTTACTTCATGATACTGGTAAAATAAATTCATTTTTATTTATAAAAAAAATACCGCCGCCTTGGGGGCTCATCCTCATCGCTAGATGAGGAGGACGCGGATGACAAAAGGAAAGTGGGGTCATCCTCGTTCTCACTGGGGCTCTCGGACTCTTCGGCCGAGAACATCCGGCAGGCAATAGGGGAGTGTGTGTGTAGGGGCACGGGTGTTCGCGGACTTTGCCCTAAAAAATTTTTTTTTTTTTTTTTTTTTAATGCCCAAAAATTGGAAAAACTAAAATAACAAATTCAAACTCGCTGATCAGCCGTCCGAAGCTGATCAGCGGTGGGGTGTGTGATGACGCTAAGAGTGCCGGTCACAGTCAGCGTACGCAGAAAAAATAAAAACTGCTCGTGTCCCAAAATATGTGGGGGGGGGGGGGGGGGGGGCGGCAAGTTGCAGCTGTGGACCCCAGACACCCGATTAGGGTGATGCAACAGTTAAAACTTTTTTTTTTTTTCCACTAAACTTTCCCTGAATATCCCTGCTTAACCTAACCTGCCAGATGGCACTGTGGAGGGTCAGAAGGGGGTGCTGGGCACAGATGGGGGTGCTGGCTCTGGAGGTCGGATTGCAGGCTCCTCTCTCCCGGACACAGAAAGGAGGAGGAGAGCTGCAATAATTTTAACCTCCCGCCTGCCCTGCAGCCAATCAGAAGCGATCCTGAGCTCAGGATGGTAATTGGTGGTGTATTATCACATCGCCGATCACCATCCTGTTCCGGGTTATCGGGGCCCCAGAGACCCGAATAACAAGAAAGCGCAGCTAACCGCAGGACCCCTTCCCCCCCCCACACACACGCATTGTCCCAGGGTGCCTGCTGATTGATTTCAGCAGGCACCCAGTTCCTATCACCGCCTGCCATGCGGCGGTGATCAGAACTACACATGACATACCGGTACGTCATGTGTCCCCAAGAGATTAATGCTGAGCTCCTCTGTGCCTTGTGTGTGTCACAACAGTGACGCCGGCGATGTTTTGTTTTATTCATATTGTTGTCGGCTACTATTCGATGCCTGCATTTATCCATCTACCTCTGTAACTATTGCTGCTGACTGCACATTCGCACTTTATTATCCTATTATATATTTTTGCAGTCCACTAATCATGCACCTCCAGCTCCAGCATTTCATACTTTAAAGGAGTTCGCCAACTTTAAAGTGTGTTTTAAATAACCCCCACAGACAGCGGGATCTGTCAAGGAAATCCTACTTACCTGCTCTCTGATGCTTGGTATCAGCTCCTTGGGTCCACTGCTATTTTCACCCAAGTGATGTGCTGCTTTGGGACACGTCACCGTAGAGGTGTATGTGATCCCCATCTGTGCTGGAAGTTTACATACAGGCAAAAGCGGATCGGCCAGTCACGGTAAGTAATGTCCGTCGATCCCAGTGTTTATTAATGCTGGGGGCATCAAGTAGTTATGTACCTACAGATACCCTGCCGATTCCTGAATTCAACTGTACTGCCATCCTGAGGCGACTAGAGTAGATAGACAGAACATGGCAGCTGCGCTGGCCACCACAGAGGGGTAGCTTCTGGGAAGGGGTGCACCATCAAGAGGCACAAGGTAGGGGAAAGAGGGGTATGATGCTTCTGCAGAAGCACAGTATGTGGCGCTGTATTACCCTGTATGTTTTGTATGTCTTTAACAGTAGGGCTGGAGGGAAGGGGTTAGGTTGAGAAATTGTCATTAGGGGGTTGGACGCCGTTTCGGTTTTCGCTTCTGGCAGCAGAAAGGCTAGGTGCGGCCCTGCGTCTGGGAGGTATTTTGTGCGTCACTGTGGTTTTTGATGCTGCTGAGGCAGTTTATTGTGTTGCCCTGTGGTATTTGTCTCTGCCGGAGCGGTATTTTGTGCTGCAATATGGTATTGCTGGCCCTGGCTACTTGGGTTAGCCCCGACTTCTGTCAAAGTGGACCCGCCTAAACACGGGGCAGCTTTTAGTTTTTACTTTCCCTGTCCGCCCCCTGCCTACAGAGAATCAAGCGCAGTGAAGGGCGTGAGGGGGAGAGTTTCTAGGAGAATACAAGTATTCGATAAAACCAGACATGTCAGGTTAGGTGACAGGTCTTTTAGGAAGGGGGAAATGGTCTGTAAGGACGACTCTAGAATAGAACAACTGAAAGGCCATTAATCTTCATAAAGTACATCTGGAAGCGTTCGTGTAAGACGTACAGCGGTGTGAAATGAAGGTTAAATGCTCCAATTGTTCCAAAGTGTTCGAGTCACCAGCCTAATTATTGAAATGTGGCTTCCCGCGGTGTACAGCAGGCTATAATTTACCCCGCACCTTTTGTTCTCAACAATTGACATAAGACCTTTATATACGCCAGTCACTTTATCCTCATACTTCGACATAAAAATGTGAATTATAATAATATCCGTCATTGAAGTTCATATTATTTCTATTGTGTCGAGACTGATTTTTGTTTGTTGTGTTGGCAAAAAAAGAACAATAAAAGCAAAAAACTGCAGATAATGAATCACGGCAATCATTAGCGAGAACATTCCTTGAATTTTTATTTTCAGAAAGTTTAATTAAAAAATAAAAATAAAATCACAGAAAATCAGTGAGCAGGATGGTCTAACATGTAAGGTGCAGAGCAGTCTTATGCTTTTTAGGTAAAGGACATGGCCGCAGTTCTTCAGCTCCGTGTGCGTACGGGCAATGGACGGAGGGACGAGGACAGCTGTCGGAGTGGTTGACATAAAACCAGCAAAGTCGCGTCTTTGAGGTATTGGCTGAGAGCTTGCGTTTGGCTTCTGTCTTGCGTTTATCTGTAGAGGTTCTCGACTCTTGGCTCCAATCGCGTATGGAAACCAACGAATTGCGCACTGCAAAGAAGACAAAGTGTGTGGTTACGCAGAGATCAACATACTAAGTTTTCTATACCGATTCTGAAGAAGGTTGAGGTGTAGCAGAGACACCCCCTTAGCAGTGGCGGGCTAAGGGGGGCGGTCCACCCCGGGTGTCAGCTATACAGGCGGTGCAGTGCCGCTGCGAACTGTGAGTGGGAGAGCATCTCGGCCAGCCATTGCCAGTGAATCATTAACTGAATGGCTCAGGCGGGATGAGTGCAGTCAGCAGTGACAGAGGAGGGGAGGTCACGTGGGCAGCGTCGCAGCAGGGGGATCAGCCTATGAGGTAGCGTGCGTGATCTGAGTCAGGGAGTGTGCACGCACCTATCTCGCTCACTTGTATGCTTGCCTCCGGCCGCCGCTCACCCTCCTCCAGGCAGGAAAAAAATAAAAAACTTTCCATCTATGCTGCCGCTCGCTCGATCCAGTGCTCCTCTCTAGTCCTCCTGAAAACAGCTGTGTGCCTTGTAGTGAATTGAAGTGACCACCAGTGTTGTGTCTCACAGACAGGGTGTGTGCAAATATACACTGTAGCCGAGCTGAGCCTGCTGCTGCTTCCAAAAATAAAATAAAAAAAAGCTGGTGTGGTGTGCGTGTGTCAGGGCATATTACTGTGCAGGGGGCATTACTACTACGGAGGGGTCACAGAGGGCAATACTACTACTACTACGGAGGGGTCACAGAGGGCAATACTACTACTACTACGGAGGGGCACAGAGGGCAATACTACTACTACTACGGAGGGGCACAGAGGGCAATACTACTTCTACTACGGAGGGGCACAGAGGGCAATTCTACTACGGAGGGGCACAGAGGGCAATTCTACTACGGAGGGGCACAGAGGGCAATTCTACTACGGAG
The DNA here is from genome assembly GCF_014858855.1 of Bufo gargarizans. Lineage (NCBI taxonomy): Eukaryota > Metazoa > Chordata > Amphibia > Anura > Bufonidae > Bufo > Bufo gargarizans. The sequence goes on from NC_058080.1 coordinate 63,418,294, forward strand.
GGGCACAGAGGGCAATTCTACTACGGAGGGGCACAGAGGGCAATTCTACTACGGAGGGGCACAGAGGGCAATACTACTACGGAGGGGCCACAGAGGGCAATTCTACTACGGAGGGGCACAGAGGGCAATTCTACTACGGAGGGGCACAGAGGGCAATACTACTACGGAGGGGCACAGAGGGCAATACTACTGTGAAGGGGGAACAGAGGGCATTACTACTGTGAAGGGGGAACAGAGGGCATTACTACTGTGAAGGGGGAACAGAGGGCATTACTACTGTGAAGGGGGAACAGAGGGCATTACTACTGTGAAGGGGGAACAGAGGGCATTACTACTGTGAAGGGGGAACAGAGGGCATTACTACTGTGAAGGGGGAACAGAGGGCATTACTACTGTGAAGGGGGAACAGAGGGCATTACTACTGTGAAGGGGGAACAGAGGGCATTACTACTGTGAAGGGGGAACAGAGGGCATTACTACTGTGAAGGGGGAACAGAGGGCATTACTACTGTGAAGGGGGAACAGAGGGCATTACTACTGTGAAGGGGGAACAGAGGGCATTACTACTGTGAAGGGGGAACAGAGGGCATTACTACTGTGAAGGGGGAACAGAGGGCATTACTACTGTGAAGGGGGAACAGAGGGCATTACTACTGTGAAGGGGGAACAGAGGGCATTACTACTGTGAAGGGGGAACAGAGGGCATTACTACTGTGAAGGGGGAACAGAGGGCATTACTACTGTGAAGGGGGAACAGAGGGCATTACTACTGTGAAGGGGGAACAGAGGGCATTACTACTGTGAAGGGGGAACAGAGGGCATTACTACTGTGAAGGGGGAACAGAGGGCATTACTACTGTGAAGGGGGAACAGAGGGCATTACTACTGTGAAGGGGGAACAGAGGGCATTACTACTGTGAAGGGGGAACAGAGGGCATTACTACTGTGAAGGGGGAACAGAGGGCATTACTACTGTGAAGGGGGAACAGAGGGCATTACTACTGTGAAGGGGGAACAGAGGGCATTACTACTGTGAAGGGGGAACAGAACAGAGGGCATTACTACTGTGAAGGGGGAACAGAGGGCATTACTACTGTGAAGGGGGAACAGAGGGCATTACTACTGTGAAGGGGGAACAGAGGGCATTACTACTGTGAAGGGGGAACAGAGGGCATTACTACTGTGAAGGGGGAACAGAGGGCATTACTACTGTGAAGGGGGAACAGAGGGCATTACTACTGTGAAGGGGGAACAGAGGGCATTACTACTGTGAAGGGGGAACAGAGGGCATTACTACTGTGAAGGGGGAACAGAGGGCATTACTACTGTGAAGGGGGAACAGAGGGCATTACTACTGTGAAGGGGGAACAGAGGGCATTACTACTGTGAAGGGGGAACAGAGGGCATTACTACTGTGAAGGGGGAACAGAGGGCATTACTACTGTGAAGGGGGGAACAGAGGGCATTACTACTGTGAAGGGGGAACAGAGGGCATTACTACTGTGAAGGGGGAACAGAGGGCATTACTACTGTGAAGGGGGAACAGAGGGCATTACTACTGTGAAGGGGGAACAGAGGGCATTACTACTGTGAAGGGGGAACAGAGGGCATTACTACTGTGAAGGGGAACAGAGGGCATTACTACTGTGAAGGGGGAACAGAGGGCATTACTACTGTGAAGGGGAACAGAGGGCATTACTACTGTGAAGGGGGAACAGAGGGCATTACTACTGTGAAGGGGGAACAGAGGGCATTACTACTGTGAAGGGGGAACAGAGGGCATTACTACTGTGAAGGGGGAACAGAGGGCATTACTACTGTGAAGGGGGAACAGAGGGCATTACTACTGTGAAGGGGGAACAGAGGGCATTACTACTGTGAAGGGGGAACAGAGGGCATTACTACTGTGAAGGGGGAACAGAGGGCATTACTACTGTGAAGGGGGAACAGAGGGCATTACTACTGTGAAGGGGGAACAGAGGGCATTACTACTGTGAAGGGGGAACAGAGGGCATTACTACTGTGAAGGGGGAACAGAGGGCATTACTACTGTGAAGGGGGAACAGAGGGCATTACTACTGTGAAGGGGGAACAGAGGGCATTACTACTGTGAAGGGGGAACAGAGGGCATTACTACTGTGAAGGGGGAACAGAGGGCATTACTACTGTGAAGGGGGAACAGAGGGCATTACTACTGTGAAGGGGGAACAGAGGGCATTACTACTGTGAAGGGGGAACAGAGGGCATTACTACTGTGAAGGGGAACAGAGGGCATACTACTGTGAAGGGGGAACAGAGGGCATTACTACTGTGAAGGGGGAACAGAGGCATTACTACTGTGAAGGGGGGAACAGAGGGCATTACTACTGTGAAGGGGGAACAGAGGGCATTACTACTGTGAAGGGGGAACAGAGGGCATTACTACTGTGAAGGGGGAACAGAGGGCATTACTACTGTGAAGGGGGAACAGAGGGCATTACTACTGTGAAGGGGGAACAGAGGGCATTACTACTGTGAAGGGGGAACAGAGGGCATTACTACTGTGAAGGGGGAACAGAGGGCATTACTACTGTGAAGGGGGAACAGAGGGCATTACTACTGTGAAGGGGGAACAGAGGGCATTACTACTGTGAAGGGGGAACAGAGGGCATTACTACTGTGAAGGGGGAACAGAGGGCATTACTACTGTGAAGGGGGAACAGAGGGCATTACTACTGTGAAGGGGGAACAGAGGGCATTACTACTGTGAAGGGGGAACAGAGGGCATTACTACTGTGAAGGGGGAACAGAGGGCATTACTACTGTGAAGGGGGAACAGAGGGCATTACTACTGTGAGGGGGAACAGAGGGCATTACTACTGTGAAGGGGGAACAGAGGGCATTACTACTGTGAAGGGGGAACAGAGGGCATTACTACTGTGAAGGGGGAACAGAGGGCATTACTACTGTGAAGGGGGAACAGAGGGCATTACTACTGTGAAGGGGGAACAGAGGGCATTACTACTGTGAAGGGGGAACAGAGGGCCATTACTACTGTGAAGGGGGAACAGAGGGCATTACTACTGTGAAGGGGGACAGGGGCATTATATGTGAAGGGGGAACAGAGGGCATTACTACTGTGAAGGGGGAACAGAGGGCATTACTACTGTGAAGGGGAACAGAGGGCATTAATACTGTGAAGGGGGAAACAGAGGCATTACTACTGTGAAGGGGGAACAGAGGGCATTACTACTGTGAAGGGGGAACAGAGGGCATATACTGTGAAGGGGAACAGAGGCATACTACTGTGAAGGGGGAACAGAGGGCATTACTACTGTGAAGGGGGAACAGAGGGCATTACTACTGTGAAGGGGGATGGAGGAACAGAGGGCATTACTACTGTGAAGGGGGAACAGAGGGCATTACTACTGTGAAGGGGGAACAGAGGGCATTACTACTGTGAAGGGGGAACAGAGGGCCATTACTACTGTGAAGGGGGAACAGAGGGCATTACTACTGTGAAGGGGGAACAGAGGGCATTACTACTGTGAAGGGGGAACAGAGGGCATTACTACTGTGAAGGGGGAACAGAGGGCATTACTACTGTGAAGGGGGAACAGAGGGCATTACTACTGTGAAGGGGGAACAGAGGGCATTACTACTGTGAAGGGGGAACAGAGGGCATTACTACTGTGAAGGGGGAACAGAGGGCATTACTACTGTGAAGGGGGAACAGAGGGCATTACTACTGTGAAGGGGGAACAGAGGGCATTACTACTGTGAAGGGGGAACAGAGGGCATTACTACTGTGAAGGGGGAACAGAGGGATTACTTCTGTGAAGGGGGAACAGAGGGCATTACTTCTGTGAAGGGGGAACAGAGGGCATTACTTCTGTGAAGGGGGAACAGAGGGCATTACTTCTGTGAAGGGGGAACAGAGGGCATTACTTCTGTGAAGGGGGAACAGAGGGCATTACTACTGTGAAGGGGGAACAGAGGGCATTACTACTGTGAAGGGGGAACAGAGGGCATTACTTCTGTGAAGGGGGAACAGAGGGCATTACTACTGTGAAGGGGGAACAGAGGGCATTACTACTGTGAAGGGGGAACAGAGGGCATTACTACTGTGAAGGGGAACAGAGGGCATTACTACTGTGAAGGGGGAACAGAGGGCATTACTACTGTGAAGGGGGAACAGAGGGCATTACTACTGTGAAGGGGGAACAGAGGGCATTACTACTGTGAAGGGGGAACAGAGGGCATTACTACTGTGAAGGGGGAACAGAGGGCATTACTACTGTGAAGGGGGAACAGAGGGCATTACTACTGTGAAGGGGGAACAGAGGGCATTACTTCTGTGAAGGGGGAACAGAGGGCATTACTACTGTGAAGGGGGAACAGAGGGCATTACTACTGTGAAGGGGGAACAGAGGGCATTACTTCTGTGAAGGGGGAACAGAGGGCATTACTTCTGTGAAGGGGGAACAGAGGGCATTACTACTGTGAAGGGGGAACAGAGGGCATTACTTCTGTGAAGGGGGAACAGAGGGCATTACTACTGTGAAGGGGGAACAGAGGGCATTACTACTGTGAAGGGGGAACAGAGGGCATTGCTACTATGGAGGGGCACAATGGGCATTATTACTGTGAAGGGGCACAGAGGGCATTACTACTGTGAAGGGGAACAGAGGGCATTACTACTGTGAAGGGGGAACAGAGGGCATTACTACTGTGAAGGGGGAACAGATGGCATTACTTCTGTGAAGGGGGAACAGAGGGCATTACTTCTGTGAAGGGGGAACAGAGGGCATTACTTCTGTGAAGGGGGAACAGAGGGCATTACTTCTGTGAAGGGGGAACAGAGGGCATTACTTCTGTGAAGGGGGAACAGAGGGCATTACTTCTGTGAAGGGGGAACAGAGGGCATTACTACTGTGAAGGGGGAACAGAGGGCATTACTACTGTGAAGGGGGAACAGAGGGCATTACTTCTGTGAAGGGGGAACAGAGGGCATTACTTCTGTGAAGGGGGAACAGAGGGCATTACTACTGTGAAGGGGGAACAGAGGGCATTACTACTGTGAAGGGGGAACAGAGGGCATTACTACTGTGAAGGGGGAACAGAGGGCATTACTGTGAAGGGGGAACAGAGGGCATTGCTACTATGGAGGGGCACAATGGGCATTATTACTGTGAAGGGGCACAGAGGGCATTACTACTGTGAAGGGGGAAAGATTAAAAGAATGAAATGTATTTAGCCTTGAGAAGAGATGTCTAAGGGGGGACATAATTAACCTATACAAGTATATAAATGGGCCACACAAAAAAATACAGTGAAAAACTGTTACATGTCAAATGCCCTCAAAAGACAAGGGGGCACTGCCTCCGACTGGAGAGGAAAAAGTTCAAAGCTTCTTTACTGTAAGAACGGTGACTCTGTGGAATAGACTTCCTCAGGACGTGGTCACAGCAGGAACAGTGGACTGTTTATAAAGGGTTTAGATGAATTCCTAAAAGTAAAAAACATTAATGCTTATGAAAACGTGTAGAAATTCGAGTCTCACTTCCTTCTGGGATTTGCGTCTCCACCTATCCCTTGGTTGAACTCGATGGACTTATGTCTTTTTTCAACCGTTATAACTATGTAACTATAATATTAAATTTAGGCGGCAGTTTACACGTCGGTATAAAATGCAGCTGCCGGTAGAAATAAACCTGCACTTAGCCCGAGGGCCCGTCTACCTGGGAGAGCAGAGGGAAGCTGAGGTCAGAACCGCTATTTATTCTGACCTAGAAACGTATTGATGGCTCATAAGGAGAAACACAAGAAAACAGAATGTGCTCCTCAGATTACGGAGAGCTCCTTTTATCATCTTATGTAACATAACAGGAGGTCGGCCCGAGTGCACTCTGCAGATAAAAATCATTTATAAAGTGCACCTCAAGCTACAAAACGTACAGTCCAGTATCTAAGTATCTGCACTAAGCTAACAAAGACATTGCTTCTTGGAAACTGTCAGCAAGTAGGCTACCTGCATAAGCTCAACTTATTCCCAGCATTGTTCAGATAGCAATATGTACCAAGGATACAACAAAAAACAACTAAATATTTCAACTCCATTAAGACTTTTCTGCTGTTCTTAAAAGGGATTGTCTAGAATTTTCTCATCGATCAGTCCATTTATCAGGTGTCACCGGAATGGGAGCAGCGCTGCAGTAACCAGCACTACCCATTACACAATGGGCAGAGCTGTGTACTTCCAGCTCATCAGCAGGGGTGCAGGGTGTCGGATCACGCTGATCAGATATTGATAGGCCATCAATAGTAAAATCCTGGACAATCCTGTAAGAGGTCAATGGCATCTACTCTGGTGGTCTATGGTAAAGAGGAGGTTAAAGGGGTTGTCCAGGTTCAGAGCTGAACCTGGACATCCCTCCATTTTCACCCCGGCAGCCCCCCTGACAGGAGCATCGGAGCAGTTCATGCTCCGATGCTCTCCTTTGCCCTGCGCTAAATCGCGCAGGGCAAAGGCATTTTTCTGAGTTCCGGTGACATACCGGGCTCTCTATGGGGCTGACAGGAACCCCGGTGACGTCACCGGCACTGATGGGCGGGATTTGGCTCTGCCCTAGCCAGTAAAACGGCTAGGGCAGAGCTAAAGCCCGCCCCTCAGAGCCGGTGACGTCACCGAACACACTGCTGGGCGGAAGTTACCGCCCGGCAGTGTGTTATTGAAAACACAAGAGCCCGTGCCCTGCGCGATCTAGCGCAGGGCACTGGAGCGCATCGGAGCATGAGATACTCCGATGCCAGGCTCAGGAGGGCTGCCGGGGTGAAAATAAGGGTATGTCCGGGTTCAGCTCTGAACCCGGACAACCCCTTTAATAATCTATTCCCTAGTGGTTTGGGATAGAAGAGGGGTCAATACTGCATTTCCTGGTGGTCTCGGGTAGAAGACTGTATAATATTTTATTCCTTTGTGGTTTTGGTTAGAATGGGGGGTTAATTAAAAACTATCCCCTGATGTTTACACACATATATGTAGTAAATAGTTGTACGGTGCCCGCGGTGGTCCCTCGATACAGGACGGATAAACAGAGAAAGTCCGCAGCACTCCTTGAAGTAAAAAATGTGCAGTTTATTCACACGTCAGAAAATTGACAACATTTCGGTTCTCTCACAGAACCTGACTTGAGAAAGGTTCTGTGAGAGAACCGAAACATTGTAAATTTTCTGACATGTGTGAATAAAACTGCACATTTTTTACTTCAAGGAGTGCTGCGGACTTTCTCTGTTTATCCGTCCTGTATCGAGGGACCACCGCGGGCACCGTACAACTATTTACTGCATGCGAAGGAGTGCTGCCTAACCTTTTCTATGTATATATAGAATCCTGCACTTGTGGCCAGCTGCTTATGACGATCCCCAGCAAAAATGCATACGGTGGAGGATGCCCGCAGCGAACCACAAGTACCACAATAGACATCCTACACAAAAGATAGCAATTATGTGGATGTGATAATCAATATAACAAAATAATAGCAAAGACAGGTGCACTCTGCGGTCTTACTAAAGCCTCAAACTGAGCGATTAGCCTCATGCTCCTGTAATTTGCCCACTGGCTCCTGGTATTGCCCATACGGCTCAGGTAGGAGAGTGTTAGGTCCTGGGCTACTTGAGAAACCTTGGCGTGGTGCCCGGGATCAGACATGTCCTATATTTGATTCCCTAGTATTTTAGGATAAAAAAGAGGTGTTAAAATTATATCCCCTAGTGGTCTAGGGTAGAAGGCGGGTCAATATTCGTTTCCCTAGTCACTTTGGATTGAAGAGGCATTAATATTAAATTCCCTAGTGGTCTAGTGTAGAAGAGGGGTCAATATTAGATTTCCTAGTATTTTAGGATAGAAGAGGCGTTATTACATTCCCTAGTGGTCGACAGTAGAAGAGGGGTCAATATTTCATTCCCCAGTATTTTAGGATAAAAGAGGTGTTAATATTATATCTCTTAGTGGTCTAGGGTAGAAGAGGGGTCAATGTTTGATTCCCTACTGTTTTTGGATAGAAGAGGCGTTATTATATTCCCTAGTGGTCGACAGTAGAAGAGGGGTCAATGTTTGATTCCCTACTATTTTTGGATAGAAGAGGCGTTATTATATTCCCTAGTGGTCGACAGTAGAAGAGGGGTCAATGTTTCATTCCCCGGTATTTTAGGATAAAAGAGGTGTTAAAAGTATATTCCTTAGTGGTCTAGGGTAGAAGAGGAGTCAATATTTAATTCCCTAGTATTGTAGGATAGAAGGTGTTAATATTATGTTTTCCAGGTGACTACGGTAGAAGAGAAGTCAATAGTTGATTCCCTAGTGTTTTAGGATAGAAGAAGGGTTAATACTGCATTTCCTAGAAGTCCAGGGTTGAAGAGGGGATTATAAACAGTCTCCTGGTTTACTCATTTCTCCAGGCACCAACAACATCGCCTCTGTGTGCAGTCTCCGAGAGGAAGCTGAAAGTATGTCACATTCAGCTTCCATGCCTGCCCTGCACAGATCAAACGCCTCTGTCCCTGCCCTGAAAGGATGAAACTGTGCTTTGTGGACACACTGCCAGATTAAGGGAACTGTCAGGGGGCCTGGTACTGCCTATAAGATGCAGAGAAAGTAGAAGCCTGAAAAATACAAAAATATCTGAACTGTCTAACATCGAAATAGTAAATACTTTGGGTATAACTGTGTAAGAACAGTATATGGACCCCCTTTGTCTCTTAATCATAGGAAACCCTCCTTAACCCCTTAATGACCAGCCTGTTTTGGGCCTTACTGACCAAGCGTTTTTCTTCGTCACCTTCCAAAAGTTATAACTTTTTTTATTTTTTCGTCTATGTAGCTGTATGACGGATTTTTTTTTATGGGATAAGTTGTAGTTTTTAATGGTGTCATTTTAGGGTACACATAACTTTATGATTAACTTTTATGATGTCTTTCTGGGAGGGAGATGGGAAAAAAAAACAGCAATACTGCCACTGAGTTTTTATGTTATAAATTTTACAGCGTTCATTTTTCAGTATAAATAACATAATATCTTTATTCTCTGGGTCTGTACGATTACAGCGATACCAAATGCATATTTTTCTTTTACATTTTACTACTTTTGTGCAATAAAACCTCCTCCCTTTTTCTAAAAAAGGAAGAAAATCTTTTTGCATCGCCACTTCCCAGACCTATAACTTTTTTATTTTTCTTTCTATGGAGTTGTACGAGGGCTTGATTTGTGTGGGACGACTTGTAGTTTTCATTGGTATCATTTTGGGGTAAATTAAGTTATTTTTTCGGTGGTGACTAAGAATAAATTAGCAATTCTTCAATTTATTTATTTTTTACTGCGTTCACTGTAGGGGATAATTTGCATGGTATTTGTGTAGTGTGGGTCATTACAGATGCAGCGATACCAAACATGTGGTGGTGATTTTATTTTTGCAATTTTTTTTATTGGAATGTTTTATTTAATAAATGTTTTTTTAACCATGTAATAGTCCCAGAAGGGGACTATAACAGGCAATATTTAGATTGCTTTTAAAATATAATGCACTATCCCCATTGCATTTTAATGTCAGTGTACAGCCTGCTAGAAAACACTCAAGGCAGACTTGGGGCCTACACCAGGCCCCACCCAGCCTTTACACACATCAGAACCCCGCAATCGCATTTGCAGGGTTGCCAGTGGGACACAGAGGGAGTGCACTCTCTCTGTCACCGGGTACATGCGGCATGTAAGGGGTTAAACAGCCCGGATTGGCACTTCTGCCGTTCTGGACTGTTCGAACATGTGAGAGCCTAGCCGCTGCTTTAGAATGGGCCGTCGAGAAAAGGCAGATAGGTCATCAGTATCTGATCGTGGGGGTCTGGAATCCGATCAACTTTTCTTTTTTTTTTAAAGGCAGCGGCGCCTTTGCTTTCTTGCAGCTTGGCAAGCACAGCGCCGTACATTGTATAGTGGTTGTGCTTGGTATCACAGCTCAGACCCATTCACTTGAATGTGGCTGAGCTGCTCCTAGGCCATGTGACAGATGAGCGTGTCATCACTCGGCCTAGGAAAAGCAGACAGAAGGCTGCAGCACTCAAAGGAGTGCCGCTGCCTTCTCAAACAGCTGATCGTCAGGGGTCCTGGGATTCGGACCCCCACCGATTAGATGCTGATAACCTATACAGAGGATAGGTCATCAGTAGTGTTGAGTGAAGTTCTTGAAAATTCAGTTTGGACACTTTGCAGAATTTTACAAAAAAATTTGCTTCATGACAAATCACTTCTTCACGAAGTGCATTTCTTTGTAAGCAGTGGGTGCAATGACAGGGAACGGCAATTGCACCGCTCCCAGTCATTGTACCCCTCAGATGTCCTGTTCATAGCTGATCACAAAAAATAAAAACCATACCCAATCCATTTGATCGCGAAGAGCCTGCCACCGCCACCATCTTGATTGAAGATCCAGAAAATATTGGGAAGAGGTCTTTTCTGCCCTACAAAATGAATCTATGATGAACTATAACCCGGGGATCTTGATAGTGATTTTTGGAGACTATAGTTCAGAAACGGAGGTCCCCCCTCAGGTTAGACGGGTCTGGATGAGAGGATTGATGGTAGCGAAAGCTATAGTGGTCAGATACTGGGGCTCTGCCTCCCAGACTTCGTTAAGGGAGTGGGATTCATACCTTCAACAAATTAAAATATTCGAGGATAGCGAAAGGAATCGGAGAGTTGCACGCAGAGCCACGTAGAAATAACTAATGTATTTGTTGTATGTTGCATTTGATTGAACTGAGGGGAACAGCAGCCAATGGGGGAGGGGGGGGGGAGAGATGTTTATGAATTTTATATTGTATACATAGATGCGATGGATGTGATATATACTGTTACACTCTATGCATAATGTGATTGATATTCGTCTATGTACTAATTCTATGTTTCTATAAAACAAAAATATAGACAATATTAAATAAAAAAAAAAAAAAAAAGAAGATCCAGTGTGAAATATTGCGCAGCACATGACGTCATCACGTCAGCAGGTGTGGTGACGTCAAATGCGGTATCTTCAATCAAGAGTAGCGGTGGTGGGTTCTTTGTCTAACACCCCAGAGTTGTGTTACAAAACTCTTTTACCCCGCTACAATCTGTTAAGCGCCTTTACATTGTCATCTAATGGAATTTTACATAATATCCTCACGAATGTGCATTGAAAGCCTTGTTAAATGCATATTGTTGTCATTCTTCATGTTCACCAGCAGGTGGCAGCAATGTGTTAGCAAGGAGTTAATTTAGTTTAGTGTTTCTGAGCTGGAATAGTTCATTCCAGTTTAGCTCCCCCTTCTGTGAGCAAAGTGGGCTGCGCCCATATCCTGCCTCATGGGGAGGGAAGGAAGTTAAGTTAGTGTGCCAGCTACCCCTGGTTGGGGAAGGCTGTGCGTGTAGGAGCTCCCAGATATAAGGATTCAAAGCCAGGACCTTGTCTCGGCTGAGACATTGATCATCATCCTCAGCCTGAGCCTTGCAGTCTCAGCTGGAAAAAGCAAGCAGACAACTCCAGCTCCAGGAAGAAGCATACCCTGTGAAGAAAGCTGTGAGTACAGACCAGAACCCAGGAGAAGCCATATTCCTCCTCAGCTAGTCAGTCCCCAGACAGCAGAAGATAGAAAGTGCAGAAGCCAAATTCCTGCCACAGTTTAGAGCTACAAGCAGACGTCCTTTCCTGAAAAGCTCCAGGTACATGAGAGAGCAGAAGCATAAATTCCTGCCAACCATTGCCAATACCTGCTGGGACCTAAGACTAAAGCTGTACCTTGCTTGGATGAAAGTTACTACAAGTAAAGACAAGTTTGAACTTTACCCAAGGTCTGGATCTCAATTACTGCTGCAAATTCCTCTATTACTCCTACTAGCACCACACTCATTTTATTGCAAGTGAGCCAGGATCCAGGAGTCCAGCCGCACCCAGGTAGGAGACACCGTTGACACTATTATCACTACCATACAGAGACATTATCCCCCTCTGGCATTCCTAACCTGGTACGCGAGTTATTACATCTTAAAGGGGCCTGCAACAGTACCTGCGCAAGCTGCAATTGGGGTCACGAACAAACTATAGACTATTACACCCATATCCTGACCCACTGCATAATTTGGCGCCCGTGTAAGCATACCTCGGTCGAGCTCATTGCATTCGCACTTAAATGAGGTATGATTTTTTTTTTACCCCATTTCAGGGGAAATCGATTTGTTAACACAAAGCACGAGGAAATTCGGCTTTGTGACGAATAAAATTTTTCATTAAATTTGGATCGAAGTCCACTTCAGACACTTCGATTTGCTGAACACTAGTCGTCAGTAAAAAAAAAAAAATCTCAGAAAGTCTCTCCAGCAATGCCCTAGTAAGGCCTCCCGCACAAGACCGTTTTTTTGCGTTCCGTATACAGAACCATTTATTTCAATAGTTCCACCCAAAAAACAGAATGTACTCTGTATGCATTCTGTTTCCATATTTCCGTTCCGTTGAAAGATAGAACATGTCCTATTATTGCCCGCAAATCATGTTCCGTGGCTCCATTCAAGTCAATGGGTCTGCAAAAAAAATAAATAAAAATATAATATAATGTACTCCGTATTTCTTCCGTATCCGTTCCGTTTTTGCGGAACCATCTATTGAAAATTTTACGCCCAGCCCAATTTTTCCTATGTAATTACTGTATATGCCATATGGAAAATTGGAACGGAAACAAAAAAACTGAACAACGGATCCGTGAAAAAACGGACAGCAAAACATTCAGAAAAGTCATACGGTCGTGTGCAGGAGGCCTAATAGTGAGCTATTGTCTGGCCAGGTCGCTGCTGTGCAGGAAAGATAGATAAAGGGGCCAAAATCAGAGCTGCGGCCTGTCTATTCTAAGGACTGGTAGGGGCCTCAGGGCTGGAACTGTACAGATCACAAGATGGGAATACCGCTATATAGACGACATGTCACAGGAGCGGAACTGTGTCACATTTGTTAGAATGAACAGACCATGGTTCCCCTCTCAGTGCTGCGCCCTTCATCTTCTGGAAGCGTTGGGAGCTCAGGACCGATATCACAATATCTCCATATGGAAATGTACATTGCGCTCTCTTTGTTCTACAAATTAGTGGAGGGTTAACGGCACAGACCTCACCGATGACCTCATCTGACAAGGGTTAGTGACAGATCAGAAGTTGTCATTTCTTTTTTTAATGACCTATTAAAATAAAAAAATAAACTAAACAAAAAGGTGCTCAGAGGAGATCCCTCGCAGAAGTTCCTACCAAGTAAACACACATAATAACCGTTCCGTTAACATCAACCTGTTGACAGTTTCCAGGCAGCAACACAAGTTTTTTTTTCTTCATGGAATTGAGCAAAAATGTATGCAAAACATGGACAAAGGAGATAAAAGTAATGCTATATATATTGCGGACTGTATAATCCATGTTAATCAATAGGGCTTAGGTGATAAATATCAGATCGGCGGGGTCTGGCACCTCACACCCGGCTGACGATCAGATCCAGGGCTACCAGGTTACAGCTGATCACCTGAGACCCGACACCCGGTTGATCCGATACCGATGGTCTATCCAGAGGCACAGTCAAAAATATCAAACCCTGGAGAACCCCTTTAAGTCACTTTCTAGCGGCACACAGATGTTTCACTCACTGAATCCCTGCACTCTCATGACATCACCAACTCCCATTAGCCACCTGCACCGCGGCTGATGGGAGTGCACACAGAGGCTTTACCCGCTCCTGTCTGCACATATGCCAGATCCTGTAAAGGGCTTGTGTGCCCATGACAGCCATCGGCCCAGGAAACATGGTTGTATCAATCAGCCCTTAGCCTTAATACAGCGCCTGCACAGGTAAAAGCTGGAGCACACGGAGATAGCTGAAAGAAATAATTCAGTCTAAGGGCTCATTCAGCCAACCGTATATTTGTGGCCGCGTTGTTTCGCAATTTTTCATTCATTTCAATGGGGCTGCAAACGATACGGACAGCACACCGTGTTATTCTATTATGCGGCCCCACAAAAAGATAGAACATGTCCTATTCTTGTCTGTTTTTGCGGACAAAAATAGGTACCTTCTATCGTAGGGCTGGCTATTCCGTTCCAGTCGTCTGAAGGGTACAGGGCACTAAAACGGCCATTAAAAATGGATACGTTATAAGTTTTTCATCCGTTTTTAAAGACCATTAAAAAATGTAAGTTAAACAGATGAATTATAGGCTTCTCTTTTAAAACCCACCCCTGCAGTGCCCTCAGTGTACATAACGTACCCATGGTACCCCCTGGATATACAATGGCTCCCTGGGGAATGCTCCCCGGTATAAATAATGGCCTCTTTGTGTCCCCCAGTATAAATAATGCCCCCCTTTTTGTCCCCCCGTATAATGGCCCCCTTTGTGTCCCCCGGTGTAAATAATGGCCCCTTTTGCGTTCCCCAATATAAGTAATGGTCCCATATAATGCTTCCAGTATAAGTAATGGCCCCACAAAGTGCCCTCTGTAGATATAATGCCTCCCCATATATAATTAGACCCCCGTTGTGCCCTCTGTATTTATAGTTCCCCATAGACTGCAATGGTTCTAAAACGTGACTGATGTTTCTCACCGTGGTATGAACTCACCCTCTTACCTAGGAAGACTTGGTGATTGTTCCTGAGCAGGGTCTGCAGACCGCCACACTCATTCTTCAGTCTCTGTAGCGTCTCCTTGTCCAGGACTTCAGCGACTTCCCGTATTGGAAGACTTCCTGTAGTGGATATGGAAAAAAAAAAAAAATTCAGAAATCCGACTTTCAGCACCCCCACAATCTGCTGTCTGAAGGGGCTGTATTGCTCAGACAAGTGCTGCAGACTTTTCACAGTATAGTAAGCACAGCGCCGTACATTGTATAGTGGTTGTGCTTGGTATTGCAGCTCAGTAACATTCACTTTGATGAGTCTGAGCTGCAGAGAGGTCACGTGACAGACGGATGTGATGTTATAGGCCGAGGCCGTAACGCTCAGCCCTTCCAGCGGCTGATCAGCAGAGGGTGGCGGGAGTTGGACCCTCACCTATCAGATATTGAGGAGACATCCTGAGCACAGGTCAATCTCAGAAAACCCATTTAACCCTCACAAACTCTTCTTTTATGACCAGGATTGATTGGCTGACATAAATACTAGCACATTTTCTATAAGTAAATAGGAAATATCACTTCAACATGAGATAGGGCATACGAACCTAGTCACTGCCCTAGAGTACCAACATCTAGATCATTAACTCCTTCTCTAGAAGCCCTATATGGCAGTACTTGAATGGAAGCACTGAAAGGCAGTCATATTCATGGCACCAAATGGCAGTAATATGGGCAATGACTAGCAATCTTATTCAATGCAATGAACGGCAGTATTACTTGGAGCACTGATTTAACAGTTGTATTCTTATTCCTGGCACTGAATGGCAGTCATGTTTTGTGCACTTAGCAGTATTATTTGGTGTACTGGCTATCAATCTTATTCATCGTACTAAACAAGCAGTCTTGTGATTGTGGTAGTCATTTGGGGCACTTAATGGCAGTATTACGGCACTATATATAGCCGTCTGTTACTCATGTCACTGAATGGCAGTATTATTTGGAACACCGGATGTCAATCTTACTCATGGCACTGAATGGCAGTATTACTTGGTGCAGTGACTAGCAGTTTTTTGGGGGGCACTGAATGGCAATATTATTTGGGACACCAGATGTCAATCTTAGGCTACTTTCACACTGGCGTTTTGGTTTCCGTTTATGAAATCCGTTCAGGGCTTTCCCGGATCCGTTTTGCCCTAATGCATTCTGAATGGAAAAGGATCCGCTCAGAATGCATCAGTTTGCCTCCGTTCCGTCTCCATTCCGCTTTGGAGGCGGACACCACAACGCTGCTTGGAGCGTTTTTGGGTCCGTCTGACGAAACTGAGCCAAACGGATCCGACCTGGCACACAAGGTAAGTCAATGGGGACGGATCCGTTTTCGCTGACACAATATGGCACGGATCCGTCCTCCATTGACTTTCAATGGTGTTAAAGACGGATCAGTCTTGGCCATGTTAAAGATAATACAGAGGGATCTGTTCTGAACGGATGCAGACGGTTGAATTATCTGAACGGATCCGTCTGTGCAGATCCATGATGGATCCGCACCAAACGCGAGTGTGAAAGTAGCCTTACTCATGGCATTTAATGGCAGTACAGCAGGTCAGGAGACACAGACACAGACTTACTCCCTCTGTTCCAGGATCGCTCGGCTCCATCTTTAGAAAGGTTAACCTTCTCTCCGGGGTCAGAGCAGAGTAATAACTGGGCGACTTGCAGGACCACCTTATCGATGAAGTCCCTGGGAAGTGACACACAGTTCCTGACCTTTTCCACTTTGTCTCTGGGTTGGAACCCCGATATCCAGTCCCCATGTTCTGTCCTGGAACAATCGGTAATCCTGTCGGTGTTGACGTCACCAGTTGCATCGTCTGTGTGATGTGTAGAGGTCTCAGAAGCCGCTTGGCTAGTTACAGAGTCCGCTGAATGACTGGAGATATACTGAGCTCTCTGTGCATCAGCCTGGGGCTCCTCGGCAGGAGAGTAACTCCTGGACTTCCCTAGAAGACACACCTGTAGAGAGGTCACCAGGAAGGAAGTGTTAAAATCTGTGTATATAAACTACTTACTGGACACATTAATCCTAATTAAAGGCGCTGTCCAGAATCAGAAACAAAAGGTCTGCTTAATTTTTTGGGAAGCAATGCCACCCTTGTCCTCAGGTTGTGTTCGGTATTACAGCTCGTAACCATTTACCTAAATCTGAATTGTGCCTGTGTATATTGTGTGTGATCCCCTTGTGCCACCAAATCTGCTCCGACCTGTCGAGACATGGACTACACAGAATCTCTGAATACGTCCTGTGGTTTTTGGTACCAAGGCGTTCGCGGAAGATCTTATAAGTTCTGAGGCGGGGACTTTCTTTTTCCAGCACATCACATAGATCAGGGGTGCCCAACCTGAGGCCCTCCAGCTGTTGTAAAACTACAACTCCCACAATGCCCTGCTGTAGGCTGTCCAGGCATGCTGGGAGTTGTAATTTTGTAACAGCTGGAAAGCCACAGGTTGGGCATCCCTGCCATAGAGGATTGGATTGAGATCTGGGCAATTTGTAGGCCAAGTCGTCCACTTGAACTCTGTCATGTTCTTCAAACCATTCCTGAGCAATGTTTGCAATAAGCAGGACACATTACCCTGCTGGAAGAGACCGCTGCCATAAATATTTAGGTAGGTGGTACGTGTGAAAGTAACGTTCGTGTGAATGCTAGGACCCAACTTTTCCCAGGAGAACATTTCCCAGGGCATCATATTGCCTCCACCAGCTTGCCTCCTTCATATAGTGCACCCTGCTGACATCCCTACCTTTGCTCCTCAGGTCAATGAGCCTTGGGCACCCATAACCCTGCCACCGGTTGTCCTTCCTTAGACCGCTTTTGATATGATGATGCAGTCATCTAGCTATCACAATTTGGATCTTGTCGCTCAGATTCTTGCCCATTTCCAACACATTTTTACTGAGCTGGTTGAGGCGTCAGTGTGAAATGAATGGGTCCACGTCCAATCCACAAAAAATGCGAATCAGATGTGGGAAAAAAAATATAAAAAATACAGTCGTGTGCATGAGGCCTTAGGCGGACATAAGTGAGGGGGCTTCTTACTCTTTTTGTTGATGGGATTCTCAGACAATCTTCTTCCACCACGAATCCGCACCGAGTTCCAACTTCAGTGACAAAGTCCAGGTATTCTCTGTACTGGGTCTTTTTACTGGATTTTCTGTTATATTTTCCGTAGAAACTGAAGAAGCAGCACGGCAATACGAAGAAGCGGCAAGAATAAGAAGACCTGGAAGAGAAGTTCTTCAATGTAAGACACAAACAGACGCTCCGTCCACTTCATTTTTTCCATTATCGTTATTGCAGCTATAGCTAATGTTTTCTAAGCAGAAGGAGCAGGTTTTGAAGGGTTTTTTCAATTTTCTCCCCAGACCTGAGCTGCCTCAGGAGAAGAATGCAGCTCGTTATCAACAGAGCACGTAAATCTGGTAGAAAACAGAGATCAGATAAAGTAAAAACTTTTGGGAGGATTATCAATGTCAATCACTAACCTTTAAAGGGGTACTCCCCTAGGACATGCAGTCAGTTGCCGATAGGTCAAGGTTCAACCTCAGACTCCCCACTGACCACAAGCAATGATTTAGTGCAGGCATTTCTAACCTGCGGCTCTCCAGCTGTTGTAAAACTACAACTCCCACCATGCCCTGCTGTAGGCTGACAGCTGTAGGCAGTCTCGGCATGCTGGGAGTTGTAGTTTTGAAACAGCTGGAGAGCCTCAGGTTGGCCATCCCTGATTTAGTGCTTTACTTAAGCGTTTTATCCTGCGAAGTAACGCTCTGGGCTGCGCAGCGCACTGAAGCACAACCCTGTTCGTTTGTTCGGAGCTGTGCTGCAGTGACCCTGCGCAGTAAGATGGACTCTGCACTGCAGCCCTAGGGGACGGAACTCTACAAATCATAAAGTGATGGCGTATCCTTAACAATATGTCATCACTTTATGAAATGGGAATAACCCAGTGATATCCTCTACAACAGGGATAGGCAACCTCCGGCACTCCAGCTGTTGTGAAACTACAACTCCCAGCATGCATACTTACACTGCTCTTCTCCGAACTCCCATAGAAATGAATAGGGCATGCTGGGAATGGTAGTTTCACAGCAGCTGGAGTGCCGAAGGTTGCTGATCCCTGCACTACAATATGCCATCACATGCTGATCTATCAGGGCCCGACTGCCGAGACCCCCGCTAATGGCAGAGGTTGCGGCGAGCTGTGGTGCACTGCAGGCTGAGATCCCTCAAGGGCATCCAGGATCAGATCCGTACTGAGTCCAAGGACGATTCTATTCCCCAACCTGTGCAGCAATATAGAAACGCTGGCAGTGCACATTTGATTCACGGTGGCTGAACCTGAGGACTATCTAATGTGTATGGGGAGGGCCTCCTGACCTTCCCCTGACCGCTGATCTTAGATTTCAACCGTTCGAGAAGAGAAAACCGAAAGCACTTGTTAGTCTCTCCTGTTGCCTGGCCAAGCCGAGTATGCCTTACACATGGGAGAGAGAACTGTTGGCCAAACGAGCGTTCAGCCGACAGATCTCTCAGGTGAGTGGCCAGAGTAAATCCATGGAATGGGGACACTGAAGCACCCCGCTTTCACAGATCCGACCTCAGCTTAACATTCAACTGCACCTCCTCTATGGAACATATAGGAAGCTTTATTCATTACCGAGCGGCGATTACGGGCAGCCAAGGTGTCAGCTCATCAGAATGGTTACCAATTATCCAGTCCGTGTCTGGAAATAAGTAATTATCACTTGGTGTAATAGCAGATTCCTAGGAAAGACAAAATGAAAGTCGTGAAAAATCCAGAAATCCACAGGCAAATTTACCGCATAAAACTAAATTGCAAAAAAGGAGATTTTTGTGAAACTCACCTGTAAAATCTTTTTCTCGTCTTTTCCATTGGGGGACACAGACCATGGGTATAGCTTAGAGGTATTAGTAGGAGGGACACTATGCAAATGAAAGAGCTCCTCCTCCTCGGGCTATACCCCCAGACTCCACCAGGAGGAACTCAGGCGTTGCACAAGCAGTAGGAGAAGGAGCAAGAAAAAATCATGGAAACCATCGGACCAAGCCATAAGGTCCAACCAGAAACAGAAAAACTGAACTAAAGACCCCTCCTGCAACAGGAATAATGGGTGGGAGCTGTGTCCCCCAATGGAAAAGACGAGAAAAAGATTTTACAGGTGAGTTTCACAAAAATCTCCTTTTCTCGTGCTTTTTTCCATTGGGGGACACAGACCATGGGACGTCCAAAAGCAGTCCATGGGGTGGGAAAAAATATCAGCACCGCCAGGAGGAACGCCCCAACGGTCAAACAGGAACCACAGCCTGCAAAACCCTGCGGCCAAAGCCGCATCAGCCGAAGCCAGTGAATGCAACTGACAAAAATTTGCAAAGGTATGCAAGGACGACCAGGTGGCCGCCGTACACAGCTGAGACGCAGAGGCACGACTGCGTCTTGCCCAGGAAGCCCCCTCCGCCCCAATGGAGTGAGCGGCAATTCTAGCCGGGGGAACTCCACCACAAGCGTGACAAGCCGCGGAAATAGCCAAGCAGATCCAGAGCGCCAAGAACGGCGGACGGAAGCAGTAGCCGCGAGACACACCTTCAGGACCCGTACAACATCCAGGGAATGCAGAGTGCGTTCCTTGGGGTTAGCCGGAGAAGGACAAAAGGAAGGCAGGACAAGATCCTCATCAAGGCGGAAGGGAGAGACCACCCTGGGCAAAAAGAAGGGGACTGGACGGAGCACAACTTAATCCTGGAGGAAAACCATTAAGGCTCCTGACAGGAAAGAGCGGCCAGCTTCGACACCAGTCTGACCTAAAAGCTCGTGATGGGACGTGAACTCACAGCCACTGCATAATAGCCCAGAACTTTAATCACTACGCTATGTAGCTGTATCAGAAGCTATGGTCACAAGGAAGTCCAGATGAGAACAGTCAGAGAGACCCTCCTCAAAGGCTCGAAGGGAGCCGACTGCAGAGCGCGCAGAACCAAATTGAGATCCCAAGGAGACAAAGGGGGAACATACGGGGAACCGAATGCGCCACCCCCGAAGAAAGGTCACCACCGGACCCTTAAGAGCAAGGGACCTCTGACGGCCCGCGCCGAAACCTGACCTTACAGGGAACTAAGCGACAGTCCCTGCACAAGCCCAGACTGAAGAAAAGACAGTACCATCAAGATGGAAAACCGAAGGGGGGGGAACCCCGAACCCTCAAAAAAGGATAGGAAGGCCATCCAGGTACGATAGTAAATCCGGGAGGAAGAAGACTTCCCCGGACTGATCATGGTCCTAACCACTGAATCCGAGAACCCCATCTTTATCAGGATGGCGGTTTCAACAGTCACGCCGGTAAACGAAGAGACCGCAAATTCCGGCGGAAGAACGGGCCCTGAGACAGTAAGTCCTGTCCGTCGGGAAGAGGCCATGGGGCGTCCGCCAGCAACCGAGCCACGTCCGAAAAACCACGCGCGGCGAGGCCACTCTGGGGTGATGAGAACGGTCGGAGTCCCTTCCGCCTCGAACTGGCGTAGACCCTTTGGCAGGAGAGGAAAACAGAGGAGGCTGAAGTCCTGCCACGGAGACACCTGCGCATCCATCCGTACGCCTCCGGATCACGGGCGCGAGCCAGGACCACTGGGATCTTGTTGTTGAACCCGGACGCCATTAAGTCCACATCCGGACGGCCCCATCTGTGGCAGATTTCTTCGAACCCTTCTGGATGCAGAGACCACTCGCTTGGATCCACCGTGTTGTGGCTTAGAAAGTCCGCTGTCCAGTTGTCCATTCCTGGAATGCAAACTGCTGACAACACCGGAACGTGAGTCTCCGCCCACGTCAGAATTCACTTCACCTCCTGCATCACCATCCGGCTGCGGGTCCCGTCCTGATGGTCGATATAGGCCACGGCCGCGGCATTGCCCGTTTGAACCCGCACTGGGAGGCCCGCAAGGAGAGAGGTCCAATAGGAGAGAGAGAGCGGAAAAAATCGCCCTCAATTCCAGAAAGTTGATTGGAAGGCGAGACTCTGCCGCCGGCCAAATTCCTTGAACCGTGCGAGACTGGAAAACGCCCCCCCAACCCAGGATGCTGGCATCGGTGGCGGCGATCGTCCAGGAGAATGCGAGAAAGGAACTCCCCGACCTCAGGTTCTTTGGGAACAGCCACCAAGGGAGAACTGCCCGAACCCGCTGAAAGGTAAAGGATCTCCTGTTGCGCCAGGCGAGTGTGAAACTGGGCATATGGAAAGGCCTCGAAAGAGGCTACCATAAGACCCAGGACCTGCAAGTATTCCCGAATGGAGAGGCATGGGGAGCGCAGCAGATGCGACACTGCCCCCTGGACCTGGGAGGACTTGAAGGCTGGTAGAATACTTTGGCAGCCGAGGTGTCCAAAATCACCCTCCGGAAGGAGAGCCTCTGGGACGGGAAGAGGCAGGAGTTTGGGAAAGTTACCAGGCAGCCGAACCGTTCCAGGGTCTGAACAGTGATCCGGACGCTGTCCGTGGTCTGCGGTAGAGAGGGGGGCCTCTATCCGGATATCGTCCCGACAGGGCAGCAAAGGAATGCCCCTGGTACGAAGAAGCGCCATGAGCGGTCCAGGACCGTGGCAAGGACCCGCGGGGTGGTCGCCAACCCGAAGGAAGGGCGACAAACTGACAGTGTCGACCCATAATGGCGAAGCGCAGGAATCGATGGTGGGATTCCGCAATCGGGACATGTGATAGGCCTAGGAGCAGCAGGGCGGGCTGACTGGGCCCTCTAGTGCCGGGAAGGCTGGTGCAAAGGAAGGCCTCTTTGCGGGCGACCTGAGACCCCCGGCGGAGGAAGCAGGCGACGGCCTACCAGATGAGAAACGGCAAAAGGCATGCAGAGACGAACTCGTCCAGCTGATCCCCACAAGGCCTGGAAACCCCAAAGGGGAGATTAGCAAGGGAACGCTTGGTGGAGGCGTCAGCGTCCCACACCTTCAATCAGATCTCTTCGCGCTGAGTGACAGAGATGGCCAACCTGCGGGCAAAGAGGGAAACAATGTCCCTAGAAGCTTCGCAAAGAATGTTAGAAGCCTGAGACATCTGGAGAACCAACTCCAGTGTGTTAGTAGCCGCATCTCGTACCGCAAGTTCCTGGTGGTGGTGTTGTAACCACACCGAGAGAGCACTGGCTACCCCTGCTGAGTGAAAGGTAGGTCACAGGGACGCGCTGCCAGCGAAAAAAGGACCTGGAAGAGAGTCTATGCGTCTGTCTACAGCATCCTGGAAAGAGGAACTGACTAAGACAGGAAGGGCCACATAATTGGCTAATCCGGCCACCGGAGGATCCACCTTAGGGGGAGGAGACACCTCTCCTCGCCGTCAGCAGGGAAAGGAAAGTATATTCATGCGCTGGGTGGTCGAGAACCTTATTAAGACCACCCCAGGCCCTGGACATGACCGCGGAAAAATCCCTCATGGACCGGGAACATGGTAGTCTCCGACTGCCTGGACGGAAAAAGGGGGAACTCCTGACCAGTGGAAGGAGGAGAATCCCCTTGGAGAATAAAGGTGTCTCGGACAGTCACCACTAAGTCAGCCACCCTGGTGGAGAGCTTAGGCGAGGGGTCCCGCTCCATGACCTAATCAGAGCCGGAAATTCTCCTTCAGACTTGCGCTCCCTAAGGGAGGGGAGAGTCGCCCGAACGCGCCTCTAGACGAGGGGGGGGGGGGGGGGGGGAGAGCCAGAGCCATCCGAGGAGGGATGCTGCTGCTCACGCTCCCTGTTAGTATTCGGGCGTCTTCTGTGGAAAACCACTTAGAGAGGTGGTTGGCGTCACAGGATTTGAAAATGCCCTATAGTCCAAAAAGGACGTGGCTCGTCCGAGCCGGATAATTCTCCTTCGGAGTACTCTCCCTAGGGAGGGGGAAGAGCAGTCCGCAAGCGCCACCGGCGAGGTGAGGGGGGTGGAGAGACCGAGACATCCGAGGTGGGATGCTGCCGCTCACGCTGCCTCTTCGTAGTCAGTCACCCACTGTGGGGACCACTGAGAGAGATGGAGTCGTTAGCGCCACAGGATTAAAGGACATGGTTGCCTTGGTGACTAAGACCAATTTAGCGGCCGCGCTGGACATGGCAGATGCCCAAGCGGGGACCGCAGGCCCCCAGGGACGTGGAGGAGGGGTGGAGGAGGGGGGTAAGGCAGGGATGCAGGCAATACTTATCTGCTCCTGCAGAACTTCTCCCTCGACTCCAGGACCAGCAGGGATGCACCTCATCAGGCTTCTGACTCCTTGTCCAGGAGTGCAGTGTTCTGGTGGAGGGTGGCAGCAGGAGACCCAGTAGCTGGTGGGATACCGGAGCTGCAGGTCGAGCCCGGATCCACTTGTCTTCTTTGGGGGGCAATGGAGGCAGCCAGGCAGCGTCCAAGGAGGCAGCGGGCATTCCACGGGGGACCAGGAAGGCGCCATGCCGACCTGTGTCCCCATCTAGAATAATATAAACAATTTTTGAAGGCTGAAAGGGGCTTTGAACTCAGAAAGCCTGGACATGGGGCAATAGCAGCAGTACCACTGAGCTACCAGCTTGCCTGGCACAAAACGGAGTAGAGTGATGAGGAGCTGCACGGCCATGAGCAAACAGAGTCTCCGGTGTAAGGAGAGTCAGAGCGGCATGCCGAGGCTCCGCCTCCCCTAACGCGTCATTATGGCGCGAAAAAAGCGCGCGAAAATAAGCACGCGCACGAAAAATAAGCGCGCGCGCGAAAATATGCGCGCGCGCGAAAATATGCGCGCGCGAAAATATGGCGCGCGCGAAAATATGGCGCGCGCGAAAATATGCGCGAGCGCGAAAATATGCGCGAAAATAAGCGCACCACGTGGAGGAGCGGCCTGCCGGCGGGCGCTGAGGGAGCGCAGCAGCCAAGGCCCGACGAGAGAAGCGCTGAAGCCCACAGTTTAAGGGGAAGAGATGCCAGTACTCCAGTGCCAAAATGAAGAAAGTGCCCCATCAGGATCCTTCTTCAAGCTCACCCAGGCAGCCACAGACAAATAGACACAGAGGGAGGGGGAGGGATTGTGCAACACTTATCTGCTCAGCATGCTCCCTCGATGTCCAGACCAGCAGGGATGCGCCTCTTCAGACTTCTGACTCCAATCCAGGAGAACAGTGCTCTGGAGGAGGGTAGGCAGCAGGCGTCCCAGCAGCTGGTGGGATGCCGGAGCTAACAGGTCGAGCCCGGATCCACTTATCTTCTTGGGGGGAAATGGAGGCAGCCAGGCAACGTCCCAAAGACGGCGGCGGGCACTCCACGGGGGACCAGGAAGGCGCCATGCCGACCTGTGTCCCCATCTAGAATAAAAATAACAAAAAGGAGTAGAATCAGAGAATGTCAACCTCCTTCACCAGACACTAAGCAAAGACTGAGTTCCTCCTGGTGGAGTCTGGGGGTATAGCCCGAGGAGGAGGAGCTCTGTCATTTGCATAGTGTCCCTCCTACTAATACCTCTAAGCTATACCCATGGTCTGTGTCCCCCAATGGAAAAAAGCACGAGAAACCATACGTTGCATTCTGATACTCTTCTGACCTGTTAACAAAACTCGAATTAGGCTACTTTCACACTTGCAGCAGAGGATTTCGGCAGGCAGTTCCATCGCCGGAACTGCCTGCCTGATCCGTCAAAACGTATGAAAACTGATGGCATTTGTCAGACGGATAAGGATCCTGAGCCAAATGACAAATGTATAGTGGTTGTGCTTGGTATTGCAGCTCAGTAACATTCACTTGAATGAGTCTGAGCTGCAGAGAGGTCATGTGACAGACGGATGTGATGTTATAGGCTGAGGCCGTAGTGCTCAGCCCTTCCAGCGGCTGATCAGCAGGGGGTGGCGGGATCCGGAAAAACAGATCCGGCATTATTTATTTATTTTCAAATTTTTTGCGGTCTGCGCATGCTCATGCCGGATCCGTTTTGCCGGAACACTATGGGCCGGATCCGGCAATAATGCATTTTTCAATGGGAAAAAATGCCGGATCCGGCATGTGTTCCGGAATTCTGGACGGAGATAAAACCGCAGCATGCTGTGGTATTATCTCCGTCCTGAAAAGTCAAAAAGACTGAACTGAAGACATCCTGATGCATCCTGGACGGAATGTTCTCCATTCAGAATGTATTAGGATAAAACTGATCAGTTATTTTCCAGTATAAAGCCCCTAGGACGGAACTCAATCCGGGAAAAGAATAGCGCTAGTGTGAATGTACCCTTACGGTATATGGAATTGCAGAAATCTTTACAGCAGTTTGCTTTACGGTTCTTATAACATAATATTTCATTTTTCTTCATAATTCTGTTTGTTGCCCTTGACTATGGGTCTCTCTACTCCTGCTGGCAGCCATGTGACGCAACAATTTTTAACGGGAAAAGCCTGTGACATAAATTAACATGCCGTGCATTTAAAGGGGTTATGCAACCCCTATAATGTCTCCCCAAATGCCTGGGCCCCTTACACATATTGTACTTGTCTTGCTCCCCGGCATCCGCGTTGCTTCTGACGCCAGCATGGCCGCCGCTACATCTCCCCATCGCGCAAATGAAAACATCTGGTGACGGGGGGGGGAAGCAGCCAATAACAGGCCGCGACGGGGACGAGCCTCTCTAGCATCGCCAATATCTGCCACATTCCATGCAGTGTGTGGAGGAGAGGTGTTAAAATCTCGTCCATTTTGCTAGTTCTGTAATGCGTTGAGGATTTTCTGCCTGCTTAATCTGGTCCGAAAATCTGCAGCGTATCCAACCCACGTAAACATGCCCTAACAGTATAAGGTCACACCCGGACCCAGCTGCAAGACCTGGACCCTACACGATTCCATGGCGAATCAGTTTCCAGTTCGCTTTAAATCAGAAGAGTGCAGGCCTTAAAGGGGTTGTCCAGTTTCCAATAATGATGACCTATCCTCAGGATAGGTGATCAATATGAGATTGGCGGGGGTCCGACTCCCCCGCCGATCAGGTGTTTGAAGTGAACGCAGCGATTGCAGTCTCTTCATTGTGTACCTGCTCGCTGTAGACATTGCAGCAGGTGTATCCTTCTTCCCATTCACTTGAATGGGAAGGAGCTGTAATTACACTGCTCGTCTCTGCAGGTACACAGTGAAGAGACAAACAGCGGATCGCATGGGTGCCAGGAGTTTGGATAGACCCCCATCGATCTGATACTGATGACCTATTCTGAGTATAGAGCATCAATACAGGAAACCGGACAACCCCTTTAATATGGCCTGACGGTCATCTGAACTCCTACACCGCAGACCGGTAGCATTCTGAATTTAGCTATAAATAGAGAAGAAAACACCTCCCTTTCATGCAAGTTACCGTTTAATAATGCCCTGTGTACGAAACAGAAAAGGGGCCATTTTCTCATGTGCGGGAGCATGCCAATATCAGCGTGAGCAGACCCAGCCGTAATGTGCCTACAGATGGCATTTCTCCCTCTCCCTGGTGGAAAACAAACAATCTCCCGACCACAGGGACCGCCAACCACCATTTAACAGTAAAAGGCTTTGAAGAGGTAAATGTAATGGATTTAATTGCCTTCACCAGCGATGGATGCCATTAAACCATCAGGACGCAGGTTTAGAAGAATGAATTCGCCGGAGGGAAATTAAAAAGGAAGCAAAAAAGCTGGACCCCTCTAAGCAATAAACAGCTGAAATGAAAAGCAGCGCATGTCTCATGTAGAAATATCACGTTGTCTGGCTCTCAGGCGGTGTCTGCCGCGGCACGCAGCTACTTCCAACGTAAAGGTCATCAGCCATACCACAGAATACATTTAGCTTACCTCCAAAATTGTCCGTGACCCGTACATATCCCAGATTTTTCTCCTGCGGACATCAATGCCTCGGCCAGGGTGCTGTTATCACATGTAAAATTTAAAATAAAGAATTACTATTTTACGTACAATATTCCTTATGGGCATTATTTGTACTGCTATAATTCTCATCTTGTTCAGTACATTTTATTAAAGCGAACAAGAAAAAACCGTCACGTCCTTGTGTACAGAACCTGTGTGGAGCCTTCAAAGCTTAGCTTGTGCTGCAGACTCCTTTTCTTCCGAATTCATTAAACTGGTAGTTGTTTTCATTGTCTGCCGTGGTACACATGGTGCAGCTGCAGCCCGGTCACGGGCACCGTGTCTACCAGCTCACTGTACATTCGCCACTAATCACTACTTAAAACTAACTTCTAAATCCTCAAAGACTTTTGACACCCCCCTTCCGAGTAGTCACAGCAAGGGCAGCCCAAGCCCACTTCCATGTAGACACAAGCGACGAGCCCTCCTCACATCATGATGATGCGCCTATCACCAGGTGTTGTACGTAGATTCAGGTATTGGCCTCTGGTACAACTAAGTCAGCATATGGCACCCGCAGGGTCTTTTCTCTAGCTAGCCGGAGTGGTTTGTGGCCTAGGGAGATTGATTTAGATCAGGCATGCTCAACCTGTGGCCCTCCAGCTGTTGCAAAACTACAACTCCCAGCATGCCTGAACAGCCTACAGGTATCAGCCTACAGCAGCGCATTGTGGGAGTTGTAGTTTTCCAACAGCTGGAGGGCCGCAGGTTGAGCATGACTGATTTAGATTCTTAATGGAACTGGGGGAAAGCACCTGCTTGACTAAAGCATTAAAAGGGGTTTCCATTACAGAAGTAGAGACCAGCAGACATGCAGTCAGCATTGCCAATGAACTGTAATATAAGTAGGGGTTCCTTTATGTTTTTAACCCCCTCTGAGCCTGCTGGGACAAAGGCTTATTTTGGAGATCCAGTGACGTACCAGGCTCTCTATAGGGACTGCTAGGCAGAGGCTTCCGCCCAGCAGTATGCCAGGTGATGTCACCGACACTAATGGGCGGACTTTAGCAAATGCCCTAGCCTGTAAAGCAGCTAGGGCAGCGCTAAAGCCCGCCCATCGGAGCCAGTGACGTCACTGAATACACTGCTGGGCGGAAGCCTCTGCCTAGCAGTGGAAAAACAAAGAAAAAAGCCCTTGGAAGATCCACAAGCTATAGGGATAGCATGCTCCAATGCTAATATCAGGGGGCTGCCAGGGTGAAATTGTGGGCATGTCCGGATTCGGCTTTGAAGCCGGACAACCCCTTTAATAGCAGAGAGCAAAACCTAGTTGCCATAGACAATTTTCCAGTCACCATGAAGACAAGGAGGGTCATTTACTAACTGATATGAGTATCCGCGACTTTCCCCCACTCACGCCAGGTCTAAAAAAGGGAGCGGGGAAGGGGGCAGGCCCGTCTCATTTATCATTTTCTAAGCCTGTTTTAGCAGTAGAAAATGTTCTAAATCTCTGCCAGCAAGGGAGACGGCGCCTCTACATACCTTTGGAGGATCCACCACCAGCGCCTAAAAAGACGGTCTTAATAAATGACCCCCCAGGTTTTCTTCAGCACAGGTCCAAACCCACTACTACATTTAGATGACTTAGCGGCAATATTCAGACCCAAATCACAAAAATGTGCTGTGTCAAAATGCATAGAATTACCTCTTCATTGCTTAAAATATGAACCAGGAGTCCATTTCCACATCCCAAGTCTACAAAGGACTGCTTCTCCGTACTTTGCCTTTGTGATCGCTCTTCCTCCCAAAGAACCTACAAGAAACACAAGTTGTGGCAAAAGTAAATGAGAATCTGACAGTAAGAGCAGCAGTCTGAACTGAGCAAATTTGAGGTGTCACAAAAAAAAACTGCTGGTCTCCTCAGAGGCAAGGATCCAGGTATCCAGACAGGAGAACACTATAGCTGTCACTCAGAGCAGAACCAGGCAGAATAAAACTTCATATTGACACAACCCCTCATGACAAAGCTCCACAAACTGTGTTTACCCAGATTCCCCTACCTAGTGCTGTCAGCAGTTTAGCATGATCAAAACTGCTGACTAAGTCCTGATAAATCTGGTGCCCAGTGAGACCATTAATTAGTTGGTGCACATCTTGAGTAACGCCCCCCCAAGCTGGCAAGTAACTCCTCTTTCCTGCTATGCAACATCTTTGGTTGGCACGCTGTCACCGTAATAAGGGTCTAAAATGCTTAAAGGGAACCTGTCACCGGGATTTTGTGTATAGAGCTGAGGACATGGGCTGCTAGATGGCCGCTAGCACATCCGCAATATCCAGTCCCCATAGCTCTGTGTGCTTTTATTGTGTAAAAAAAACGATTTGATACATATGCAAATTAACCTGAGATGAATCCTGTCCCTGACTCATCTCACATACAGGACTCATCTCAGGTTAATTTGCATATGTATAAAATCGTTTTTTTTACACAATAAAAGCACACAGAGCTATGGGGACTGGGCATTGCGGATGTGCTAGCGGCCATCTAGCAACCCATGTCCTCAGCTCTATACACAAAATCCCGGTGACAGGTTCCCTTTAAAGGGGTTTTCCAGTAATAACTATATATTATTATGCATCCAGCCTGCCTCTTGAAAGAGAAGATTCATACTACTCCATGCCACTCTGGTCCTCTGCTGTCTCCATCTAGCGGTCCCTACAGTGTTTACATCTGGCTGGCCATGGTCATGGTTACAAGCACAGCTCCAGCCAATGACTTGTGGCCACATCACCGCTGAAGCCAGTAATTGGCTGAAGCAGTGCATGTGACCATGCCAATGTCTCCATCTAACGCTTCCCATAACTGTTTACATAAGACTAGCCATGGTCATGGTGGGGGACATGTGACTATGCCCATGCACCACCGGATGTAATAGGTGCGGGGCCTGGAAGATGATAACATTGGAGGCAGCGTGGAGCAGTTAAGTATGAATCTTCTTTTTCAGGGGGCAGGCTGGGGCATTACATAAAATATAATTATTACTTGAAAAACCCTTTAATAAATGTGGTTCAAAGCATGTCCACCAGCCGCATCAGAATTCAGGTGAATTTGGATTAGCAGATCTCCCCCATGTAGTCAGCTCCTGAGCGCCCTCTAGTGGTGGCTGCAATCTGCAATTTTTTTTTACTTATCTAGGCAGTGGATTAGGGGGTCTGTTTCAATAAAAAGGACACACTGACCAGCCTGAAGACATACTTAGAATAAAACCTAAAATAGAAGATGAGGATAAGTCGGGAAGATCAGTAGAGGCTCAGCTACGATTCATGCAAAACTACATGAGGACTTGGCTGTGAAACCACCTCTTCTCTGTCAGCCGTGAAGTCATTTTACTCTGTGCTGAATACGGCGTTCCCTGGCGTCGCACATTTAAAGCCAACATGATTCTGCCACGGAAACTGGCCACGTTGAGAACAGATATACAGCCAGGTGTTTCACAATTGGAATCTGCCCTTTTAGACTCACTAACAGATAGGTCGCTATGGCCACATCTTCATAGACAAACTTTTCAGGATCTGTGACTTCAGGCCAGACCTGAGGGGGAGAGAAAAAGAAGAAGAATGTGATATTAGCAAAAGGATTCTGTACAACTTGTCCTTAGAGGGAATTACAAAATAAAAATTCTGGTATTCTACATGCCTTTCCAGATTTCATCTGTTTCTGGGAAAGCTGGGTGACGACCAATATTGCTACTATTGGGGATATTTTTCAGGAGGGTCTCGTTTTAAAAAGGGTTATCCC
Organism: Bufo gargarizans; assembly: GCF_014858855.1. Taxonomy (NCBI): domain Eukaryota; kingdom Metazoa; phylum Chordata; class Amphibia; order Anura; family Bufonidae; genus Bufo; species Bufo gargarizans. Next base: position 63,449,630 of record NC_058080.1, read on the forward strand.
ATTCATTATTTTCATGCTAATGGCCGTTTCAACATACTTCTGCATAAAAAATTACTTTTTCAGAATTTTTTGCTTCTATATGTCCCAATTGATGATGCTGGGATAAGGATCTGGATAGAATCGGTCTCCTTTCCCTTCTGGCAGCTGACTCCAGAAGGAGTCTTCTCAGCTAGACTGCCAAGATGCTGCAGAGGCTTTGTTCCTTCCCGACATTGGCAGAAAGCCTTTCTATGGGCTGTCCTGTGGTGACCGGCAGATCCACCAGTTCTCAGCACATTTGGGGGACCTGCACATTGCTATACACTGGTGGTATACAATGCAAGTAAATGAACACCAGGTGGCGCCATACTATGTAAGTAAATGAACACCAGGTGGCGCCATACTATGTAAGTAAATGAACACCAGGTGGCGCCATACTATGTAAGTAAATGAACACCAGGTGGCGCCATACTATGTAAGTAAATGAACACCAGGTGGCGCCATACTATGTAAGTAAATGAACACCAGGTGGCGCCATACTATGTAAGTAAATGAACACCAGGTGGCGCCATACTATGTAAGTAAATGAACACCAGGTGGTGCCATATTATGTAAGTAAATGAACACCAGGTGGCGCCATATTATGTAAGTAAATGAACACCAGGTGGCGCCATATTATGTAAGTAAATGAACACCAGGTGGCGCCATACTATGCAAGTAAATTAACACCAGGTGGCGCCATATTATGTAAGTAAATGAACACCAGGTGGTGCCATATTATGTAAGTAAATGAACACCAGGTGGTGCCATATTATGTAAGTAAATGAACACCAGGTGGCGCCATACTATGCAAGTAAATTAACACCAGGTGGCGCCATAAAATGTAAGTGAATAAACACCAGAAGGCGATAGAATATGTAAGTAAATGAACACAAGGTGACACCATACTATTTAAGTAAATAAACACAAGTTGGCGCCATACTATGTAAGTGAATAAACACCAGGTGGCGCTATACAATGTAAGTGAATAAACACCAGGCGATGCCATACTATGTAAGTGAATAAACACCAGGCGAGGACATACTATGTAAGTAGATGTCATTACTCTTTACAGTATCTTTTTAACAGAAATTAAATGGCAAATATGCTCCATTTTTATGATCTATACAATTAATATTATATTCAATGGTGGGACAAGCAACAGCCTTCTAGATATATAAATCACTTTAGTCATCAGCTTCCAGGGTGTACCACTATCATACTCTTAACAGAGGCTAATGATCAGGCAATAATCAGGATTTGTCACAAGCTAATTATAGTTCCCCTTTTGTGGTTGAGGGACCTTTGGACCTTCTTTAGTCGAAAAGGGTGCAAGGGCAATTGTAAGTATAGCTATACCACTGCTACGGATTCAACAGAGAATTAATTTAGGCTGAATTTGGAGGTCCTAACAAAAACAAACCTATAGGTGCTCTGTTACTCATCTTCCCAGAATACCATTAACCAAGTCCTTTTGGCCAATCAGAGGTAGTCAGAAAAAGGTCATGTGGTGTAAATCCCGCCCATGCAGAACCATTCAGAAATGGAGTACACAGAAAATGAGCCCTCCTGTTGGTGCATGGCTTCAGATCACTCCAGGGACTTGCTGACCATGCCCTCCCCCTTCACTGGTTAGCATCATGGCGTCTGGGCCCCAAAGCTGCCTCTATGGTGTATACTGCATCTGAAATTGTACAAATATTCTAGGGATTTCACACAATGTAGGATATTCACATTTACTGCCTACGAAACTGAAGAGCAGGGTGAAAAATTGCTAAACTTCCAGCAGTAATCTGGGGCAATTAATAAGAGAATATGAGCCCGGGAAACGACTCATTGCTATGATTTTACTGTAATATGTGCCCTGGCAGTGATGGATGAGCCCCGGCTACCTTCACCATATCTCTGTACTTCTCCTTCAGGCTCTGATACCGCTTGCTATATTTATCCACCGCAATGAGCGATAGCGTGCTCTTAAAGTCGCTCCTCTTGTCCTCCGTGGACCACTTGGCCAGCCGAGACAGCAGCTCATTTTTCATCCAGGAGATTTTAGGGTAAATCACGCCATCCGACTCCCAGCCTTCTGCATAAAGAGTGAATAGGGAGAGCGACCTGGAAAACAGCCATATACAATTGTATCAGGAGAACATACCCAAGCACAGGTCCCACCCATTCATATCTTTTATGCCCATTTTCTAACACAGATCCATTGCGTAAACATATTTAACCCCTTCAAGACCAGGGGAACTTTATCCCCCCCCCCCCCCCAATCTGCCATCACATTCGTACTTTCCCGTATGAGGGTCTGTCTTCTGCAGGACAAGTTATATTCTGTAATGGCACCGTTTAGTTTACCATATCTTGCGTTGACAAATTCTTTGTGGGGTGGAATTGAAAAAAAAAAAAAGGCACTTCCGCAATCGTTTTTTTGAGTTACAGGGTTCACGGTTCTCTAAAAATGACATGAGGACCTTCTTCTGTTCTGGTCAATATGATCACAGCGATACCATCTTATATATACACGCCACCAGAAATTGAGCGCAAAAAAAAAAAAAAAAAAGCATCTGGAAAATGTAAAGGGGTTTTCCAGTTATACACAAAATTTAAAAATTACCCAGTCAGGTGATGAAGTCACGAGTGCATTTTGACTCCTCCAGCGTAACTGCGAGACTCATGGGGAGCATCTGCAGCATCAGGTCACTGCCTCTCCTTCTCCTTCGAATGTCACAGATTCAAGCCTGCTTGAAGTAGGGTTGGGCAATATACCGGTATTTAGGATACACCGCGGTATTAAAAAAACGGCCATATGGCGATATCGCAGTTTCTTAATTACTGCTGTATTTTAGTGATGTCATAGGGGCAGTCGAACGTCAGAGTGCTGACTGCTTCTAAACATCCAGCGCACATTACAGAGCAGTACACCCACCAGCCGGCATGCGGAGAAGGAGAGAGTCCCTCCCTCCCCACTGTGACGCCACTGCCACCAATGAAAAAGATTAAGAGGAGGGGCTGTGAAGCTGCCGCTGGCCACCAATGAAGATAATACTTGGGGGGGGAAGGCCACTGAGCCACCAATAAATATAATAATTCACATTAGCGTTCTCATTTCCGCTATTGAGATTGGTCATAAGATCTCAAAAGCGGAAGAAAACGCTTCAGTTTTGTCCCTATTCATTGTCAATGGGAACAAAACTTAACTGAACGAAACGGAATGCTCCAAAATGCATTCCGTTCCGTTTGGTTGCGTCCCCATCGCGGACAGAAAAACGCTGCAGTACAATGCACTGTGCTTAATAAGCAGGGAGAAGACGGCTGATCGGCAGGGGGGGTCCTGGGATAGGACGGCTCATCAGTAAAAATATCTCGGAAAAGCCTTTTACGTTTTCCATGTATTCTCTAAAAAAAATTGTTAGTGTCATTTTTATTATGCTTTACTAAAAAATAAAAACCTTTGGAAAGAAATGTTTTTGCATCACCATATTCGGACACCCATTATTTAATATTTTTTATATTCCTGTCTACAGAGCCCTCTCCTTCCTGACTGACGGGGGCCTGTTCCTGCAGGTTCTTTTCGCTTAGCCCTGTCAATCAAGAGGGAGAGGCTAGCCGAGGAAGCAGGACTCTACCCAAAAAGACGATGGAGATAAGGGTTGGGCATGTTGGGTTTCAATATGCCTGATCCTTTTGTTCCCAGGGAACTAAGCAGCCACCAAAAGGAGTCTGACATCGGCTTCTCATGCGGAACACATGCATGCTCGGCCGATGTACAACGGGCAGTTGGGAGAGATGCTGCATGGCCAGCTTATGAATCAGATATACCTTAAAAGGGGTCTCCGGGATTTAAGAAAATCAAAATACCTAAATATTACTTTATAATAAATATATTCCCAGATATCTTGCATTAGTTATAATGGCTCATTTTGTCTGGGGGAGCAATCATTAGGGGAAATAAAAAGGCCGTCATCCTACTAGTACACACAAAACCTGTCCTAATCACATAGCAGGACACAGTCACATTCCCACCTCCTCTCTGTACTTCATGTCTCCTCATGAACTCCATTCCTACAGAGATTCAGCTGAAGATCTTACCAGCTGTATTCAGGCTCATAATCCCTGACAAGCAGAGCAGAGAGCAGGATGAGGCAGCTCTTTACCTCAGGGCTCTGAAGTAACTTGTCCTGCAGTGTGATTAGGACAGATATTGTGCTTACTAATAAGACGGCGGCCATTTTATTTCCCTTGATGATCGCTCCTCAGACATAACTAATGAAAGGTATGTGGAAATATATTTATAATAAAGTAATATTTACTTATTTTCATTCTCTTAATTCCTGGAGAACGCACACCTCAAAATGCTAACATAAAGGGAAGTCTGGCTTCCACCGCACACCTAGGGGTTAATGAAAGCCTCAGTAAATAACAGAGGACACAGAGAGAATCTGCATTGAGAGGAGAACAAAGAGCTTAGAGGAGGCGAGATAAAACATAAAGGGGGAACCGAAGGACTGAAATTTCATTTACATTTTAACAAACTAAACAGAAACCTGATTAGAGGAACTGCAAACGAATGCGCTCGCTCTAAGGGAGATAAATGGAGGAACAATGCAGAAACTAAAGGCCCGGAAATATCCAGGAGGTTTTATAAAGGATGCTGATGGAGACGATTATCTGTGCTCCGCACTCAAAAGCCTGGGTGACAAACAAAATGGCTGCCAGCCAGGGGTTATCACCCAGCAAGCCTTGCCACTTGAATAGTAAATGTGCCTTTAGGTCTCAGAGTTGGAGTAGAGAGCCGCTAACAAGCCGTATGTACTATCTGAATGGCTGGCCCGTAATACTACTTTCTCTGCAGAGCCCAACATACATTTTCGACACAAAAATAGGTGAATGACACCTTCCCCTTTAAGGGACTAAACATGGAGGCCTGGAAAGGGTTGCCACAGATTACAGGGAAAAAAAAAAAAAAGGTAAAAAAACTTTCTTTTTTCCCTGAAACAGCGCCACTCTTGTCCATGGTTGTGTTCGGTATTGCACCTCAGCCCTATTTAAGTGAATGTATCCCCAGAGACAGACCAAGGACAAAACAAACTCTTTAAAGCGGTATTCTGCCTATGATAAAAGTCATCTCCTATACACAACTATTAGATTGGTGGGGTTCCTACTTTTGGTACCCCCAGTAATCATGAGAACGAGGGCCCCCTCCCAAAATGAACTAAGCGGTAGGTTGAGTATGCACACTGCTCCTCCATTCATTTCTATAAGAGTTCAGGAATCAAGTGGGCGCTTGTATGCCGCTGTCCTCCCCTAGAGATGAATGGAGCAGTAGTGCGCATGCTCACCCTGCTGCTTCATTCAGTTTGGGTGGCATCAAAGGGTATTAAAGGGGCTCTGTCAGCATGATATGATCAACCCTATTAAACTAGGCATACTGGCTGGAAGGGCTCCCCATGCTGATTAAAACTGTACCTTTCTTTTCTCTGTATGCAAAACAGCTGCAGAGATAGCCGTGTTTTTATTTGTATGCAAATGAGCATGTTGGAGCACCAGGAGGCGGGGCTGAATCCATGGAGCACTGCTTTGTAACACCCCCTTGTGCTCTGCACACTCCCCCTACCCTTGATTGACAGGGCTAGACATCAGCATGCTCCATGTACACATCATATACTCTATGTACTACAGCCTTACCACACTGAGAGCTGCTCAGAAAGCTGAATGTATTGTAGTATAGCCTTTTATTACAGATTCAGGCCTCATTCAGATGGCCGTAGTTCTGGGTCCGCACCCGTTCTGCAATTTTGCGGAACAGGTGCGGACCCATTCATTTCAATGGGGCTGCAAAAGATGCTGACAGCATCCGTGGTTCCGTTCCGCGGCTCCACAAAAGAAATAGGAGCATGTCCTATTCTAGTCCGCGGACAAGAATAGGCATTTTCTATTATAGTTGCGGCCATGTGCGGTCCACAAATTGCGGAATGCACACGACTGGTATACGTATTTTGCGGATCCGGAAAGCACTACGGCCGCCCTAAATGGGTCCGTTAGGATGCGGTTGTGTTACATTGAAACAGAACAAACCATATCCGGCACTAAAATCATTGTAATCTGAAAAAAAAAAAAAAACAGATCCGTCAGTGACTTTCACAGACCAGACACAAAACTGCAGCTTTCAGTGGTTTTGCGTTTGGTCAAAAAATGCAACAAAATGGAATGGATTGCATCCTGATCAGTTTTGTCCCCATCGACAGTGAATGGGGACAAAATGCAAGTGTGAACCAGGCCTAAGCTGACACATAATAATGGTGACTTTATAATCACATATTGTGCTTGTGAATAAAGCAGTTGTATGTAGATTAGCCTTCTGAGCAGATCTCAGTGTGGTGAAGCTATAGTACATAGTGTATATGATACGTAGATGTAGCATTCTTATGTCTAGCCATGTCAATCAAGTGGAGGGGGGGGGGGAAGAGTGTGAAAATGAAAATCACACATACTCTACTACATGACAACCTCTTTCTAACAAATCTAGAACCAGCCCTGTACCTCACATGGAGCCAGAGATCTCACCATTCATTCCTCTGCTAGATTTATGAGAAGCTGTCAGCTCAGGAGCGTGTCCTTTCTGCTGCAGCTGGTGGCAGTTGAAGAATGGAACTGAGCATGTGCTTCTGTCTCAGTGAGAAGGCAGAGAAATTAGAAAGAGAACAAACAGCAGGTGGCGCTGTACACATAGATTTCATTGAATAACTCAGTAGCTATAATACTACATTTTTAATTACAGGCAATTACAAAAGTGTTCAGATCCAGGTGCTGGTTTGGAAACTGTAGAATATTTTGCATAGGACAGCCTCTAACCTTTAACAGCATTTAAAGAAACATTTTACAACAATCAAAGACCATGGGAAATGACAGAATGGGGACTATTCATTGACTTCTATGGAAGAATGTTGTGGGCATACTCTGACCTGCGCAGGGGTAATTGTGCAGAGAGGGGCCGAGGACATAAGCTGTGATATCACCTATTGTGAATAATGGATCCTGTGTTATATATTCAGAAGTGTTATCAATCCTTGTAATCCTGCCCTTGATAATAAGATGACTGCTGAGAAGAGATCTGTACACAGAGAAGTATTTCCTATTAGGCTTCGTGAAAGCTGCAAGATTTATTCTTAAAGGGGTATTCCCATCACAGACAATGGGGGCATATCGCTAGGATATGCCCCCATTGTCTGATAGGTGGGGGTCCCACCTCTGGAATCCGCACCTACAACGAGAACGGTGCGGGAAGAGCTGTCGCTGGAGGACCCCAGATTTCCCGGGTTCCGTCTACCACCAAGCTCTGCTCCCCGATGCTCCCATAGAAGTAAATTGGGAGCGCACCGCGCATGCGCGGCCCCTGCTCCCATTCATTTCCATGGGACAGACGGAAATAGCCGAGCCAGCGCTCAGCTATTTTTGGCGGCTCCATAGAAATGAATGGAGGGCGGCTGCGCATGCGCAGTGCGCCCTCCGTTCATTTCCCCGCTCCGTCCTCATTGTAGGTGCGGAACCCGTGCACCTATCAGAGAATGGGGGCATATCCTAGCGATATGACCCCATTGTCTGTGATGGGAATACCCCTTTAATTTAGATAATGACGTGAAAAAAAATACGTCTGACATTGAGAGATGATGGCATATTCCCTTTTAGGGGGTACTCCAATAGGAGTGGAAAAACTGGAACTCCTCTTTAATAAAATATCAGAAAATGGCACCTGGTAAGGGAATGGTCCACTTTGACCATATGTAGCATCTCCACATGTGTGCACTGACCATTAGAGGAGGACGCCATCAAGTCGTGTTCATCTACTGAACAGAATTTGGTGGCAAAAGAAATCAATACAGAATATATAAAAAAATAAAAATATTAAAAAAGGTGTAATGAAGAAGACAATATAGAGCAGTGGGTGGAACCTGGATGACTCGCAATAGAAAACTCTTCAGCGGGAGAATGAATGAGTGCAATTAAGGAAGCACTCCGGGATTTATTTTCCTTTCCCTATACCGTGTAGGATAGGCCATTTTTAAAGAATAAGGCCTCTTGCACACAAACTTTTTTTTTTCAGTTTACGTTCAGTTTTTTGCACTCCGTATACAAAACCATTCATTTCAATGGGTCCGCGCAAAAAAAAAAAAAAAAACGGAAAGTACTGTACTCAGTATGCATTCTGTTTAAAGATAGAACATGTCCTATTATTGCCCGCAAATCACGTTCTGTGGCTCCATTCAATAGAAAATTTTATGCCCAGCCCAATTTTTCTATGTAATTACTGTATACTTTATATGCCATGCTTCCGTTCCTCAAAAAACGGAAACCAAACAGAAAAACGGAATGGAAACACTACTGAAACAAAAAGAAAAAAAACGGACCGCCAAACACTAAAATAGCCATACGGACGTGTGCAAGAGGCCTAAGATAGAGACTCTTGTGAACACCTGTTTTATTTGATGTGCAATGTGTGAGTTGTCTGCCATCTTTATTCCTTCTTCCTAATGAACCCTACATTTCCCATCATGCCTGGCTTTGCAGAGACCGAGCGGGTGGAGTCTCACCACACCACAGTGTGTAAGGGCAGCCATGACAGATCAGTGACAAAGAGCTGCTGTCCCCTCACACTGCAGGGTCTCCATGTTTTCCTAGGTGATGTAGCTAGCTCCTGTCTGACCTCTCTCTTCCCTGTCAGCATTCACAATGCAGTGAGACCAGTGCGAAGCTTCATCTCATAGAACTACACTGGAGAGTCGGCACACACTGATAGTACAGACAGGCAGTGTGAGTCAGGAGGTTTATAGAACTGCAGTTAATCACTGTATACGCTCTTGACCCTTTAAATAGGGAAGACTTTATATCTTCAACAGAATACAGGGGTATACAGAGAAACATGAAGGGAGGGGAGGGACTTGAGAGCTTCGAGGAGGGATGTGATTGGTGATGATGTCATTAGGGAGTTCACAGGAAGTCATCCAGTGGGAGAGAGCAACTTCCTGTTTGGTCACATAACCAAGTACCTATAATGGAAAGGTATGGATTCAACTAGCTAAAAATGTAATGGAGTACACTGCTAGGATACTGGTGGTAAGTTAGTAATATATGTAAAATAAAAAAAAAAATAACGTAGTGCTCCAGCGGTCTCCTGAGCGAAGCATCATATCCTAGATACGGGCTAATGTATGCAGTGCAGAAAACGCTCACCATTCATCACCCTCGACATGTTCAAGACGGATCTGATAAATGTTGTTTTTCTTGACCTGGAAATGTCCCTGGCTGGCTTCTTCCAGCGGGAGAAATGTCACTGCGTTGCCGGAGACATCTGGAAAAGGGTTTCAGAGAACAGGTAACGTGACTTCTTCTCCATGATCTCACCGCCACAAAGGTTATGTCACAGACAGAACAGCCATGGCTCTGTTCACACTTCCTTCATGTAACGGACCCCTAGGACTTAGAATGGGTCGGGTTCTGCTGTGAAGTCTGGGATTTTGACACACTTACCGACATCATAGTTGGCAAATTCTGGGCATGTAAGCCCCACTCTGGGAAGGTCCCAAACCCACTCAAATATGCCCACTTTTGTGGGCAGTTTTGCTCCCATTTTCAGGATGGGACAGCCCCATTTTGCCAGGACAGTCCTTGTAAAGTCAGGACTGAGGCTCCAAGTAGAAATGTGAACACAGCCTTAAAGGGTTATCCAACACCTATTATGCCCCCCCAAAATGATCAGGCACCTCATACAGGTTATACTTACCCTGCTCCCCGGCACCTGCGCCGCTCCTGATGTCCGCTCGGCCGCCGCTGCCTCCCTAATGTCATCCGCAATGCTAGGGAGGCTCGTTCTCATCGCAGCCTGGCACCCCAAACCCCTTTCCCCAAACCCAGGGGTATCAGGAGCGATGCAGGTGCTGGGTACCTATAACCTATATGAGGTGCCTGGGCATTTTGGGGGGCATTATAGGGGTTGGATAACCCCTTTAAAGTGGAAATCAGGTTTCCAGCTATAAACTTTCTGAAAGGTTATACAATTGTCCACTATACTTCCTGTATTAATCCCACAGTTTTTAGGATCTCTGCTTGCCGTCATTCAATAGGAACCTTTATTGTTTACTTAAACGGGATGAACTCCTGGCCTGGTGGTGGGATGGCTGCTCGGCTCGTTACAGTAGCACTCCTACAAAAAAAATGATTCTCTGACCTGTTAAAAAGGTAATCTTCTCACCAGTGACGTATTTGTGAGTTATAACCTCCCTTCTGATCCTCAGCCGTCATGTGACCAACACTCAAATCCTCCAACTGACACAGGACAGGAAGTCAGTTACTTCTCTATTCATTCCTATTAGAGTCCATTCACACGTCCGTAGTGTATTGCGGATCCCCCCATAGAACTGCGGACAAGAAAAGGACATGTTCTATTTTGTTCCAGAGCCGCGGACCGGAAGATCGGGGCCGTGCTCCGGAAATGCGGATGCGGACAACACACTGGCATTGGGGAGGGGTCAACGGTATCCCAGTGCTGCTGAATGGCTTAGGGTGTTTAATCGGCGTATAAAACCACTATACCCACTCTCAATTAGGCCATCCAGCAGCAGGGTCTGGTGCTGACCCTAATCTCATACCGTAATGTGCACCACTGTTTAGCACTGGGGTATGAACTACCTTTCTGATGTGAACCTGACTCTCCCGATTTATTTATCCCAATTTTCCTTGGGTGTCGGGAGTATTACGATATAAGCCTGTGAACTGGGTGTCGCTCCTTTTAACCGAATATAGTAATAAAGATGTATTGTTTTATCTTTTAGTGTCTTATACAGGCAGTGAGTAGGAGAGTCTGTGTTGGTCACATGACACAGCTGAGGATCGGAAGGGAGGTTATAACTCACAAATACAGTCTCTGGTAAGAAGATTACCTTCACTACAGATTACATCATGTACCTTTCTACCAGGTCAGAGAATAAAAAAAAAAAATTGTGGGACTCCTAGAAGAGACCGTGAGAGTCCTGATTACTCCCCCTACACAGGATGATTGACAGCTCTCCCCATACAAGTCTTTGTAAACAGAAGGCTGTCAATCACTGTATGTGGGTGGGGTGATCCGGACTCTCACTGCTTCTCCTAGGAGTCCTGTGAGGATTTACTCTAAACCTTTTACTCAGAAATCCTGCTCCAAATCATACAAACCTAAATATCAGAGGCCCGGCTTCTCCCCTTCTCTCACGTCCTCCTTCCAGATAGGGCACCAGAAATCACATGACAGGCTCCCTTTAAAGGGGTTCTGCAGTTATTTTAAACTGATGATCTATGCTCCGGATAGATCATCAGCATCTGATTGGCGGGGGACCGACACCCGGGACCTCTGCCGATCAGCCGTTTGAGAAGGCAGCGGCGCTGGCAGTGCCAGAGGATAGATCATCAGTTTAAAATAACTGCAGAACCCCTTTAAGGCTAATTTTCCGTATGGATGTATTACATTTTGTGAACGGAGAGCCCCCCAGATGCCTCTTTCAGTTTCCGAAGGAGCTGTGAAAAATGAAAGACGGAAGGAAGATGAAAGCAGGAAAAACGGATTCTCCTTATGTGCAAAACCATCAGATTGTCACAGAGCAGAACATGACACATTCCCTGTCACTCGTGTGAAAGAGGCTCGAGGGGTTAAACATCACATTTTATGAATGCACCTATTCACTGACAGCAAGCAGAGATCTCGGAATGTACACTATATACTTTCAAATCTTGATTACACTTCCATTGTACACAATTATACAACAAGCAACGTTTTCTACGCACAAGGCCATTCTCAAGCCTTAAAGGGATTCTGTCGCCACATTTTACCCCCTACAGTAAAACATAGCTACTTGTAGGGCTCCCTGAGAGTCTTCATTTATTTCTTTATAAAATCGATTTTAGTGATATGCTAATGACTTACAAAAGGTGCCCAAGGGGATGTCCTTTCCTAACTTGGTGCCCAGCCGCACCCCTCGGTCCGGTGCCCAGCGCCGCCTCCAATATAATATATTCAAGAGCCAGCGCGCTGACGTAATCCCTGAGCCTGTTTGAAATCCTGCGCGTGCACACTACAGGTAATGGCATCGTCGAGCGAAGTGCGCATGCGCCGGCATATAGCGCACTTCGCTCGACGATGCCATTACCTGTAGCAGGATTTCAAACAGGCTCAGGGATTACGTCAGCGCGCCGGCTCTTGAATATATTATATTAGAGGCGGCGCTGGACTTAGGAAGGCGCCGCTAGGCACCGGACCGAGGGGTGCGGCTGGGCACCAAGTTAGGAAAGGACATCCCCTTGGGCACCTTATGTAAGTCATTAGCATATCACTAAAATCGATTTTATAAAGAAATAAATCAAGACTATTAGTTAATAAGGGCATCATTTAATACAGCCCAGGGAGACCTACAAGTAGCCATGTTTTACTGTAGGGGTAAAATGTGGTGACAGAATCCCTTTAAAGGGTTTCTACCACTTAGGTGTCACATATTTGGCTGTCAGACACTAGCGATCCGCTAGTGTCTGCTCTGGCCAACCATCCTAATATAATTGCTTTTGGGGCGGTGGTTTGGCTAAAAAAACTACTTTTATTAATATGCTAATGAGCCTCTAGGTGCTATGGGGGCGTCATTAGCACCTAGAGGCTCCGTCTACCTTCAGAAACTGCCGCCGCCGAGCGCGTCCCTCCAGCCCGCCCATCTCCTCCCGAATGCGATCCTCGTATGTATTCTGCGCATCCGCAGTGAATGTCTGACCGCTTCCGTGCTCAGACATCTCCACTGCGCCTGCGCGATGACGCCATAGTGCTCCGAGGAACAGGCGCAGTGGAGATGTCTGAGCAGGGAAGCTGTCAGACATTCACTGCGCATGCGCAGAATACATACGAGGATCGCATTCAGGAGGAGATGGGCGGGCTGGAGGGACGCGCTGGGGGCGGCAGTTTCTAAAGGTAGACGGAGCCTCTAGGTGCTAATGACGCCCCCATAGCACCTAGAGGCTCATTAGCATATTAATAAAAGTAGTTTTTTTAGCCAAACCACCGCCCCAAAAGCAATTATATTAGGATGGTTGGCCAGAGCAGACACTAGCAGATCGCTAGTGTCTGACAGCCAAATATGTGACACCTAAGTGGTAGAAACCCTTTAAAGGCTATGTAAACATTAGGGGGCAAATATTATTTTTTTATGATTGCATTTTACACCTTTTGGGCTAAAAATCATTTTTTTTCAATTGGTCCTTATTAAAAATAATTAGCCGTTCTGTCACCAAGGGTTAACCGTCTAGCTATGTGACTGGTACTTTCACTTTGTGCCGGTCATCTAATAACCCTCATCTGTAAATTATTGAAAAAGGTCATAAACACTTATTTAAAGGGGTTGTCCAGATTCGAAGCTGAACCCGGACACAACAATCCGATAAATGAGTGGAGCGTCGGCGCTTTTCACGCTCCGATGCTCGCCCTTGCCCTGCGCTTTCTTGGGATCCGGTGACGTACCGGGCTCTCCATGGATAAGCTAGGCAGAGGCTTCCGCCTAGCAGTGATCCCGGTCACGTCACCAGCACTAATTAGCGGTGCCCCAGCCTGTTTTTACATCCTAGGGCAGCACTAAAAACCGCCCATTAGAACCAGTGATGTCACCGGGATCACTGCTGGGCAGAAGCCTCCGCCTAGCAGCGTTCAAAGGTAAACATAACAGCTGAATCGCACAGGGCAAGGGGGAGCATCAGAACGTGAAAAGCTCCGGTGCTCCACTCATTCATGTTGAATGAGTGCAAATCGGGTTGTGTCAGAGTTCAGCTCCGAATCCGGACACCCCCTTCATCAGTAAGATAAGGATTGAGCTGTACAGAGAGTGTTTATCATGTCAGAGAGCAGAGATAAGGAGCCGTCAGCTGAGCTGCCTGATGGAACAGAGTGAAAATACAGATCCTGCTACGAGAGAAACTCGAGGCTGCACAGAGACAGGGGCTCAACATTTTTAATTGAAGACCAATTGAAAATTATTTTTTTGCTCAAAATGAGTACAAAGCAATAATAAAAAGGTGTCCATGGCCTTAAAAGAGCTTGTGTGAAAAGTTACCCTTTTCATGCTGCAGGGGAAATGCGCAGCTCAAAACAGAACGGAAAGGCTTTGAAGAACGCAGTGGTTTTTGTTCGTCCAATTCCGTTTTTCATGGCGATTTTTCTCACTTCCATGTGAATGCAGTATTGGTGGACATGAGGCACCAGGGAGCGGTGAGTATGCTCTTTACGCACCACTCCCTGGACCTCTCCTGCATCTCACTGCAGCACCGGCAGCCACCCCTCTTTTTAAAAAACTAAATATGGTCACCCTACTGATTGGCCACATGTAACATGCAAAAAAACACTGTTTGCTGAAAGAAAAAACACAGACATAAGGAAATGCTGTGGTATCTGCGGCAGAGTCTAGGGTGACCCCCGTCTGCAGTCTGGTGATCACTGGGGTCTATGGGTTGACTGTATGAAGGTAAGATAACGCACGAGGCCCTGTTCACACTGGGCTCACCTCTCAGTAGCAGCTCTCTCCGGGGCTCGGTGGACGGGTAGTGCGGGTTGGCCTTTGGGATGATGCTCCTCAGCACGCCGCCGCCCTCATACCCCCTGACCCGGGCCAGCACCTCGTCATCTCCCCCCGGGCAGCTCAGCCCTGACAGCAGCCTCTGCACCGCGTCTTCCTCCCATTCCGCCTCCACACAAGAGCCGCACAGCCTCTTATTCAGCACCTGCGGCTTCTCCACCCACACTGCCACCGCTGCCCAGAACCCACCGGGCAACACCGAGCCGGGATCCGGCACACACAGCTTCCCCAGCTCCGGCATCTCCCGGCTACAACATGTGTGCACACAGCGGCGCCTGCTAATGACCGTCACAGCTGTCAAACTAGATTGTCTCCATAACCGCAGCCATTTTACTTAAGACCGCCTATATTTTTTCCTATATAAACTGGTCTTCACAAAAATGGCGGCCAACAGCGCTCCCCAGTATAGTCAAAACGACTATTTTTAGTGTGCATTTTGCCCTAGCAACCAAAGGACGTTTCCATCTGTATCAGGACGCATATTGATGACGCTTTCTCATTGCTTACTGGCAACAGTTTGGAGACTGAATGTAATCTAGACCGCGTCATGAAGCGGCGGCCATCTTAGTTTCGGGCAACCATTCTGGTTCGGGTTCTATGACTCGCACATTAGATTCAGCGACTTCCATTTTTGCTTGTACAGTCCTTTTGGCAAATGTATGTTTGTATTTACATAGCGGCACACGTTTTCACATAAGAGGGAATTCAAGCTTGAGACTATTGCCCAAAAGAAATATGGCGGAAGGGACTTCCCCTTCCTATAAAGGATCTGTGCCTGTGGGTGTAGTATTTGGCTGTCACTTTTAGACTCTCTGCTCTGTACAGTCTAGGAGGGCATAGCCGTCACTGAGGTGAGCTTGATATAGCACCATTTCTTCCTACTGTTTGTGTCTGTGGTTGAACTATAAGTCCCAGCATGCCATGATAGCAGATGTTCCATCAATCCCCCTAAGGGCTTGTGCACACAAATGTATTTTTTGTCCGTGTTCGTTCAGTGTTTTTTTTTTTTTTTTTTTCCTGGCCAGTATGCGGAGCCATTCACTCCAATGGGGCTGCAAAAAAACTGAAATGACTCAGTGCGCAATACGTTCCTGTATGGCCATTCCGCCAAAAAATAGAACATGTCCTATTACGGTCAAAGACAGGACTGTTCTATGAGAGGCCAGCTCTTCCGTTCCGCAAAATATGGAATGCACATGGCCAGTATCCGTGTTTTGCACATTTGCAAGTTGCGGACCGCAAAGCGACAACGGTCGTGGGGCATGAGCCCTAAAGCTGTTGCAGAGGAAACGTTTTAGGGGATGCTCCTATTCCAAAAGCTGTGATATGTCTCCTTTCTGGCTGGGGCTGTAGGGTGTGCGGGGGCGTGACCACTAATACTGGCGCAGTAACCCTCTGCCATGCGTCTCTAGCGCACGTGCTGCAAAATATGGCGCAGCTGCTCAACATACCCGGGTATAAGCGGGCAAAACCTTGTGTAATGAGGCTTTAAAACCAAACCCTCTTTTATCAGGCAACTGCTGGTTGGATTTTTGTGCGACGGTCATGTCGCATTGTGATACTATTATAAAAAAAAAAAAAAGTTGTGACTTTTCTGTGACCAGAAGTCGCCGTTTAGTTGCGCGACACATTTCGCCATGCAGCCCTAGCCTTTCATGTTCCCACATCTTTCAGGCATTTTTGTAAAGATCTGCCTGAATTCCCCCCCAGTTCTCCTAAGGCCTCATTCACACGTCAGTGTTCGGTCAGTCATTGTCAGCCAAAACCAGGTCCTGGTGAAAAACCCACAACAGGTGCAGACATTTCCCTTGAACCTCACGATCACTGATGGAAATCATTGCTCAAACACAGACCTACCTAAAGGGGTTCTCTAACTTATTAAAAAACACCCCCCAGCAATGGTGATAAAGTAATGTGTACTCATCCTTTGCTGCTCCCATCCTCCCCGCCGAGCTTTGTTTGGCTGCAGCAATGACCGTGCCACATACCACTGTGGCCAGTGGGTGGCTGCTGCGGTGGGGGATGGAATAGGTGAGGAGTGTATGCATACTGTTATTGTTTTATCACAATTGCTGCCAGCAGGTTTGTCCCTATGACACTGTTGCATGTGCGCAGTTGGTCCCCTGTTCATATGTGCCCACATTGCTGAGGAAAATTATGTTTTATTATATGCAAATGAGCCTCTAGGAGCAACGTGGGCGTCACCATTACACCTAGAGGCTCAGCTCTCTCTGCAACTGCCGCACCGTCTGCACTTTGATGGGCAGGGCCAGCTGTGATAACGTATTCACTGCCTGGTCCTATCAAAGTGCAGAGGGCGCGGCCGTTGCAGAGAGAGCAGAGCCTCTAGGTGTAATAGTAACGCCCCCGTTGCTCCTAGAGGCTCATTTTGCATATAAAAAAAAAAACATAATTTTTCTCAGTAATGTGGACACATATGAACATGGGACCGACACAGATGCCTTCAGCTGCCAAATGCACATGTAACAGGTCAGCCAGTGTCATAGGTACAAAACTGCTGACAGATGCAGGATTTTCCCGGACGTCAGTATTGATGACCTATCCTCAGGATAAATGATCAGTATCTGATTGGTAGGGATTAGACTCCTGGCACCCTCTCCGATCAGTGACTTTCCGGCGAGCGCGGCAGCCTCTTCCTAGGCCATTTACATCACGTTCATCGGTCGCATGTCCTATGTGCAGCTCAGTCCCTTTCAAGGGAATGGGGCTAAGCTGCAATACCAAGCACAGCCACTATAGAATGTACGGCGCTGTGCTTGGAGGCCACAACTTTTTGTCAAACAGGAGACAGACCCCCCACTGATCAGATGTCCTATCCGGAGGCTAAGCCATCAGTATTAAAGTTCTGGGAAAACCCTTTTAACATATTCAGGACTCCGTTAAAAGGTGACTCATTGGGGAGACTGAGTCCCTATAGATATAGGGGAAATTATTATTTTAGAGTTCCCCTTTAAAGGATTTATCCACATTGGACAATCCCTACTTGTTAGAACGGTCCCTTTGGTACATTTCTACCAACAGATTATCTGACCGATTTCTATCCAATCAGACCAATAATTGGTGCGTGTAACAAAAGATCTGTGTGTGTGAGCGGCCATCTGACCAATGATTGGTCCGAAAATCTGTTGGTGTAAATGCCCCCTAAGCAAATCGTCCTGTCGTCGCCCCCCCCCCCCCCCCGCACTGGGACTCGGCGATAGACTGTAATCATCTGTGGGGGGGGAAGCATTAGGGCTCATGCACAGGACTGTATGTATTTTGTGGTACGCAAAAAATATCGCTGTCGTCCGTATGCATTCTGTAACTGAACAGCTGGCCCCTAATAGAACAGTCCTATCCTTGTTCTATATTTTTATTTTTTTTGCAGAACAGACACCCTGAAATGGAATGCACACGGGGTAACATCTGTTTATTTTGAGGACCAATTGAAATGAATGGTTCTGCATACTGTTCACAAAAACAGAACAGAACGGAAAGAAAATCAGTTTGTGTGCATGAGCCCTAAGTGATCAGTTTCCCTGCAGCGCCACCACAGGGGGAATTAAGCACTACAGTGTCCATTCAAATGCATGAGATGCCTGTGTAATATAGGGCAGGTCTTACAGAGAGAGAGACACGCTATGTAACCGCTCTCCACTCTGGTCAGAAGATGGATTCCTCAATAGGGTCAATGAAAATGGACCACACCTTTTAAGGTCCTCCAGGTTAGTTGGATGACGCACACTATGCTTGCTAGGAAATTTTGCTTGTGAGTGTTGCAACCCAAAGTACAATAGAACCAGATGGAGATGTACTTTAATACCCTGGTACGGTGGAGTCCCAAGTCCAGACATCTTATCAGTGTAGTCAGAGTCAGTAAATAACTGTGTGCCGGGCAGAGATCTGTCACTGAGCTGGAGTGGTGTCCTTATAGATCATCTCCTAGGCTCGGGGTCCGGTTGGTTTCCGTTTAATAGTAAGTATAATACTGAGCGGTGATGCAATCTGTGTCCGGGGAGAAGTATTGTCTATAGATGTCACCATGTTCACGGAGCTTAAAGGGTGGTCCCATATGGACATGTATGCCATGTCCCCATGTCTGATAGCACCGGGTCACACCTGTGGTGGCCCTCCCCTGTCATGTGGTCAGTTGCTCATTGACGTTGCTCCAATGTCTGACGTAGTATTTCGTTTTCTCCAGCAGGTTAATAATGATCACTGCCAGTAAGTCAGACTCCGTATCTCAAGATGGACTGCTGCCTGACTTACCCAACGGGCCACTCAGTGAATACCGCCGAAAGGCCTCCTTCAATTGGAAAGACATGGCCATGTTTCTGGAAGATGAAGACATCATCGCTTTTAAGGTATGGGGGTAAGGTCTAAAGCTGTGATCTCCAGCTGCAGCATCCATCATGCACTGACAACTGAGAGTTATAGTTTTGCAAAGCGGAATAACGTCTCGCAATACCCCCCCCTCTCCCCATCATCCTATTTAAGGTAAGGTGTAAGATCTAAAGCCATGATCTCCAGACTGTGGTTCTCCAGCTCTTGAATAGCTGCAGCATCCATCATGCACTGACAGCTGAGAGTTGTAGTTCTGCAAAGTGGAATAGCATCTCTGAATACCCCATCTCCTCACCATGTCCTAATCAGAGGTCTAGGAAGCTGAGATATGGGGAACTCCTCACAATGGTTCTTTAATAAAAAAATAATTTACTTCTGCCCTCAGAACAAGATCTTCTCCACCCTAGAGAGTGATCCACTTTTCTACCGTCAGCCTGGGGTGGACCTACCTTTGGAGAAGTACAGAGAGTTGACATTTCTACGGTGCAAGAAGATTTTTGAATATAACTTTCTGACTTTTGAGGCAACCATGGAAAAGCCTCAGAAAATGCTTGTCCTCATCAACTGCCTTGGCATGTACGACTGGTCCCTGTCCACTAAATATTTCCTGGACACACAGGTTAGTCCAAAAGTGTCTGCACTAACCACCTTGTGTAAAAAGCTACGTACACCTTCAGAACCAATTTGTTTATTGCCCGAATTTACCTAAGGTTGAAAAAAGCAACGTTACAAATGGTCCACCTTAAAAATACTGTTTGGGGTCCACAGCTGCCATGTACACTTATGCATCTCCATGGTAACAGACGGCAAACGCACTTTGTGTAGTCTGGTCCTGCAGTCATGCGTTCTCTTACTCCCAGCTAGTATACCAAATGTGTCCTAGAGAACAGATAGAAGACGGCAGGATCCATCTACACAGGGTCTGTTGTCTGTTACCATGGAGACACATAAGTCCGCGAAGAAGCTGTAGCCACACGGGCAGACATTTTTAACGAATGTGTAATAAAAAAATATTTTGAAAAAAATGTTGGACATGGTCTTTAAGAAAAAAGGAGGGAGGGGTTTTCTTTATGGACTACTTATGGCTGCTTTCTTCCAAAAGACTGCCGAACACCTGTCCATATGTTGTGTGTGGTATTACAGCTCAGCCCCATCCACTTCAGTGGAACTGAGCAGCAGTACTAGGACAACTCATGGACAGGTGTCGGACTATTTTAGCATACAGCAGTCCATTCACGTGGTGTGTTTTTTTTTTTTTTTGTTTTTTTTTTCCCCCGTTTTGGCACAGGAAGATAGCAACTGTGCCAAGATCTTCAGCACTGGCTCCCATTAAGAAAAAAATGGGAGGCAGAAATGACGCGGCGTTCACTGGAATTTCGGCGCTGGTGTCCGCACCAAAATTTACCAGGGGGGGTGGGGAACGCTGTGTGAACAGGCTCTTATCCTGTAGTCCTGGCCAACCCCTGATATTGTTGACATGCGGTTAGTCGCAATGCCATGACAATGTCATCACTGCAGGACGGCAACAGGGGCTGACAGGAGTAGCGGCAAACTTTCAACGTAAGTAACATTTGTTTGGTTAGTTTAGCACATCCCCTTCTTTCTCAGCAATTTAAAAAGTTCAGAGAAAACCCCTTTAAGGTCATTGTTCACCTTTTGCTATCGCTTTGTTAGGTCCAAATTTCAAAGCCGGTTAATTAATACATCTTTTTATAGCGATTGTGTTTTCTGATCCTGAGCTCCAAATACAAATCACTGGAAACGGGATCAAATGTACAACATATCTCTGAAGTATATGCTTCGGTGATACAAAGGCAGGTTAACCTCTTCCTGACATTCACCACACATGTACAGTGGATGTCTGGTCTTTTAAAGATGGTGCCTGCTATAGCCAACCGGCGGCAGAGTCTGTGATCGGAGGCAACTACGATTGTGGACTTTTAATCCCACTGATGCCAAGATCAGTTGCGACTACGGCATCCGAGATGTTATTTACTGGGAGAGCGCGGCGCTTCAGGTGACCAAATGGCCTCTTGCGACTAGATCACTGGGGCCATTCAGTTGCTATGGCTGTCGGAAGGCTCCTGTCATAGCAAAGTTCCTATCGAGTCCTGCCTATGGCCACGACGGCACCACGAGAGAGGATCCGCCCTCCATAGACAGGAACCTGAAGCACAAAAAGGCGGAGGCTCTTCTCCCACTTCAGTATGGTTTCCTGTCTGATGGAAGCCTGTGGTACTGTATGGCTACTCCCTTGGATGCCTTTTTTTACGTGCGTTTCCCCATAGCATATTAGAGGATAGGGTAATCATCCGACCTGATCCGGAGTTCCTTCCTAAGGTAGCTTCTAGGTTTCACAGGTCTCGTTAGATTATCCTTCCAATCTTTTATGAGACGCCAACTACGGAGGAGGTAGAGTCTTTTCATTATCTTGATGTTAGGAGATGTTTGATACAGTACTTGTCCAAAATTAAAGACTGGAGGAAATCTTCCTCAATGTTTGTTGTCTTTCAGGGAAAAAGTAAAGTTTATGACGCATCTAAGAGTACTTTGGCTGGATGGATTACGTCAGCAGTGTCTTTGGCTTATTCATCTTCAGGGAAGTCTCCTCCTTAACGCCCATTCTACAAGGGCAATTTCTACCTCTTGGGCAGAGAGGGCTTCTGTCTCTATTGAGGATATCTATAAGGTGGCAGTCTGCTCTTCTCCGACTACTTTCTCCAAACATTACTGGTTACAGTTAGACTCTTCTTCTGATTTGACTTTTGCTACTAAGGTGCTTTCTGCTGTCAACCCACCCTAAGTGTCTCCTTGGTTATTCACTCTCGTGTGTGTGAGGGGGGAAAAAATGAAGATTACTCTTACCGGTAATTGGATTTTCCTGAACCCACAACAGCACCACGAGAGAGGTGATCCACCCCCATAGACAGCAAACCTGAAGTACAAAAAGGCGGAGGCTCTCCTCCCACTTCAGTATGTCTTTCCAATGATTAGAGGAACTCCGCCCATAATTATCATCAATACCTAAAGATCTTCTATGCATTGCAAAGGCTGGAATCTGTGGGGAAATATGCTGAATATACAGTTTTTATCGGGCGGCCTTGCTGCCGGTCATGCAGCCTGGGGTTTAAAACTATAACTGTGCCAAAAAACGACATGACCCTTCATGGCGCAGTGTCTGGACGGACGGTGGAAAAACCTTTTGTAAAATCTGCAGTGTGGGGATCCAAGGCTAATAAATTTAAATCCCCATTCTTAGGTAATAGCCATAGGAGGGGGGGGTCTGTAAAATGAGAACCATTCTAAACCTCAATGTGTGCCATCCAAGAGCATTATTACCTTTCGCCTGTACAATATGAAGAGGAGATGAGCCTCCAACCTGGACAGCTGAAGATACTTGACATTAATTGCTTCCTAAGTCCGAACCCAATCTGGAATCGTATTGTACTATTTAGAAGGGTCTTTAATCCTGTATTCATACTAGTGCTCAGTATTAACAAGGCCTGGAACAAAGTAATCATTTTCCTCCATCTAGTCAAGCTGTCCTGCAGAGAAGGCCTTCAGGTCTATTTATAGGTATACAGCTCTATTAATATGGCCACATAACTGCCTTTTTTTCCATTTCACAGGTCTTTGGTGTCGCTATTGGAAATACAGGTTCTGAGAGGCACGAGGCGATCCTACATCAGACACAGACCATGGAGGTAAGTTAATGATAAATAACCATAGGTGATCACATCAGAGCTCACAATATTGTTTCCATATTGCACCTTATGACCGTCCTGCAAATTCGATTACCATATTTTTTGGACAATAAGACGCACTTTTTTAGCAAGAATTTTTTTTGCCAAAAAGTGCCTGAGTCTTATAGTCCTCGGTTTGGGTGGTCCTGCAGTGTCAGACCTACCTGACTTCTTCTGGAAGTGCTAATATATCGCTTTGCCCAATGGGTGAGACAGACCCTGCTCACTTCTGTCTCCCTACCCAATACAGATCTGTGTGATCAGTGCAGGAGAGGAGGCTGAATGAGCATGGAGAGGACTGTGAGAAAAAAACGTCTCTCCCCATGCTTCTGCAGCTTGAGGATCATTGATACCATGAGGTCGAGGAGTCACACCAGGAAGAAGTAAAGGATATTTTAATCAAAGATAATAGTATGTAGGATGCGTATGTGTATCTATGTGTACATATAGCAGTGCTGTGTGTGTCCTTCGGTGCATGGTTTAATGCTCTATGTATCTGTATGATGCCATGGATAGAGTAAAAAAAATAGTTTTAAAACATAAATAACAGAACAAGCAGTCATGAAACTATGGAGCAATACAAGAGATGCACATGATGAGAGACACGTTTACCCCTATCGTGACCACATGCACCATTTTTTTTTGATTCAGTGGTTAGAAGATGACACTAGTGTTGACAGGAGCTGACCAAAACTATCAATTCTGATCCCCTACCCTAGACTATTAAAGTCAATGACATTAAAGGGACACTGACAGGCCCAAAAAAGCATATTTAGGGGTATATATGACAGTATAGGTCTTATAAAGGGTATTAGAATCATCTAAGTATCCCCCCTGTCCACCTCATAAATACAGTAAAAAGAAGTTTTATAACCTGCTTTCCTGGCGTTCAATCTGCCCAAGGGGCGGTGCTTCATATCAATTTGCGCCCAGCCAGCCTCGCCACAACTGCCGTTTGAAGCGCCACCCAGCTCATCAATATTCACTGAGCTGGGCGGCTACTCTGAAGCGCTGTACTAGTGTCCCCGGCCATCTTCAGCGCATGCGCCCGGCACCCTCACTGGCCGGGATCGCATCGCGCGTCTGCTTTATGCGCATGCGCTGTGCTTTATGCGCATGCGCTGTGGCTGAGCTGCTCCTAGACCACGTGAACGATGAACGTGTCGTCACTGGCCTAGGAAAAGCAGAGAAGGCCACAGCCCTCACCAGAGCATCGGTGCCTTCGCAAACAGCTGATCAGCAGGGCTCCCAGGTGTCAAACCCCCAACAGAGGATACAGTTGCAAGAAAAAGTATGTGAACCCTTTGGAATGATATGGATTTCTGCACAAATTGGTCATAAAATGTGATCTGATCTTCATCTAAGTCACAACAATAGACAATCACAGTCTGCTTAAACTAATAACACACAAATAATTAAATGTTACTATGTTTTTATTGCACACACCATGTAAACATTCACAGTGCAGGTGGAAATAGTATGTGAACCCCTAGACTAATGACATCTCCAAGAGCTAATTGAAGTGAGGTGTCAGCCAACTGGAGTCCAATCAATGAGATGAGATTGGAGTTGGTGGTTACAGCTGCCCTATAAAAAAACACACCTGTTCTGGGTTTGCTTTTCACAAGAAGCATTGCCTGATGTAAATGATGCCTCACACAAAAGAGTTCTCAGAAGACCTACGATTTAAGAATTGTTGACTTGCATAAAGCTGGAAAGGGTTATAAAAGTATCTCCAAAAGCCTTGCTGTTCATCAGTCCACGGTAAGACAAATTGTCTATAAATGGAGAAAGTTCAGCACTGCTGCTACTCTCCCTAGGAGTGGCCGTCCTGTAAAGATGACTGCAAGAGCACAACACGGACTGCTCAATGAGGTGAAGAAGAATCCTAGAGTGTCAGCTAAAGACTTACAAAAGTCTCTGGCATATGCTAACATCCCTGTTAGCGAATCTACGATATGTAAAACACTAAACAAGAATGGATTTCATGGGAGGACACCACAGAGGAAGCCACTGCTGTCTAAAAAATCCATTGCTGCACGTTTACAGTTTGCACAAGAGCACCTGGAGGTTCCACAGCAGTACTGGCAAAATATTCTGTGGACAGATGAAACTAAAGTTGAGTTTGGAAGAAACACACATCACTGTGTGGAGAAATAGGAACAGCACGCCAACATCAAAACCTCATCCCAACTGTGAAGTATGGTGGTGGGGGGATATGGTTTGGGGCTGCTTTGCTGCACCAGGGCCTGGACAGATTGCTATCATCGAAGGAAAAATGAATTCCCAAGTTTATGAAGACATTTTGCAGGAGAACTTAAGGCCATCTGTCCACCAGCTGAAGCTCAACAGAAGATGGGTGTTGCAACAGGACAACGACCCAAAGCATAGAAGTAAATCAACAACAGAATGGCTTAAACAGAAGAAAATACGCCTTCTGGAGTGGCCCAGTCAGAGTCCTGACCTCAACCCGATTGAGATACTGTGGCACGACCTCAAGAAAGCGATTCACTCCAGACATCCCAAGAATATTTTTCCTCTTCCTCCCTTCACAAAGTTACCAAGGTCTGCAGATCTCCTACTGATGGATATCCTGCAACTTACAAAGAAAAACAATAGGGTAGATCCGTATGGTTGTTCTGCCCTGTGATGCACAGATTGTACTTACACTGCACTCCTCCAATATCGAGCGTATCACAGATTTCCTCTGCAATCTAGTTGGTTCTCCGCAGGGAAGGTGCACGTTCACACACTGTTACACCGTGTTCAACCACGGACTCGATTACAGCATACGCCTGGTGAGTCTACTGGGGTTCCCAACTTCTTTAGGTTCAAAATTTTCTGTGGATACAAGTTGCTCCCACCATAGTGAAGCTCTGATGACTATTTAAAAAAAGTTTTAGTACATACTTACAAACATGCACTTAAAATCGCATAAAAATCCCAGCGTCTTTTCTCCTTGCCCGATCAAAATAGAAAAGAGGGTTCAGGAAGATGGCAGCCCTCTAGAGGGAAAGGGAGAGGTTTTCTGTTCACTCCAGAAAGTCCCTCAAAGCCTTCACAGTGATGCTGAATCTCGGGTAGGGGGCAGATTAAAAAAATATTCGCCTCAGCCTGGGAAAAGATTTCCACTTCTCCTTGGGTTCGAAGTACAATAAGGAAAGGTTACAAACTGGAATTTATCGCTCCTCCACCAAACGTGCAACAAGCCTTTACTTCAAAAAGAGAAGCAATTGATTCTAGAATCCAAAATACTTTCTCTTCTGGAAAATAGTTATTATCCCGGTTCCAAAAGATCAGGAAGGAAAAGGGTTTTATTCACCCATCTTCTTAGTGCAGAATCCAAACAAAGCCCACAGGTTAATAATACATCTAAAAAAGTTAAACAAAAGTTAAAAAATTGAGACTATCAGTAAATCTTTTGACTTGTGACTGCTACATAGTAACCCTGGATCTCTCCAATGCATATTACCATGTCCCCATCCACAAAAACTTTCAGAAATTTTTCAGAATTGTGCTATTTCTGGGGGGGCAGAAGCGACCCTTCCCTTCAGGTTATCCTCAGCCCCAAGAATCTTCTCAAAGATCATGGCTGAGGTGACGTGCCATCTACAATTACAGGGGGGCATCTTGATTATTCCATACCGGGGCGACTTTTTGGTGGCAGCCCCGTCCCTACAGGATCTCCACATTCACCTACATATTATACAAACAAATCTGTTGGAGTTAGATTGGTTAATAAGCAAAGAAAAATCGGACCTAGTTCGCAGCCGGTAAAAAATTGTTTGGGGGAGTCCTCCTCAACTCCCGCAATCTCATGTCCTTCCTTCCTCAAGCAAATATATATTTATTTTATTTTTCCGATCTGACTACAGGCGGCCTCCAACCACCTGTTTTCCCCACACTTGAGGGGGGAGACCAGTGGGTCCTCAAGCCCGCTGCTCGTTCCCCACCTCTGGAAGACAAGGAGGAACAGTGGATCTCAAATCCTCTGTTACCCACCAGCAACAGTGTCACCTTGCTGCTACTTCCAGAAGTCCCCCACCTGTTACCAGTGTAGCTGCCCTCCCCAAGGGGCAGCACACTGAGGAAGGTGACACTGCTGGAGTCTGGGTGGGCACAAACAGTCTAGGGAGGCGGGGACTGTACCCACAGAGCGCAAAACTTTTGCGCTCATGTCTTTGGCCCACTGATCTACGACCCCAACCTACTTAACCCCTTCCTTGCCTCAGTGCTTCTGTGGCTGGGGGAAAAATAATTACCGATCACTCTTAAAAGGGTTGATAGGATTGGGGCTGCATGTAATTCCCACAGATGATGATATTAACCCTTGGAGCTCTGCTCCTATTTTGGGCTTTTGTTCCCATCGCCCTATAGCAGTGTGTCACCAGCTTGTTATCCTAGTGCTTGTAGTGCCCCACGTTCAGGCTTACACTGTGTCCGCTCTACAGCTACAATGGAGCTAGTGGCGCAATGGATAAGCGGCGTGCTTGCCCTACCACTAGCTACTTACGACTAGGATACTGTACAGTCTGTAGCATTTCTGGAGTACTTGCACTACCATGGTATACTGTACAGCCTGTAGCATTACCCTCCTTTCATAGGCGAAGTACTTGCACTACCACGGTATACTGTACAACCTGTAGCATTACTTTCCTTCATAGGCGGTGTACTTGCACTACCTCCTGGATACTGTACAGCCTGTAGCATTGCCTGCCATCCTTAGGCGGAGTAATTCCACTTCCATCGGGTACTGCACAGATTGTAGTACTACCCCCTTTTTTTAGATGGAACACTTGCACTACCACTGGATACTGTACAGCCTGTAGCATTATCCTCCTTTCTTAGGCGGAGTATTTGCACTACCACTGGATCCTAATTATTCTGTATCATTGCTCTTTTTTCATAGGGAAGGTATTTGCACATGGGACCCTATACATCCGGTAGCAAGGCCTCTTTCCACAGGCAGAGTATTTACTTCACCACTGGATACTACACAGCCTGTCACATTACTCTCCTTTTATAGGCGGAGTACTAGCAATACCATTGGATACTGTACGTCCTGTACCATTACCCCCCCCCCCCCTTCCATAGTGGGTGTATTTACACTTCCACTGGGTACTGTACATTCTGTGACATTATCCTTATTCCATGGAGTAATTGCGCTACCACTGGATCCTATACAGACTGTAGCATTACTCTCCTTCCTTAGGCCGAGTAATTACACTTCCAACGAAGACCATATGTTTTGTCGCATTACCCCTTCCACAGGCGGACTAACTGCACTAATCTTGGTTATCTTCTGTCCGGTTGGATTTCCATCTTCTAGT
Organism: Bufo gargarizans; assembly: GCF_014858855.1. Taxonomy (NCBI): domain Eukaryota; kingdom Metazoa; phylum Chordata; class Amphibia; order Anura; family Bufonidae; genus Bufo; species Bufo gargarizans. The sequence continues at coordinate 63,477,692 of NC_058080.1, forward strand.
TGCACCACAATCTCATACTGTAGATCCTGTTGCATTACCCTCCTTCAATTGACGGAGTAGTTGCACAACCAGTAGTGCCTGCACTACCAGTGGACCCTGTACATCTGTGGGGTTTCCCTCTTTCTGTCAGCGGAGTAACTCCACTACCGCTGAAAACTGTTTATCCTGTTTTCACTATCCGTCTTTCTTACGTGGAGATGGGTACCACACCTGCATACTGTAAGATCCTGTAGCATTACCCTCCTTCCATCGGTGAGGTAGTTCCACAACCAGTGGTACTTGTTCTACTAGTGGATACTGTACATCTTGTCGGGCTCCCCTCTTTCCATAGGTGGAGTATTCCACTACACAGACAATCTCATTACCCCCCGTCATAGGTGGTATTTTGGCACTACCACGGGATACTGTGACTACTTTAACACTATCCTTTTCCTCAGGTAGTCATTGTACGGATTGGGGTCGAGCGCCTACGTGGCAGCCTCTGTCTTTCCAGGGTGTTGACCCACGACATGCCTCTCCTCGTGCCTTGCGTCCCTATGCGAATCATTCTAATTGAATTGCTTCTCCTTGGCACGCTCTGCGTCCACACTCCTTCAGTAGGTGGAACGTCTGCACAGGTTGCCAGTTTTCTTCGTTCCCCACTGGAGTATTGTGCTACCAACAGTTCATGTTGGCTACTGCTGTTTGACCTCATTTTCAGGTGGAGTCTCCCCTCTGGAGAGGCCATGGGTGCTGCTCCGTGGCTACTACTGTGTTACCCCTTTCCAGGGGGAGTTTTTTGCGTTCTTCATTCAAATGCCGACAGTCACTGGTTCTGGCTCACAGGACTCATTGTCAGTAGGCGCGGCACCGGAGTTTCTTGCCACATCCCCTTCCTCCATATGGGTTTACGCAACTTCTATGTTTTCAGACATGTACGTTGCTTCTACCTGTTCCCTTGGCCTCGGTACTTTTTCTTTAGCTTCTGGTTAGGTCAGGCAGCCTTCCATAGGTATCGGACAGCTTCTCTCTTCTCTTGTTATGGAGCTTTAAGGTCTTCCTCTCCGTGTCTCTGCTTACCACATTTGTCATTCTCCTTGAGGAACATTCTTATGAGACAAACCCCTTGGCCGTAGGTCTAAAGCGGATGTTTTTTTGATCCCAAAGGACACTCTTTTCCTACCAGGTTACTCCCCAATTTTTTTGCTTTTGGGCCGGTTCCATTGTGTCCCTTCTCTCCCTCGATATTGTTTTCTTGTGAGCCATGGTCATGCCTGACATCCAGGTTCTCTAGCCCTGTCTGTTAATGGTTCTGCTAGAGTGCTCTTCTCCTTTTGACAGCCTGGTATGTAGTTGGGGGTTGTCTCCTCCTGACACCTCTACTTCTTCCACCTTGGGGGGTGGAGGCTCTGTTTGCTCTGGCGCCTGACTTATTTTCATTCTTGTCCATCTTGTGGATATTCGGTGTGCTCGCCACTTCTTCCGAAGTCTCCTAGGCCGTGGCTTATGTCCCCGGGGCTGTTCTTCTGCCCAGCCGGGGCATCTGGGTATTCAGACGCTCTCTGGCTGGCCTAACTGAATGGCTCTTCCTGTCCTTTTTTCCGGGGTCCTTGTGTGTCTTCCCCCCCCCGCAATTCTGTGCGGGGCCTTATGACCGGCCTTGGATTTGTTCTGGTCTTGTTTCCTTCCCACGGTACTGCTCTTTAAAGTTCCATGGTCTTCTGTGTCCCCCCCCCCATGATACGAGCGAGAAAGTAGTAGGATTTAATTTTTTTTTGTCTTGCCTGTAAAATCCTGTTCTCACTGAGTTCATTGTTCATTGGGGGACACAGCTCCCACCCCATATGTACATTGCTAGCTCTCCCTTTTGGGTCCCTCCGGTTCTTGATTATGACCCATCTTCGCCTTTTTCTTACTTTTTATTTTCTGTTGGCTTCTCCTGACTGCTCCTACTGCTTTTGTACAAACTGATTAGCTCAGTGTCTGCAGGAGGAGTATAGCGTAGAGGAGGAGCTAACACTTTTTTTTTTTTTTTTTTTTTTGCTTAGTGTCGCCTCCTAGTGGCAGCAGCTATACCCATGGTCTTTTGTGTCCCCCAATGAACTCTGCAAGAAAAGGATTTTACAGGTGAGGCAAAAATCCTACTTTTGGCGACATACAGATCAGGTCGTTATAACTACAGACGCCAGGGGGTGTGGGGGGGGGGCGGGCACACCAAAGATCAAGTGTTACAAGGAATCTGGAGTCAAAAGATGGCAGCAGCATCCTCCAACTCAAAAGAGTTGATGGCAGTTCTCAAAGTGCTTCTTTCTCTGCAGTTGACCATAACATCCCAGCACGTGAAAATACTGTCCGACAACTCCACTACCGTTGCCACTCCACTAATCTAAATCGGCAGGGATGGACAAAGAAAAGCGCTGGGGGAACTTTCAGGAAGAATCATCTTCTGGGCAGAGAAACTTGGCTTCATTAACCGATGTTCATCTGAAAGGCAGGGGAAACATAGTGGCGGATTTCCTCAGCAGAGAAACTCTGAGAGAAGGTGAATAGTCACTAGATCTCAACATGTTCAAAGAAATAAATATAAAAAAAATTGGGTTCCCCAATAGTGGACCTTTTTTGCAAACCAGAAAAATAGACAAGTAGAAAAGTTCTGTTCCCTCTCTGTTTGGAATCAACCTCTGATAGATGCTCTAGCCTCTCCATGGCCAGAAGGTCTACTTTATGCCTTTCCACCTTTCAGCTTAATTCCAAGGGTACTAATGAAGGCAATAGAGGTCAAAACTTATTTAATACTGATCGCACCCTTCTGGCCAAAAAGATCCTGGTTTTCTCTCCTGTCCAACCTTGCAGCAGGGGAATTCTGGCCTCTCCCCTCGTATCTAGGTCTACTGCATTAGGGCCCAGTGTTCCACCCAAGCTTATCTCCATTACATGTAACAGCTTGGAGACTGAACAACTCATCTTAGAACGGAGGGGTCTGTCTGAGCCGGTGATCTCCACTCTTTTATTGAGTAAAAAGGATTCGACTTCCAAAATCTATTTATTCAAGGACTTGGAAGGCCTTCTTCGAGTTCACAGGGGATAGATGGTATCACAGTCTGGATCCTGATGTACCCCTCCTATTAGATTTTCTACAGTTCGGTCCTGATAAAGGACCCTCAAGGTTCAAGTATCCGCATTAAGTAACTTCTTGGAAAAAAAATTAGCAGACCTGCCTCTGATAAAACGATTACTGAAAGGTGCAGCAAGACTGTTTTCGTTTCATCATTCTACGATCCCTCCTTGGGATTTAAACCTTGTGCTTGAAGTTCTAATGGACAGGGGCGGATCAGGAACCTAAAGTGGCCCTGGAAATACATAGAAGTGGCCCATTATTGTAGGAGGGTCTAAATTGACAGGAGGCGGGCAACAAAAGTGGGGGGGGGGGGGGGGGAAGGGGTCAGCAAAACAATAGCGCAAAATATTGCCCCAAAAGCTGTCCCTCTGAGTTAGCCATCAATACCGGCCATTTTATCTCCTCATCTTCCAGTTGTCTCTGATTAAGATATGGAGCAGGGGGCTCAGGCAGTGAGATGTGGGACATAGTTAAATTCAAGAGGGCATGTGGCTTATTCTGTACCCAGCCAGCTGCAGGGATGGGGGCTTGGGCTGCCCACCGGGAAACTTCCCTGTAAGGCTTATGGCCAATCCGCCCTGCTAATGGATGCACCCTTCGAACCTTTAAAGTACAAAACCACTTTTTTATTGGCATTCACATCCGCCAGAAGAGAAGAGGGGGAGATCCAAACTTTTTCCAGTGGATCTCCTTATTTCCGTTTTGGATGACAGTATCCTTCTCTGACATACCCGTATGTTTCTTCCCAAAGTCGTATCCAGATTTCATTGCCAGCAGGAGGTATCCTTACCGTCATTCAAAAGCAGAAACTGATGGGGGAGCCACCTTTTTTAATTGTATCGTGGACGTTGTCTATGATGTGATTAAAGGGGTATTCCTATCTCTGACATTGTCGGTATATCGCTCGGAGATGCTCCCAATGTCTGATAGTTGCAGGTCCCACCTCTGCGTCCCGCACCTATTTTTGCAATGGAGCTAGCAAAGTGGTGCACCCTCTATTCATTCCTTTGGGAGCACCGAAAATAGCTGAACGTTGTCCGTCAACCCCATAGAAGTGAATAGAGCAGTGGCCTCGCTTGCACACTGCGCCTCCCATTCATTCCAGCGTTTTTCATGGAGGGCGGCGGCGGTGTGCCCTCTGGGACTTTGCTGGCTCCATTCTAACTATAGGTGCAGGTCCCAGAGGCAGGACCCCCACCTATCAGACATTGGGGGCACATCCTAGCTTTATTCCCCCCCCACCCCCCCAAATGTCTGAGATGGGACAACCCTTTTTAAAGGGGTTATCCAATCCCTATAATGCCCCCCCCCCCCCCCTCACAATGCTTGGGCCCCTCCTCTAGAGCATACTTACTTGCTCCCCGGCACCCACGTCCCTCTGGATCCCTACATGACTGCTGCTGCATCTCCCCAGTTGGGCGGATCAAAACATCCAGCGACAGAGGGAGCAGCCAATAGCAGGCTGCGATGGGGGCCAGCCTCCCTAGCGTCAACTGTGATGCTACTTTGAATCCGTATGCAAATGAACAGTTAAGTGCATTGAAGGTGGATCCAAGTCACTCTGTGCACTTTTGCTTCCTCTGCCAGCCCCTCCCTCTCCTTGATCACAGCACCAGATTCCTACATCTTGTCTGGCCCTGTCAATCAAAGAGAAGAGGGAGGGGCTGGCAGAGGAAACAGGAGGAGCAAGGGTGTTCAGAGTGACTTAACCCCTTAAGGACCGAGGACGTACCGGTACGCCCCATTTCCCGAGTCCTTAAGGACCGAGGACGTACCGGTACGTCCTGACTTAAAATCGGGATTCCGGCGCCACGGGGGTTAATTGGAACGGGACGCCGGCTGTAATCATTCAGCCGGCATCCCGTAACAACGCAGGGGGGGGTCATGTGACCCCCCCCCCCCCCCCGTGTCGGCGATCGCAGCAAACCGCAGGTCAATTCAGACCTGCGGTTTGCTGCGCTTTTTGCAGTTTCTGATCCCCGCGGTCCCTGACCGCGGGGATCAGAAACTTCAGAGTGCCTAAAATCAATATTGCGCACCCCCCCCCCTGCACCCCTGCACGATTTGATGGCGGCGGGTGGTGCAGGGGGGGTGTCGCAGGCAGTGGGGGCGTTGCGGGAGGCGGGCGGTGCGGCAGGCGGGATCGCGATCCCCCGCCCGCCTCCCATTGCATAATCGTTGGCGTCTAGTGGGTTATACCAGGGTGCCAGCACATTGCTGGCACCCTGGTATAAACGGCTGACATCGTTGATGCGATGTCAGCCGTTTAACCCTTTCCATACAGCGGTCCGTACGGACCGCTGTATGGAAAAGGTTAACAGCGCAAGGAGCTCCCTCCCTCTCCGATCGGGGGGCTGCTGTGCCTTTGCAGCCCCCCGATGGGAGAGAGCCCCCCGAAGCCCCGTCCTCACCCTTCCCCGTCTGCGAAGTTGTGGCAGACGGGGAAGGTTCCCATGGCAACAGGACGCCTGCTCAGGCGTCCTGCTGTCCATGGTGCTGAACAGATCTATGCTGAAATCATAGATCTGTTCAGTGTAAGTAAAATACAGTACAGAAACCTATATAGGTTCTGTACTGTATTTTACAGACATCAGACCCACTGGATCTTCAAGAACCAAGTGGGTCTGGGTCCAATTTTTTTTAAAAAAAAGTGAAAAAAGTTAAGATAAAATAAAAAAACATTTATCACTGAATAAAAAAAAAAAAATACACTACACATATTAGGTATCGCCGCGTCCGTAACGACCTGATCTATAAAACGGTCATGTTACTTTCCCCGCACGGTGAACGCCATAAAAATAAAAAAATAAAAACTATGAGAAAATATAAATTTTGCCCACCTTACTTCCCAAAAAAGGTAATAAAAGTGATCAAAAAAGTCGCATGTACGCCAAAATAGTACCAATAAAGCCGTCATCTCATCCCGCAAAAAATGAGACCCTACTCAAGATAATCGCCCACAAACTGAAAAAACTATGGCTCTTAGACTATGGAAACACTAAAACATGATATTTATTGTTTCAAAAATAAAATAATTGTGTAAAACTTTTATAAATAAAAATAAAGTATACATATTGGGTATCGCCGCGTCCGTATCGACCGGCTCTATAAAATTATCACATGATCTAACCCCTCAGGTGACCACCGTAAAAAAAAAAAGAAAAAAAAAGGTGTAAAAAAAGCAATTTTTTGCCATCTTACGTCACAAAAAGTGTAATAGCAAGCGATCAAAAAGTCATATGCACCCCAAAATAGTGCCAATCAAACCGTCATCTCATCCCGCAAAAAATTAGACCCTACTCAAGATATTCGCCCAAAAACTGTAAAAACTATGGCTCTTAGACTATGGAGACACTAAACAATTTTTTGGTTTTAAAAATGAAGTTATTGTATAAAACTTGCATAAATAAAAATAATTGTATACATATTGGGTATCGCCGCGTCCGTGACAACCTGCTCTATAAAATTACCACATGATCTAACCTGTCAGATGAATGTTGTAAATAACAAAAAAAAAAAAAGCTATTTCTTGTTACCTTGCCGCACAAAAAGTGTAATATAGAGCAACCAAAAATCATATGTACCCTAAACTAGTACCAACAATACTGCCACCCTATTCCGTACTTTCTAAAATGGGGTCACTTTTTTGGAGTTTCTACTCTAGGGGTGCATCAGGGGGGCTTCAAATGGGACATGGTGTCAAAAAACCAGTCCAGCAAAATCTGCCTTCCAAAAACCGTATGGCATTCCTTTCCTTCTGCGCCCTGCCGTGTGCCCGTACAGCAGTTTACGGCCACATTTGGGGTGTTTCTGTAAACAGCAGAGTCAGGGCAATAAAGATACAGTCTTGTTTGGCTGTTAACCCTTGCTTTGTTAGTTGAAAAAATGGGTTAAAATGGAAAATTAGGCAAAAAAAAGAAATTCTCAAATTTCATCCCCATTTGCCAATAACTCTTGTGTAACACCTAAAGGGTTAACGAAGTTTGTAAAATCACTTTTGAATACCTTGAGGGGTGTAGTTTATAGAATGGGGTCATTTTTGGGCGGTTTCTATTATGTAAGCCTCGCAAAGTGACTTCAGAGCTGTAGTGGTCCCTAAAAATTGGGTTTTTGTAAATTTCTGAAAAATTTCAAGATTTGCTTCTAAGCCTTGTAACATCCCCAAAAAATAAAATATCATTCCCAAAATAATTCAAACATGAAGTAGACATATGGGGAATGTTAAGTCATCACAATTTTTGGGGGTATTACTATGTATTACAGAAGTAGAGAAACTGAAACTTTGAAATTTGCTAATTTTTCCAAATTTTTGGTAAATTAGGTATTTTATTATGCAAAAAAAATAATTTTTTGGACTTTATTTTACCAGTGTCATGAAGTACAATATGTGACGAAAAAACAATCTCAGAACGGCCTGGATAAGTCAAAGTGTTTTAAAGTTATCAGCACTTAAAGTGACACTGGTCAGATTTGCAAAAAATGGCCTGGTCCTTAAGGTGAAAATGAGCCCGGTCCTTAAGGGGTTAAAGGGGTAGTCTCACTTCAGCAAATTACATTTTATTTTGTAGGGAAAGTTAATACAAGGCACTTACTAATGTATTGTGATTGTCCATATTGCCTCCTTTACTGGCTTGTTTCTCGGGGTTACTGCCACCTCTGCAGCGCACATACGATTTTGCCTTGACGGGAGATGCTGCACACGCATGCCCATGTGCACTCCCACAGACCCAGTCACCAGACAGGCTGGTGCTTTTTCCTATAGTGTACAAGCACGACCACCACTGATGGGTTGCAGGGTGGTCATAACTCCTGGGCATGAGCAGTGTATATTCTGATTGGAAAAAGGAATCCAGCCAACAAAGGAAGCTATATGGACAATCACAATACATTAGTGGCGCATCTATTCTTATGGCTCTATGTTGTGCCATTCCAGAGGGGTGTTAACAAATTGGGGGGGGGGGGGGGTCCAGCCGGTTACCCCACCGTACCCTTACAGAAGACTACTAGCAATTCATTCCATTCATAACTAGTAGTAGAAATAACCGGGAAATGGTACAACATAGAGCCATAAAAATAGATGCTCCAGATGCTTGAGCCACCACTTCCAGGGATACCCCTTTTAATCGTCCTCTTACACTGGGAATGCAAGTAGCTATTAAAACAGGCATTTCAGGAGAGGGGACAGCTCCTCTTTAATATAATATACACATATTTGGTATCGTCATCACCATAATAACCGATGCAATAAATTTATAGCTTCAATTCTGATTGATATTTCGTAATGGGCAAAAATAAAGAAGTGCACTTTTACCAAAATAAAAATTTCATATAAACACCACTATATATGTATTAAAAAAAAAAAGACTCCTACACAACACTACCCTAAAAAATAAATATGAAGCTCCTTACAGCTGCATTGTGGGGAAACATAAAAAAAGTTATAACATTCAGAATGCCATGAGGAATAATCAAAATCTAGTTCTGGTCCTTTTTAAAGAGGTGTTCCTGCCCATATACTCATCTCGCCGCTCCTCCGCAGCTGCCGCTCAGTGGCGTCTCTAGCTTTCAAATTTTTTGGGGGGGCACACTGGGGGCCAGGACAAAAGTAGGGGGGGCAGCTATAACAACGATACATTTACACAAGTACGCTTAGAAATGCTGCGATACTTTACCCAATACCTAAAACCGCAACAGGGAAAAAAGGTCCTGCTGTCTGTGTTTCAAAAAAATAAATAAAAAATCACATGGCATAACATACTATATACGGTATGTGTCATCCACAGATCCCCCTCCCTATAACAGTGTCATTCACAGATCTCCCTCCCCGCCGCTCACAGGAGTGTACATTTGACATTTCTAAACAGTAATCCATATCCTGCAGTAACTTTAAATCCGGATTCAGCGGCCGCTCATCTCTACTAGTACCTTAACCTTACACCACTCAGCTAGCTTCGGTAACAGGGCCAGGCTACAGCCTACAGGTACTGCCTGTTAGTTGTTACCAAGCGAGTGCTGATTTCTGCAGGTCAGAGGATACGGATTACAGTTTAGAAGAAATGTACACTCCGTGTGAGCGGTCCAGACCAGTGGCGGATCCAGAGCCTGGTCTCGGGAGGGGCACTTCCAGATTATTTTCTGTCTGCCGCCACAGAACAAGGGTGCTTATAGAACAGACTTCACAGTGTAGCGGTATACTGTATATTGTGTGGCACAGTGTAGAGGTATACTGTATATTGTGTGGCACAGTGTAGAGGTATACTGTATATTGTGTGGCACAGTGTAGCGGTATACTGTATTGTGGGGCACAGTGTAGCGGTATATTGTGGGGCACAGTGTAGCGGTATATTGTGTGGCACAGTGTAGGCTATATGTGTATAACAAACATATTTCACATGAAAACTCACAATTACTTGGCTTGGCCCTGGGGGATCTCGGACGCCCCTTCCACACTTTGGCCGGGGGCTCGGTGGAGCTGATGTTGTGTTTTTATCCTGATGAGAAAGATTTCATAATAAGGATTTGGAGAAGGGACAGAGGGATAGCAGAGCAGGGAGAGGCCGGTGCTGCTACTAGGGGGTCATACCATGGGGGAGTAATAAAGCCCACCATAATGCCCCCCCCCCAGTAGTAATAATTCTTATAATGTGCAAAAAATACCCCCTTGTAATGCCTCCAGTTGAGCTAATGTTCCCATAGTTCTCCATACTGTGCTAATATAAAATACCCCTATATAGTGCCCCCATAGTGGTCCTCTCCCCCTTCCTCCTAGTGCCCCCCATAATGTACCAGTATAAAATGCCCCATATATCGTGCCCCAGTAGATGCCCTCAGTGTCCCCCATAATTTGCAAGTATAAAATACCCCTTCTTAGTGCCCCCCCGTAGATGACTCCATTGTAGTCCTCTCCCCCCCCCTTCCCCATAGTACCCACCATAATGTGTCCCAGTATAAAATGCTACTGTACAGAGCCCCCTATATAAAATACCCCTTTGTGGCCTCAGTAGATGCCCCTATAGTGCCCCCCATCACGTGCCAGTAACAAGTGCCCCACATGTGCCAGTGAGAGCCCCCCCATAATGTGCCAGCCCAGTAACAAGAGCTTAGAGTCCCCCTAATGTGCCTGTAAAACTATTGTACATGTCAAAAAACACAAAACACTTACCTCTTCCGGCCTGTGTCCTGCGCTGTATGGCTCAGGCAGCGCGATGACGTCATTGCGCCGCCTATGCCGGCCTCTGATAGGCTACAGGCACTAGGCCTGTCAGCCTATCGGAGGATGGGGAAGGGACATGCCTCTCCCTCCCCTGCCTTCCGCACTAGCACAGGCAGATGACTATGGAGATGAGCGCAATGGAAGCGCTCATCTCCCTGTGCCCGGCTGCGGCCGCTCAGTTGGGGGGGCCTTTTATATGGGGGGGCACAGCGTGATGTAGGGGGGCCATGGCCCCCCCTTGGCGACGCCACTGCTGCCGCTCCCGCGGTGCTTGGGTCCCTGCTGTCCGCCACTTCCTTCTCCTGTTCTCAACATCGCTGCGAATGCTGCTCGGCCAATCGCTGGCTGAGGCAGGTCATCCTAAATATCTATAGTTTGGTTACATTGGCCCTTTTTATATTGTATTTCTTCTTTCAGATTTTTGGCTGCTTGGCGCTTACAGAGCTCAGTCATGGCAGCAATACAAAGGCTATTCGGACAACGGCAAGGTTTGACGCTTCTACCAAGGTAAGTGCGGACTACATCAGTTCTGATCTCTGAAAGCTCTCCGTCCGGACTCTATCCATTCTGAGGTAGCCAAGCGATGTACGCTTCAGCAGTCCCATAGAGAATGAGTGGAGCGGCGGGGGCACAAAACCCACGTTCTCAAGATCAGTTGTCTATCGGGGAAACTGGTAGTAACAGTTAATCGTTCTCTACGTGTCCACCGAAAAATCACTCTGCGCAAACAGGAGCCTAAAGCATATGTTTAAGCTGGATTGGCAATGGGGGTTCTCGCGCTATTAAATGTAGACCTCAAGGACATGGCAGAGCTGCGTGCACTGAGCAGTAAGGTGTGCCGCCATATGATGCTTATTGCAGAGATGGCCTCCCCTAGGTGCAATCTTCGGAGCACTACTTCATCTCCTCCTCTCCATGTCTTCCATTCCTTCCTTTTTACAGTATTTTCCGGACAAAAGCCCGGAACAATACTGCATTTGCAGAATCCGGCATTAATTTCCATAGAGATGTATTCATGCCGGATCCGGTACCAAGTATTCATCACCGGATCCGGTTTTCCGGTCTGCGCAGGGATGTAGAAGGAGCGATTTATTAATTTTTTTCACTTTTGATCTTAGGAATTTTTTTTTATACCGTATCCATTATTCCGGATGAGACGGATCCGGTATTTCACCGGATCCGGCAGGCAGTTCTGTTGCTGGAACTGCCTGCCGGATTTAAATAACGCTAATGTGAAAGCACCCTTAACATGGTCACTTGGGTAATAAGTATGTTTGTTTGTTTTTTGACTGTGGGAGGGAATCCAAGTACCTGCAAACTCCCTGTAGTAGTTACACTTAGTTGGATCTGATCTCTGGATCCCAGTATTACTGGACAGCTGCTCCATCCACTATACTGGTCACGCAGACATGAATAGAGCAGCGGCTGCTTAAGATCATGGCTATAGAAAGTCATTGCAATGTTTTTTTATTTCCAGGAATTCATCCTCAACACCCCAGACTTTGAGGCAGCTAAATTCTGGGTGGGTAACATGGGTAAAACCGCCACCCACGCTGTTGTGTACGCCCAGCTGTACACTTCGGACGGGCGCTGTCATGGATTGCATTCCTTTGTTGTACAGGTAAGGATTATCAGTTTATTACAGACCACTGAACCAGAAACCACAGGCGGCTCATCAAAATAGGAAATCCGAAAGCTCATAAAAAAAAAAAGAAGGAAAGCGGTGGACTAAAAAAAACAAAAAAACATTACAGTATTATAGGTTTATTCTATAATCTGTGGAAACACTTAAAGGATTTTGATATTGATGGCCTATCCTCAGGATTCATATTATTAAGGGTCTGACTCCCAGGAATGAGCACTGTGGCCTCTTCACAGCGCCATACATTGCATAGTGGTCATGCTTGGTATTGCAGCCCAGGCCCAATCACTTGACTGGGACTGAGCTGCACCTAGGCCATGTGACAATTAATTTGACTGTCTCTGGCACCAGCGCTCACCGGAGCACCACTGCCTCCTCCTAAACAGCAGATCAGCGGGATTGCTGGGAGTCAGACCACCGCTGATCAGATGTTGATGACCTATCCTAAGGGTAGGCCATCAATATCAAAATCCCAGACGACCCCTTTAACATCTTCATTTGTATATGTTTGCTTCTTCCATAAGGGGTTCAATTTATAACCAATTGTCACTTTTATACTTAGATTCGGAACCCCAAAACTCTGCTTCCCATGTCTGGCGTGATGGTGGGCGACATTGGCAGGAAGCTGGGACAAAATGGCTTAGATAATGGGTAGGTTGGATTTTTTTTTTCAATTTTTTTTTTTGTACTCTTGAGCAAGCTTGTTAAAGGGGCTGTTTACTTTGGATGAACCCTGCTTTTCATTCTGGCTAACAGGTGGGGGTCATGAACAGAGGACCCCCATACTTATCACATGGGTTTTCTAATGTACACGGCTTTATCCTTGTCCAGAGTGATTTTAAAAAGCTGTCTTTTGCCCTGGAGAACCTGACCTTTAAGAGGCATTCCGTTATAGAATTTCGTTATGGCCCGTGGTAATGGAATCCATATCGGAATGGTAAATCAACTCGAACTTGTAAAAACACAAGTTCGCTCATCCCTAAATGAATTTCTGTTCTGTACAGGTAACTTTTCAGTAGCTTGAGAGACCGCAACAAGCGGTTGAAACGTCGCTGCAATTTTTTTATTATATCGGCGCGCTGCTGGCTTTTTGTATTTTTCTTCTAACTTTTCAGTAGCTATTATCATCACATGCAGGATTACAATGACAAGTAACACCTCTGTATAGATAACACAGGATCCACCATTTACAATAGGTGATATCACAGCTTATCTACTCCCTCCTGACCTCCGCACAGGTCACAGAGCATGCCTAGAAAACTCTCCCATAGAAGTCAGTGGGGGTCCCCTCCTGACCATCGTGTCTATGGCCCATGGGGCTGCTCTTAAAGAACAGGAGGTCTTAACATATTTTAGGCCTAGTGGTCAGTGTAGAGAAAAGAGAGAGAGAAAAAAGTGTTTAATAAAAAAAGTTTACAGTAAAAAAAAATGTGCCCCTTTCCCTTCATCAAATAATTTTAGTAAAAAATTGCGGTTTTCGTATCGCATGACCTACCGCCTCAGCTGAACGCAGTTTAAAAAAAAAAAAAAAAAAACGGCCAAAACAGACTTTTTTTTTTTTTTTTTGGGGGGGGGGGTCAAAGTCAAATCCTTCAAACATCTCAAAAAATAAATAAAAGTGACATTTACAAAATAATGGAAACATAAAGTAGACATATGGGGAATGTGAAGTAATAACTATTTTAGGACTATACTGTCTTAAAAGAAGAGAAATTGTCATTTTTGAAATTTACAAATTTTTCCAAATTTTTGGTAAGTTTTTCACATTTACCACTCAAGAAGTGCAATGTGTTACGAGAGAACAGTCTCAGAACGACTTGGATCAGTGAAGGTGTTCCAAAGTTATTACCACATAAAGTGACTTGCGTCAGATTTCCAAAAATGTGGCCTGGTCCTTGAGGTGCAAAAAATGGTTCGGTACTAAAGGGGTTAAGTTTGAGAACGGCTCAATGGAAAGTCACAGGCAACTGATAAAGAAACATTGGGTAGCGCCTACTATGCTGTGCAATCAAGGGTCCATGTACCACAGGGGCAGACCGAATGACTACTATGTGGTCCTTGAGGAGAGAGGGGGGGGGGGCAGTCATATTTGGTCCCATTCCTTTTATAGTCCCTGCATTGTTAGCCCATGGAAAGGGGAGACTGACACCCAGGCCGTTCTGTCCTGACTGCAAATCCCAACACCCTTATGGGAGCTCGTTTTTGATCCTTTTTTTTATGGGTTCACGTCCTCTAGGTAGACCAGTGACTTAAAGGCATTCCTATAGATGCGGGATCTCCTGTGGTACAAGTCGCCAACTAAATAAGGCTGATCACCATGGTTCTTGGCAAGATTTTATTTTGTGGGTTTAGCTGCTTTGTGGTTCTTCGTTCTTACCGTATATGATAGATCTGCTGGTTTTTATTTCTTCATGTGTATACAGAGTTCAGCCACCAGGCGGCACTACTGCAACATGGTACAATCAGTGGGACTTTATCCTTTCTACAGTCCAGTTTTTCTGATGATTTTGCTATTTGTCTTTGCCAGGTTCTCAGACTTGTTCTCGCTAGGGATCGACCGATATTGATTTTTTTTAGGGCCGATACCGATAATTTGTGAACTTTCAGGCCGATAGCCAATAATTTATACCGATATTCAGTGAATTTTCATTTTAGAAAAAAAAAAATTCATACACAAATCTGCTGAAAGTGAATGTTTATTGTTACCGTGTATTTTTTTTTATTTTTTTTTGTAAATCTTTCTTTTTCATTTATACTTAATATATATATTTTTTTTTAACTAACTTTTAGCCCCCTTAGGGACTAGAACCCTTGTCCTATTCACTCTGATAGAGATCTATCAGGATGAATAGGACCTCACACTGTCCCTGCTGCTCTGTGCTTTGTGCCAGGGCTTCACGAGCATCCCGGCTGCCATGGTAACTGATCGGAGCCCCAGGCTTACACTGCTGGGGCTCCGATCGGAGGAGGAGGGGACCCTCTGGCCACTGCCACCAATGATTAATACTGGGGGGGGGGGGGGGGGCGCACTGCGCCACCAATGTTTTTAATACTGGGGTGGGGGTGGGGGACGCACTGCGCCACCAATGTTTTTAATGTGGGGGTGGGGGGCGCACTGTGCAATCAATGATTTATACTAGGGGGCCTGGGGGGGGGGTGCGCACTTCGCCACAAATGAAGATAAATCTCTTATTTATTCATATACAGGAGGCGGGAGCTGGCTGCAGAATCACATAGCCGGCTCCCGACCTCTATGAGCGGTAGCTGCGATCCGCGGCACCTGAGGGGTTAACTACCACGAATCGCGGCTACCGCCCATAGAGGTCGGGAGCCGGCTATGTGATCCTGCAGCTCCCGCCTCCTGTTCAATTTGAATGAATGAGAGATTTCTCTTCATTGGTGGCGCAGTGGCCACAGCCCCTCCCCTTCTCTTCCATCTGTCTCTTCATTGGCGGCAGCAGCAGCACAGGGGGAGGGAGACACTGCTTCCTTCTCCCCTGTGCTGCAGAGGGAACACGGAGAGCGCTGTCAGCAGCGCGATCTTTGTTCCCCATACATTATCGGAATATCGGCAAAATAGATGCCGATACCGATAACTGTCAAAATCCTGAATATTGGCCGATAATATCTGTAAAACCGATAATCGGTCGATCTTTAGTTCTCGCTGTACATTCTAGAGGCTGAAAATTACGTTAAATCTGCATCAGATTATCAAAATGTGTCACTTTCCATAAAAAAAAACAAAATAAAAACGCACCCTATGATCTATGGCACATTAAAAATCAATAAGGAGATGTTTGTGGGTGGCCTTCTAGTAAAATCAACTAGGCTCTATATACAATTGACCGCTAAGACAGGCATAGCACCTTTAACCTGTACTACACAAATGGTCCCTCTCGTCTCTAATCTAAATAGCGCAGCAGTTTTACTAAACTCGGCTGTCTCACACTTATTTTAAATAATAAGAATAAAAGTTAAATCTTATATTAAATACAACAAGGCATACTCAGTAAACAGCATACAGATATTTGAGACCACTGAGAATACTTTATAGTGGGTCTAATCTATAGACACCTACTATAAACATATGACATGGCCTTCACATGTATTTCAGTGCATAAAACACACCAAAATACGTATTAAAAAACACTGAGTGAACATGGCCTTATAATATGAAATCTCATTTTACTCTAAAATAAGGAAAATGTTGCTCTTAACCCCTTCCTGTCACTGCGCTACCGTTTCATGTCCTAGTAGATGCGCCACATTCTATTAGGATGCCGAGCTTTCCCTCGCGCCCTGCTGGAAGTATGAACACTGTTGCAGGAAGGTGTCGGCTCAACAATGACCGCGGCATCTAAGGGGTTCGACACAGGGAGAGGACAGATCACAGGGGCAGTTCTCTACTATTGCACGATCTGGCATAGGTATTTGCCCATTAGGACATATGTGGTATGAAAATAAAATGCAAAAAACAATGGTGGAATTTTTCCCCATTAACAAGAATAAAACTTTAAATTATATGTACACCAAAGTGGTAAAAAATATGCAACTCGGCCTGCAAAAAACACAAGCTCCTAAAGGGCTACGTAGATGAAAAGATGAAAATGTTATGCCTCAAACTTATTATTTTTTTTTTTTACTTCCCAAAAAGACACTTTTATTCAGCCAGAATACTAAACCTAAAAAAAAAAAAAAAAACTTCTATGAATTTGCTATGACCGTAATCGTACTGACCTGCGAATGCAGCTGACATGTCATTTTGGCCAAACAGTCTATGGTGTTCCAAAATAAACACAAAAGGCAGGGTCAGAAGAGCATTTTTTTTTTTTTTTTTTTTTTTTTTTTTTTTTCTGTTTTCTTTTCTCACCCCTCCTCGCAAAAAATTAATAAATGTGAATAAATTACATGTACCTCAGTGATGCCAGTAGAAAGTACAACTCGTCCCTCCACAAAAAAGCCTTGTGCAGCTTTGCCAGTAGAAAAATAAAAATGTTATGGCTCTTGGAATGCGACAATGATAAAATAAAAAGATAAAAAATTGCTTGGACCTGAAGACTCCAAATACGCTGTTGCTTAAAGAGGTCCTTTCCCTTTTTTTTTTTTTTTTTAAACTCCCCTCGCGGCTGCCCCTTTTTACCCCCCCCCCCCTTCTGTTTTTGCGCCCTATATGCTGATGGTTAGCACCAGTACAGGGAGGAGGAGACACCAGCAATTAGCCCGTGCCACAGCCAGGGAGAAGTAGATGCTATCTATTAGCATACAGGGCGCAAAAAACAGAATGAGGGCACAGCGGGTGAAAGATCCTCTTTAAAGGGGTTGTTCACCCCCAGATTCCTTTCAAGCAGACCTCCCCCCCCCCCCCCCCAAGCGTGGCTGGACAGGCAGAGGAGACCATACTTACCTGATCCCTGCCACTGGGTTCCAGCTCCTTCGTCGTCGTCCCCCACTGCAGATCTCTGGTCTCCCAGCATCGGCATCCAATATCTGGCTTCAGCAGTGACCCATGTCCCACATGTGCCCCAGTGACATGTTGCATGGGGGACACTGTAAATCATTTTGGGAAGCTTTGACCTCGATTTTAACTCCTAAACAGGTAAAGATAGGTCAAAATTGACACTTCCGATCTGTTTCTGAGAAAATTAGAGCCAAGACTGATATATCACATGGCCTTCAGCACAATGGCTCAGTGGTTAGCACTGGTGCCTTGCAGCACTGGGATCCTGGGTTCGAATCCAACCAAGGACAGTCTCTGCTTGGAGTTTGTATGTTCTCCCCGTGTTTGTGTGGGTTACCTCCAAAGACCTACTGATGGGAACTTACATTGTGAACTCCATTGGGGACAGTGTGATGTAATGTCTGTAAAGTGCTCCACCATCTGCCTGCAGCTCTAACGCCATGTTCAATGTGACCGGTTCCCTTTAAAACATCTCTTACAGGAGCTCAGGCAAAAGGGGAACCTCCTAATCGTGTACAGAAAAATAAAATTTACAAGCAGGGCAGATGAGAAAAAAGGAATATGTTTCATCTGGTTTTAAGATGTTAAAAATATACATTCCCTTTAAATACGTGGTTGGCTTTAACCTTTCCTGAGAATTCTGGTCTCTGGGGCTTTCACTAACTAGGCCCTTCCTTTTAAAAAACACTTTAAAGTCATGTGACTAGGAGTTTTTCAGGAATACAATATTGATGACCTATCCTCAGTATAGGTCGGCAATATTTGATTGGTGGGGATCGGACCCCTGGCACTACCGGCAGACAGCTTCTTGGAAGGGCAGCGGTGCTTGGAGGAGTACTGCAGCCTCCTCACAGCGCCGTACGTTGTAAAGTGGTTGTGCTTGGTATTGCAGCCCAGGCCCATTCACTTGACTGGAACTGAGCAGCACATAAGCCATATGACCAATGAACATGATGTCACTTGCCTAGGAAGAAGCCACGGCGCTCAGTGGTGGAGTCAGAAGTCAGCCTCCTGCCGATCTGGTATCGATGACCTATCCTGAGGATAGACCATCAATACCAAGCTCCCCCCGAAACCCTTTTAAGCAACTTGATATAAAGACTTCACGTCCACAATGAGCTAGAAAGGAATGCTGGGAGATTTTAGCTCTGAAGCCTCCATATTTGATAATGCAGCTCTCGACTATAATACAGTCTGTAATTCAGGATTGGCTCAAGATGAATGAATACAATGAATGTAGAAAGTTGGTTACATTTGTATGTAGATTAGGTCTATAATGATGTGGACACAGTAGATGCACCCCGGAGAATGTCCATATAAATAAAGGAACGACTTTCTGCGGATCTGATTTCAAGGCGTCTATGTTTTTATAGGGTTTGTTTAAATTTCACAAAGCAGAAGCTTTCCGCACCCGTCCTGATGATTGGATTTGTACGCAGACGACATGCGATACGCTGAATGTAGGGGAATGTGCCCTGAAGTCTTCACCGTATTGTTCTAATTATCTGCCCGTTACCTCATCCGAAAAACACCCACAATACTGAAGTCTTATGTCAGACGGAGCAAACAGAGCGGGTGTACAGTGTACCTGATCTACAAAGCACACGGGAAGGAACAGTTTATACGTTTTGAGTGCAAATAATTTAATAGAATTGGAAAAAAACAAAAACAAATATTCTGCCTTAGTTTTATTTTTATGGCGTTCTGTTTTTTAAAACTGACCTCATCTTATCTTCCTTTATATACCATTTTCTTATGTTTTAATACTGAAAAATAAAAACTTTATTACAAACCAAAACCTTTATTTGCTGTCATGAGGAAGGACCCATATATCTAAGAGGTCTGAAACGCGTAGCTGTATACTTGCATTACGGATTTTAACGCTGGAATAAAGGTCATTCTTAATTACACCTGAATTGAGCTGGATACTCCTTTTTTTTTTTTTTTTTTTTTTTTTTTTTTTTTTTTTTCAAAACATTTATTTATATTTGTTTTTGTTTGCTTTTTTTTGTGGGGTGGTCTATAGTTTTTACTAACCCCATCTTGGAGTAAAAATGACTGATTAGTTTCTCTTAAATGTTTTGGGGGGGAGGCAAAGCAACGAAAAATGATGGATCAGCCATTTTGAGTTTCTTTTTTTCCTATTTAAGGCATTTACCGTACAGGATAAATGCATTTATTTTTAACTGGGGTTTTGGGACACAGCAGTTCAAATTTTTATTTTTTTATGGAGAAAGGGGGTAAATTGTTGTCTTTAAAAACTTTGACAATTTTTTTAAAAACTTAGGGGAATTGAACATGCGATCATCTGATCGCTTCTCCCATAGAATGCAATGGATTATCTTTTACAACCTGTGGGAGTTTCATTATGTTCCTTTGTGGCAGTGCTCCATAGGATCACCTCTGTGGTAAGCCTCGGCCGCCTCTAGCAAGCTCAAGGCTACCACAACGAACAAACTGCTCCTCTTGATCTCTGGATGGGGGTGGGGGGTTAGGGCCCCGGGAGAGCAGCACTGCCGGGAAAAAGCCTATTGGATGTTATGGTCACAATTGACTATGGAATCTCAGCGGTTAAATGTCCGCATTTGGCGTCATCACCAATCGGGCATTAGCTCCTGGTGTCTGCTGTTTAAAACAGCAGAAACCCGCAGCAGTGGCACCTGCTCATCTTCTGAGTGGGTGCCTTTCTTAGTTGGCGGATTTCCGCCGTACATGTACAGTCAAGGTCTGGAAGGGGTTAATACACAAGAATATTCTGCTGGCCTTAGAAGCAGCCAATTGACATTGCATTCTGTTCTTTAGTCTCTCATCTACCAGGTACTTCTAGTCGGACTTCTCCAGGACATGGGCAACAGAGCTCATTGCAATTAAAGCTTGCTGTATTTCAATTATTGCCTAACTCTGTTAATTATTGTATTAAGAATTGGTACTTGGACATTGCATAATGTGACACCATAATGCAAGAAATGGGGGAAAGGTTGTTGACACTTCTGTGACTGTGGCCAAATATGCTTAAAGGGAACCTGTCACTTGGATTTTGTGTATAGAGCTGAGGACATGGTCTGCTAGATGGCCGCTAGCACATCCGCAATATCCAGTCCCCATAGCTCCGTGTGCTTTTGTGTCAAAAAAACGATTTTATATATATGTAAATGAACTTTAGATGAGTCCTGTCTCCTCCATGCTTCAGAGAGGAGTCCAGTGTTCTCTGACTCTGAGCCCAGCACCACCTCGCATCCTCTGAATCTCCTCCTTGCTCCCCGACGTCACAAAGCTAGAGCACCGTAATCTCGCGATGTGCGAGCTAGCGCATGCGCAGTTCGTTCCCTGAGGCTGATGCTAGCACAGGGAAGGAACACTATGCAGACACTGCGCATGCGCTAGCTCGCGCATCGCGAGATTACGGCGCTCTAGCTTTGTGACATCGGGGAGCAATGAGGAGATTTGGAGGATGCGGGGCGGTGCTGGGCTCAGAGTGAGAGAACGCTGGACTCATCTCTGACGGGACTCATCTAAGGTTAATTTGCATATCTATAAAATTGTTTTTTGGACACAATAAAAGCACACAGAGCTATGGGGACTGGGTATTGCGGATGTGCTAGCGGCGATCTAGCAGCCCATGTCCTCAGCTCTATACCCAAAATTCAGGTGACAGGTTCCCTTTAAAGTGAATGTCTGCCTTTTTTCATAATTTGCCTATAGTCCTAAGACTATCGTTTTTTCCTTATCTTGAGATGTGCCTTTCACTTCCATAAAACGTAACTTTTATTACAGCTGAATCATTATTACTGACCATTAAATCTACCTATTTAAAAACTATCAGTTGTGTTGCCTATTTTTTTGTTAATGGATCAGTTTATACTCTGTTCCCTATCTGGACTGTAATGCAATAAGGGGCTGGAAGCTGCGTGCTGGCTCCAGACTCCCCCCTATTCTTATGCTGAATACACTTGTGTTTAGACTGAATACACTTATTGCTGAATACACTCGATATTAATAGGCTACACCCCTGCTCTAAAAACACCCTCAATGACTGTCCCCCGACATGTTTCGCCAGCTAACCTGGCGTCTTCAGGGGATCGGACAGTCTACGAATTGTTGGGCGTTGCATGGATCTTTTATAGACTCCCACGGTGGCGTCATGTCTCTATACTAATTATGTGATCTATTAAATTACATTTCATTTTCATCTGCTTGGCCATTGGGCCAGGTGTATCAGACGCTCCACCCTTAGGAATCTCCACGTATCACCTACTATCCTCCCAAATCTCGCATTTTCTTACCTCGTCCTGCGCACGTCACTGGACTTAAAATTCTTACCCTTACGGCTTTCATTCCGTGCATGTCAGGGAACTTAGTCTGTTTCTCGCACTGTGATCGTTACTGCGCATGTTTCCGGACTTAGGTGATTTTCTGTCACTCCACAATAATTGCACTGCTGTAGACTATAGAGCAGGAATCATTGAAGTAATAATGTGGATCAATAAAGCGAGTATGTTACAAATGGTATCGGGGTTGTAAATGCATAGTCTAGAGCAGTGCAATTGTTTTTGTATAATTTCCCATAATTGCTCTGCTTCTTTGTACAGTCATAACTGTGAAGGAAGAGGTCTTCTTTAGGGCTTCCCTAATATATTTTTCAGCCTAATTATTCCCTGTTTCAGCTGCATAGCTAGATGCATTTCTCTCAGAAGCAGGGGCATCTGTCTGACAACAGGCAGTGAACTGCAAATTAGGTGGAAGGGAGACCCCTAGTGGCCATGACTTTATAGCTTTTTTTTTTTTTTTCAGGTAGATGCAGGCAGATAATTTTTTTTTAATGAAGTGATTTAGAAATTTGCTAATCGCACTATTCTGTATTATGTGAAAGTACAGTGACTCTTTTAAACTTCGCAGGTGATAAATTTATTCCTGTGAGCAATGATTCATACTCGCTACCATTTGGGTGAACCCCTTTCAGATTTATTCTTATTAAGTCTACCACTTCAACATGAGGGATGCGGAGTCTAGTAATATTCTGACCTCCTCCACCCCGCCTTGCAGTGTTTTGGGATACTGCCCCCTTACTCATACATGAAGTATAGGGCGGACTCTCCTGAGACGTGGCATGGGAGGAGGCCAGAATGCTGCCACTCTCTGCATCCCTCATGTTGTTAAAGAGTTTGTCCGGTTTCTGATCTTGATGACCTATCCTTAGGATAGGTCATCAATATCAGACCAGAGGTTGTCCGACTCCAGGCATTCGAAGAGAACGCAGCGACCAGCAGGTATAATTACAGCTCTGCCGTCCCATTCACTTGAACAGGAAGGTGCACTTGCAGTTGCACTCCATCTCGTTCAAGTGAATGTAACGGCTGAGTTGCAATTACACTGCCCACCGCTACGATGTGGACAGCGAACATGTAAACCGTGAAGAGAAAGCGACCGCCCTGTTCTGTTCATACAGCTGATCGTCGGGGGTGCTGGGAGTTGGACCACTGCAGATCTGATTATTGATGATGTATCCTGAGGATAGGTCGTCAATATAAAAAAAAAAAAGTGGACAACCCCCTTTAATTAAGGAATCATGACTTGTCTTGTGTATGAGAACCTCAGGTTTCGGCTTCCTTGGACGACCAATCTCTGCTCGGGTGGTTACACATAATAAATCCATAGTGCCATTCATTTTGCTGCTCACGTAAATATTTATGGCTGCAGTAAATATTCGGCAGGGTTAGTAACACGCCAACGCCAAGATAAAACAAACCGTCAGCTTTTACTAGAAATCGGAGCTCGAAATAAACCCCAGAAACGCTGCCAACATTTTTGTTACACTCTGCGATCCTTCACTCGTACACCCCTCGCTGTAGGGTTCCTCCTTTTATATAGATACTGTGTGTTGGAGAAAGACCGAGCGAGATCTTCAAGGAGAGCCTAGAAACCTATGGATCCCCTCTTCATAGCAGTCCCTGAGCTTCCATAGTGAGGAGCATGTCTAAGTGTGTCCTGAAGGTCTCATAAGAGCTTCTCCAAGAGCTAAACCGCAGAAAGTTTTGGAGTTTCTGATGCATTCATTGGTATGGCATGGTCCTCATTGGGTTAATAGGGTAAACTTCTCATCAAACAGTGTTTGGTCCACTCTTTAGGATTTATATTATATATATTTTTTTTTATGTCTTAACAGATTTGCAATGTTTCACAATGTTCGGATCCCCTATGAAAACCTATTAAACCGCACGGGAGATATTTCCTCCAGTGGGAACTACACAAGTGCATACAAGGTGCTATTACAGATGCATATATATGTAGTTATTGTACTTTATTATGTGTGATTTTATAGAGATCTATGTCTGTTGATCTTTGTATCGATCAGTCATCTATCTACCGGTCACCTCTCCATCTAATCTCCTTCTCTCTGGAGTGTCAAACGGCTCACCAGGAGATAAGTCATTTAAAAGGGTTTTCCGGGAATAGAATATTGATGACCTATAGTTGGGATAGGTCATCAGTATCTATTTGGTGGTGATTGGATTCCCAGCACCTCCGCTGGATCACGTGGCCTATGTGCGGTCACGTGGCCAATGTGCAACTTGGTCCCATTCAACTGAATGAGCCTGGGTTGCAATACCAAGCACAGCCACTATACAATGTACGGCACTGTTAGGAGGCTGCAGCGCTCACCAGAGCACCACCTCGGTTACAGTGCTTGGAGTTCTCAGGGTAGGTCATCAGTATTCTACTTCCGCAAAACCCATCAAATGCTTTAGATGGGAATATCCCTTTAAATGAACATTCTAGTTAAAACCAAGCTTGGGTTTGCTCAATCACGCAGTGCCCTCCATAAGTTACTCGCTCACACTGTACCCCCAGTAGTGCCAGTCACCGAGAGGCCCCTTAGGGCAAGTTAACACACTGAGGAGTGACTCAGATTTTGTGCTCGTGTACATGACCGCAAGGGCTCTGTATTGCAGACCACAAACAGCAGTTTGACTTGAATGGGTCCACGATGCAAAAGATAAGACATGTTCTATCTTTTGCGGAACGGAGGCACTGATTAGAAGCTCACGGAAAAAGCCACAAAGGGCTTTCATTGGCTTTCGGGTCTGTGCCGCCGCACTGCAAAAGATAAGACATGTCCTACCTTTTGCCGTATCTTGCGGATCGCGGACCTGTTTGCGGTCTGCAGCACGGCCCTTACGTTTGTGTGCATGAGCACTTTAGCTGTAGATTCCACTGACTGATGGGAAACCATCCAGATAATAAAAACGTGGCTGCACAACATTTCACATGCAAACAATTGAACTAAGTGGGGATCCTTCTAAATTAAAGTGGTATTATACCGGCTGCGGAAGCCACCTTGACGCCTGGTGGATGGGCCCGACACACGTTTGATCAAAAATGTGCGCAAAGAGCTTCCATTTCTTCATTTATAGTCGGTATAATACCACTTTAATTTAGAATGAGCCCCACTTCTTAGTTCTATTGTTTGCTTGTGAAATGTTGTGCAGCCATGTTTTTATTATCTGCATGCTTGCTTTATGGATATGCACCTGGGACCATGTTTGTGTAAGGGTACTTTCACACTAGCGGTATTCTTTTCCAGCATTGAGTTCCATCCTAGTGGCTCTATACCGGAAAAGAACTGATCAGTTTTATCCCCATGCATTCTGAATGGGGAGCAATCCGTTCAGGATGTCATCGGTTCAGTCTTTTTGACTTTTCAGGACGGAGATAATACCGCAGCATGCTACGGTTTTATCTCTGTCCAAAATTCCGAAACCTATGCCGGATCCGGAATTTTTTTACATAGGCATGTATTAGTGCCGGATCCGGCATTCAAATTGGCGCATTGACTGCTTCGGTATTCCGGTCTGCGTGCAAAAAATTAATGCCGGGTTCCGTTTTTCCGGATGACACTGGAGAGACGGATCCGGCATTTAAATGCATGTGTCATACGGATCAGGATTCTGATCCGTCTGACAAATGCCATCAGTTTGCATGCGTTTTGACGGATCCGGCAGGCAGTTCCGATGACGGAAGTGTGATACGAAACCATCAACATGTGAATCCTTTTTTAATCGGTAAACCATCAAAGGCTACCAACCCACAAATCTCTTTATTTATTTTTTATTATTCCGTTTGTACCTATAATTTGATCTGATTATTTTAGTTTCTATTGTATCTTTTTGCTTAGTGTTGCTTGTGTTAAATAGGACCCATCACCTTTCCTGATGTCTGTGCAATAACTACCTCCATTAGCTATGAAATAATTCATGTGTGTGTGTGTGTGTGTGTGTGTGTGTGTGTGTGTTTTTTTTTTATAATTCATTTTTTCATTCCTCTGTTATGCCACCTAAAAAAATATTCATAATTTGATAGTGTTTGTGAGACATGCCTCACTGACAAGGGGAAAGGGTACACCCAGTGTAGTCGCACATTTCCAGGAGGCATAACAGAAGAACATCACAATGCAGTACTGTCCAGTTCTAACTAAAGGTTCCCAGAATTTACCAAACTAGCTATAGAACTGGAAGAGAGGAGGGTTATATAGGGAGAGGGGAAGCTGTATATTTTATAGTGCCCTGGACTCCTAGGGTCGAGGTGGTATAATTATCGCTATTGACTTGGAGAAAAGTATTCCACACTAAATAAAAAGCAAGTATCTTCTTTGTTGCCTCATACCAGCTCTTCATAGTTTCTTTGGGGCTAGTTTTATAACTGTGTAGATATTTTATTTATTTTCTGACTTTTTTTTAAATATTGTTTTGGCATTTCCTGCAGGACCCAAAGCAGCGTCTTGGCGCTTCTCTCGGCACTCTGTCCAGTGGTAGGGTATCAATCATTAGCATGGTAGTCACAAACCTGAAGCTTGCCATTACCATTGCTATCCGTTTCTCTGCAACACGCCGTCAGTTTGGGCCAACTGAAAAGGAAGAAATACCAGTTCTGGAGTACCAGTTACAGGTACATGATTTTTTTAAAAATCATTTTGTGTGTGTATATAATAAAAATGTTGGTGCTTTATTCTATATCTAGAATATCTGTATAATATTCTAGAGTTAGATGTCTACAGCCAAACCACTGCGTCAATAGCCACACAGTATTCTGGTATTTTATAAACCACCTTGACCACCAGTGCGGTATCGTGGGGTTCACTTATTGTGTATTTCAAATTGTATGACACTTATCCTACCACGTTATAGTTCTTTTTATGATATTACATTTGTATTGGTCTCTGATAAGTGAAAAGGAATCGGGTTCCCTCTCACTATACTCCAAGTGCCTCCCATGATTAGTGTTCTATTCCCAGTCCCTCCCATGATTACAGTTCTACTCCCAGCCCCGCCTATGAGGTTTACACAGCACAGTAGTGGCTAGTCTCCTTTTGTTTTCTCCCTCTAACTCAACCATAGTGTTTTGAGTTTGGGCTAGGTAGAAAATGATGGTATTGGAAGCTACCTGAGAAACATTCAACTATGAATTCCCAAAGGAGAGAAAACTTACTGTATAGACCATCGTGCTTGTGCCAAGGATGTGCATTCAATAACAGTCCCGTATGGTGCCCATAGATTTTAGAAAAAGTCTACAATTTAGACCACAGACCCTATGCCAAAGATATATAGGTATGCAATAAAGACAGCTCCAGTGGTGCCTACAGAGTAGATGTCTCCATAGGCATCAACGTTGGCTAATAATGAAGGGAACTAGACTAGAACCGGCACCTGGATGGGTACCCCATAGGGTTTTCCCTCATATGTCATCTATTGTTATTAATAGTTCTGATAAAAGATGGATCGCGAATATGTAAGGTTAACAGGGAATTCCAGAAGGACATGTAGTAAATCTTCTTCATCCACTATTGCCCTTGCTCTCTTGTGAAGTCCAATGAACTTGCCTTTATAAATGGAACTGGGGGGGCAGTTGATCTCTCTATGGAACCATAGAATATACATATTACAGATCAGCATATTCCGTAACTGAAGACTTTTGACTAGTCCGTACCCCATGGCATTTCTAGCAAGTGTAACCCAAAGTTGTTTGTTTCCCAAGAGTAGCTAGGCGCCCAGGCGTTTTATAGAAGTACTTTGTCCTTTTCTATTTGGATGGAGATGCGTTGTGTATCCTATTTGCCGTGCGTTCCATCACTCATGAAAGCATTTTTACTATTTAAGAATCCTCAAATTTCTTATGTTCAAAAATGTTACATTTTATTCCTTGGGATAATGAGCATGACATTTAGATGAGAGGAAAACTGATACTGATGGTGGAAAAACTCGGCTCTTGTTTCTGCAGCAATTAAATTTGTCCAATTTTACTGCAAAGTTGAGCAAAGACATCAATTTCCTGAAAGCCAGGATTATACCAGAAATAAGGCTTGATTGCACGAGCCACTTATGGTGGAAAATAAAGCCAGTCAGCTGTGATAAAGGCCATGCATAATATAGAGGTGCAGTGCGTCTCCTGTCCGTCGACAGGAGAGCTGCTTCTATGCTGGCTCCATCAACGTTGCGACCAAGGCTTCTCATCTCTAATGGCATCAATATTTGCACACCGTAGGCCTTCAGTTATATTCATTAAAACGTTTTTCCGAGATATTTTACTGATGACCTCCTCTGGATATCCTCTGAATTGATGAGTAGTTATGAGCTGTTAGGAAGGTAAAGATGAGCGCTAATTATTGAGCAGTCAGACCGATCCTCTGGATAGGTCATCAGACTCTGATCTGTGGGGGTCCGAAAGCCAGAACCCCCGCCAATCAGCTGTTTGAGAAGGCATTGGTGCTTTCTCTCTGCTCACCAAGCACAGCGTCATCCATTTGATATAGCGGCTGTGCTTGGTGTCGCAACTCAGCCCCATTCACTTCATTGAGGTTGAGCTGCACCTGGGCCATATTACCAATGAATATGTTGTCACTGCCCTAGGGAAAGCACGAAGGCTGCAGCGCTGGTGCCTTCTCAAACAGCTGATCGGTGGGGGTCCCGGGTGTTGGAATTGTTATTACATGGGGAATGCATGAAGCTTTTAAAACAGACATGTCTAGCCTGATTCTTCATCAGAAAGGAATCCGAGGAAGGATCATCCATTGTCACCATCAAGGGCCACGTCCAGTGTATATTGTGTTTTGTCTTCTGCTGTATCAGATTTTTTCAGGGGCCAGAATATGAGGAAACTGACTGAGATGGAACGTAATCTACTTAACTTGTGGCTTTATGCAGGAGCCCATCACTGTGCCTCATGGTCTGCACGTGGTGGTCTTGTGTTGTCCCCATTGTATTTTATATCAGTGTTAGAATTACTGCAGAAACAGAAACTTTTTGTAAAATCCTCCCAGTCTGTTCTTTTATTTTGTACAACGTCATCGGCAGACTTCTAAGGGTCATTTTGTCCCTTAGAACAGATTTCCATGTTGAACTTGTACTGCTTACTTGTAGACTGTGTCCGTCATATTGATCATATAACATCTTCTAAGTGTATTTCACTTGTATTCTTGTTTCATTTAACTTTTTATTTTATTTATTTTTCCTTTTTTTTTTTTTTTTTTTTTTTTTTTTTTTTCCAGCAATGGAGGTTGATCCCTTATCTGGCTGCAGCTTATGCTTTAGACTACTTCTCCGTGAGCTTCTTTTTTAACTTAATTGAGCTTCAGATCGGGATTCTTATGAAAGATCGGAGCCCAAGACAGGTAAATACTGTACACTTTATAGTTATGTTTCTATTCTGGCAGAAAAGTGGCGACAAGACTTTATATTCAAGAATATGGCAAAAAAATGTGAATGAGTACTCGGCACAGGAACTGTGGTCCCCGTTCTTGAGTCTCGTGAGGGTATTATCCATCTCAAAGTATCCACGCTAGAAATCGGACACCAGCAATGACCTGCTACTGGGAGGGGTCAGCATAGCAGTTGGGGATATACAAGGCTGGTCCTACATGAGGTTACACCCCCCCCCCCTTTCCCAGTAGTTAAAACAGAGCTAAACTTAGTATTGCAGAAGTGTCCATCCAACACCATTCCTTTCTAGTAATAAATATTGCCCCTCACTTGCACCTCCTTACTTCCCCAGTTCTCAGAGCAGACCCTATAGTTCCCCAGTACTCACAGCAGAACCTTCCCAGCTGGCTTTACACATCAGTTTAAGGTTTTACCCCCAGTAGTCCTAACAGAGCTCCACATAGTATTTACGTGTCCATCTGCAACCTTTTCTTTTTTTAGTAATAAAAAATGTGCCTCACATGCTCCTATTTACTTCCCAGTCTTTGAAGCAGGGCCCATATCTCCCCCAGTAGTCAGAGCAAGGCTTCCCCATCCACGTTTCCATGTATTTTCCTCCACAGTCCTAAGAGGTTCTTTTGGCTGCTGATTTTAGGTGCCACAAGAGAGATGCGATCACTTGATGAACATTGCTTATTTGTCGGGTGATCGTGGCACCTTTACCTGGGGCAGTTATATGGTTCCGTGCCGATCCCCGTGTAAAAGACCCTTTAAAGGGTTTGGCCCATCTGGGAGACCGCTGGCATATTGCTAGGGTGTGCCTTCAGTGTCAGATACGTGCAGGTCCCACATCTGGTACTCATTCCTTTCTAAAGAACAGAGGCCCCCAAAGTGAAGGAGAGCACACCATGCATGTGCAGTGTGCTCTCCATTCATTGCTATGGGAGTTCCAACAATACAAGAGTGAGCACGCTTGGCTATTTTCAGAAGTCCCATAGTGGTGAATGTAGAGTCCACCATGCAAGAGCAGCCTCTTGTCCGTTCACTGCATTGGGATTGCTGGAAATGGCCAAGCCAGTGCTCACCTATTTTTGGAACTCGCATAGTGATGGCTGCACGTCTGCAGCTGCTCTGTTTTTTTTCTTCAGGGGTCCCATTCTGGAGATGGGAGAGGGTCCCAGATGTGCATCTATTTGACATTGGTGGCATATTCTAGTGATATGCCATCAGTGTCCTAGATGGGAATACCCCATAAGGGAAAAAACACTTTTAAAAGGCCACTTAAAAATGGACTTGGTGCACTGATGAAGAGCAATTCAGAACCTAAATAATAGGATGAACGTGAATAACTGTGTCCTAGATATGAAGATTCAGCAGTTTTGTAATTGTCTTTTTAATAAGCACTTTTCAGTATGTGTTACCATATAAGGTCACAATCATCCCGGAACAAGCGCGTTTTGGTAGTCGTCCATTAACCCGAGCGTGCACTCAGATTTAACCACATGCTTAACTCTGCTTCTTATTTCATTGCTATGTAGCCTTCAACTCGATCAAGGCAACCAGGCCAGAAGACCTTTATGGTGGCCATGGTTTCTGTGTGGAAGGGATTTAGTGCTGTGATTTATTGTAGGATAAATTATAGGATTGTATTTTTTTGTGGCTTTTTGTCTTTATGTAAAAGATCACGTTCAGGAATAACATGCATTGCCAAAATGTTAGCTCCTCAACCTTTTATAGCTTACATGTAGAATAAATCTACATAAAAAGTGGACTAATTTTTGTAAATACTATATTTTACACTTTATGACGCAGCTGAAGCTAGGTTTGAGAGGAGGAAAATAAGAAAAAAAATATTTTTCATCACACCCACACGCCCCTCCGTATCGGATGCATGGATCAGACCCCGCCCCTCCATATCTGATTCATGGATCGGACCCCGCCCCTCCATATCGGATTCATGGATCGGACCCCGCCCCTCCATATCGGATTCATGGATCGGACCCCGCCCCTCCATATCGGATTCATGGATCAGACCCCGCCCCTCCATATCGGATTCATGGATCAGACCCCGCCCCTCCATATCGGATTCATGGATCAGACCCCCATCAGACCTCCATGTCAGACCTTAAATAAGTTCCCTTACCTCTCCTGCTCCACCACTACTCTGCAGATCCAGTGGTCTCTCTTGTAGTGCAGCAGTCTGGAGTATAATATAGGATGTAATTCAGGATCAGGTGTATAGTGTAACCAGTGTCTGACTGGGGTACCTGGGGCCCACCAGTAAAATTTATTTTGGGGGTCCACCGTACGAATACATTAAATAGGTTATTTATTATTTTTGAAGTTTTTATATGAACACAGGCTGGTTGAGGTGCTGTACATTGGATATATGTATGTAGTGCAGTAAGTCTACAGTGCTATGTGCCACTTGTGCAGGGGGTGGGAGACTAGGGGCCCACCGGGGGATTCTCCTCTACACTCAGGCTTGGACTGGCCCACAGGGGTAATGTATGTGTGTATAACATTACCCACCTTATGTATAACACTGCTAGGGGTCCACACTAGAACTTCCAGTTTCAATAGTTTGCATGCAGTGTTTGGAGATCTGGCCCTTTACAGAGGTGCAGTGTTGCAGAATGTCTGTGGCTCCATAGTGTGCCGCTACCTGGACTCTATACGGATACATGCGTAACGCCTCTGCTGTGTGTATGAAGCCTTAGACCACGTTCCAATGTGGCTGGTTCGTTTTGGTTTATTGGTGCGGAATTGGTTCTGAAAATCCAGAAGAGTCCAGTTTAATACATGTAACTGGGATATTCAAAGCCACATTTACCAGCTATTTCTACAGTGAATTTGGTGACATTTATCAGTCCAGGGCATGCCTATTATGTCAGGAATTTGCAATGAAAATGATGTATGGCGGTAGCTGTCATTTTATGATGTATTTTTTTTCCCTTTATTGCTCCTATCTTCCGTTCTAGGCTGTGGTCACACGACCATGTCCGTGCAACTCTTTCTAATTTCCTGTGATGTCATGGCCATGGGCGGAGTGGAATGATTGGGGCGTGTCTGTGGGTGGGAGGAGCTATAAACTAGCTGAATGTTAGGGGCAGTGACAGGGAAGTGTCCATGTGGGTGGGAGGAGCTATAAACTAGTGAACGTGTGCCCCCGGACTGCTGTCCAACCCCTTTGACTATAATGAGGGCGTGGCGGAGGCACAGCAGCGCGCGGCGAGAGGCTGCCGGAATAAATGTCAGACAGGTCATAGTTTTATTCCGGCAGCCTCTTGCCGTGCCTCGGCCCGAACTCCGCCCCGCACCAATTATAGTCAATGGGGACCGGGCGGCAGTCTGGGGGCACACGTTCACTAGTTTATAGCTCACCGGACGGAACAGCCTGCCGGAGGTCCGTGCCGCTAGTGTGAAAGTAGCCTTAGGGGGAGTGTCCATGTGACTGGGTGGGATGAATTATAAACTAACTGGGCATCATGGGTTTAGTTGGATACGGGAACAGGGAGTGTTACTTACAGGATCGAAGCAAACGGAGGGATTGGTTTACATGGTAAAAACAGGTCAGGTCCAAATTGAAAACAAAGTTTTATGGGGAAGATGTACCTGAGGTTAGCAACTACATGAGAGTATCTGTTAAACATAGTAACTCCAGAAAACCCCTTTTTATAGGGGTTGTCTCAGTTCAGCCAATGGCATTTATCATGCAGACAAAGTTTAGTTCTCTTCTTCTGGATAGGTCATCAGTATCTGATTGGGGGTCTGATATCCAGGACCGCTGCTGATAAGCTGTTTGAGAAGGCGCTGGCACTCGCAGTAGCACCACGCCCTTCTTGCAGCTTTGACTAGGCCATGTGACGTCCCATTTGTTGGTCACGTGGCCTAGACGGAGCTCAGCCCCAGATACTATCCATTGCAGTGCATGCAGGCCTATGTACGTTCCCATGGTCCCAGACAGCAGAGAGTCCTGTACAAGCACGGCCACCACTGCTGGATTGCTGGGCGGTTGTAACCCCTGGAAACGAGCAGTGTATAGTGTGATGGAAAAATGAATCCAGCCAGCAAATAAGGCAATGTGGACAATCACAATACATTAGTAAGTGGCCTGTATTAACTTCCTCTTCTTGATAGATGCCATTTACTGAAGTGAGGCAACCCCTTTAAGCAAAAACCGATGTGTGAACACGCCCTTACTGGTTATGTAGTGTTTGCACATGGAAACCAGTCTCCTGGCTGCTCGTTCTGCTCATGTACGAGACGACCTTCTTATAATCAGTGTTCGCAGTGTCCCCGCCACCTTGCCCTTCTATCCTATATGATAATATTCTGTATAATCTCGGCTCGTGTTTGCAGTGTCCGCACCGCGTGTGCCGCACAGGGTCATAAACCGCGTCTCCCACCAAAGCATTCCTACTGTACAAAGATGCCAGAAAAGGGTATTTTTAGCTGTTAGTAGGAAGTTCTGTTTTCAAGCAAAATTATTCCATCCTTGTGTTTTTAGCTATTTTTTTACGTCACTATTTATAGTTTCAAAGCTAAAAGTGGAAAATGTGAATATTTAAATAGAAGCGAGTAATTGAGATAATAGAAAGTATTTCAGTTTTATTTGACCTTGGGCCCCGTTCAGACTATAGTTATACATGAGGTCCAGGAAAATCTTCTAATGCTTCTCTTATGCATACGTCCCCCATACGCTGCCATTGTAAAAAAAAAAAATTTGTTACGGACATTTTCTAAAACGGGATGTTTTTTCAATACCGGTAAAAGAATTTCCATTTATAGCATATCCATATGTGACCCGCTCCCTTCTCCAGAATGGGGCTCCGAGGTGGGACCTCCAACCCAGTGGGGCCCCAAAGTAAATGAATGGAGGGCGGCCGCCATGCATGGATTGCTCGCTGTTCGATAGATGAGACCCACAGTTATTGGACATTTATAACATATCCTAGTGATTTGCCATAAGTGTCACAGATGGGAATACCTCGAAACCGGGCATATTGACACTCTCTTTTGGCATATAGTCCATTATATCCTATAGATATGATCAGTATATGTGCTAGCAGCTTCTCTCACATTGTATAGACTAAACATTGGATGATCTACACCAGGGGTGGCCAACCTGTGGCCCTGGAGCCGCATGCGGCTCTTTGCTTCTCACGGCTCTAGCTGTGGAGCCGGGGAGCAGTCAGACGGCTCACTCTCCACCTCAGGCTCAGATCTCTTCTCCTGATCGGACACTGTTACTACTTTGTAGCTCCAGCTCACTCTCCACTACGTCCTGATGCACACAGTGTGAGAACGTAGTACCTGGAGATGCGCACTACGACCTGACGTTGTGCTCCTCAGGTCACCGTGGGGAGAGTGTCAGACCTGCAGAGTAGCAGGTGCCCGAGCAGGAGAGGGAATCTGATCTGAGCACTGGGAGTCTGATTTGTGTTGTCTGATCCGAGCATTGGGGGTCTTATTTTGGGGGGTCTGATGAGGTTTGGGCATCTGATTTAGGAGTCCAGATCTGAGGTCTGATGAAAAATATATATATTTTTTTTGTTTTGTTTTTTTCTCTGCTAATGAAAAATAAGAAAAAAAATATTTTTTATCAGACCTCAAATCAGATGAGAATCTTTTTTTTCTGTTATATTTCTTTGTTATAAAACCTAGGTGCATCTTGTAGGGCGAATAATACGGTGACTCGTGTGTAAATGTATAGGTTGTGGCTCCTGGTATTCTTTATTTATGTATTATTTGGCTCTTTGTGTCTGTAAGGTTGGCCACCCCTGATCTACACAGTATACTATACACAGGGTGATTCTAAAGTCTCCACACATCAGAAATAGTGAGCGCATTATAGCAACCAATCACAGCGCAGCTTTCATGTTTCCAGAGCAGTTGAAGAAATGAAAGCTGAGCTTTGATTGGTTGCTATGGGCAGCAAGGCCTAGTTCTTCTGAGGCCCACTATTTCCTATATATGAAAACCTTTGACTAATATATATGTTTGGCCGTAGGCAGAGGTATAACTTGAAGCTTCTGGGACCCAATTGGTAACAGGATCCTCCATGTGCCATGTGTAATGCCAGTGTCTTATGTGGTAGAGGGGCTTTTATACCTCTTAAAGGTATGACGGTGGCTATAGGTCACAAACCGGTCATGATCATAACAGGTGCTGGAATCAAACATCTACAGACTCCCCAAACCTCAGCTGCCACCACTGACTGAAACGCTGCAAAAGCCACGTATAAACGTTCTGCTCACATTGCGATCACACATTCAGGCTATGGATTCTTTAGAGCAACAAGGCGGCCTTATAAAGTGAATATTTTATACACACTAAACAGTGCAGAGCTTACAAAACCCATGTAAAAAGAACATACACAAACAGTAAAAGTAAAATAAATGGGAGAAAGTGAGAAATGATGAGAAGAACTGTCCATCTGCACCTCTGTAGCTGGCAGAGGCCCAGCCTGCCTGACTCCATCCTGCTGGGATGGAATGGAGGCTTAAAAGCAGTCAGCCGCTTGGTGAATGACCCTTCTCGTCAGCAGGGAATCCGTATACAACAGGCACACAGCACATCTGATTCCATAATGGTTATTACATGTATGTACCCCCACATCACATTTATTACCGTATCCATAAATTCTTGCCCCACAAAAATGAGCGCTCACAAAGCTTCCATCAGCAGAAAGATAAGTAAGGCTACTTTCACACTTGCGTTCGGGGCTCCGCTTGTGAGTTCCGTTTGAAGGCTCACAAGCGGCCCAGAACGCATCCGTACGGCCCTAATGCATTCTCAGTCTGGCACCGTTTGGCCTCCTCCGCTCAGCAGGCGGACACCCGAACGCTGCTTGCAGCGTTTCGGTGTCCGCCTGGCCGCGCGGAGCCAAACGGATCCGTCCAGACTTACAATGTAAGTCAATGGGGACAGATCCGTTTGAAGTTGACACAATATGGCTCAATTTCAAACGGATCCGTCCCCCATTGACTACATTGAAAGTCAATGGGGGACGGATCCGTTTGAAATTGAGCCATATTGTGTCAACTTCTAACGGATCCGTCCCCATTGACTTACATTGTAAGTCTGGACGGATCCGTCTGACTAACTTTCAGAATTTTTTCTAAAATATAATGCAGACGGATCCATTCTGAACGGACCCCATCGTCTGCATTATAGGAGCGGATCCGTCTGTGCAGACACCGCTCCGAACGCAAGTGTGAAAGTAGCCTCATGGGTTCCAGAATATGGCAACAAAAGGGCCAGATTTATCAAGACCCGTGCTTTCTCAGCCAGACTTGACATTCCCTGTGCTGCCAGAGGATTCACCTAATTTATGATGAGACGCAGGCCTCGTCCTATATTATGCGCATCCGCTGTCAGTCCATGCGCCTAAACAGAAGTCGGCAGAGCTGCCGTAGATTTGTCTTCATCCGTGCCAGAAAAATTGTGAAAATTAAAATAAATCTGTCATGTGTTGGAAAAGTGCCAAGGGTGGAGTAAAAAAAAAAAAAAAGCCACATGTGACAATATTTTGACTCTATATCATCTAAAAAAGTTGCAACTTTTTTACGTTGGTTTATCGGGCACAAGTAGATGGTAAATGTCCCCCAAAAAGTTTTTTTTTGTTTTTATTTTCTAAAAATAGTAAAACATGGCTACAAATATATAAAATTTTTATTCCTGTAATCATATTGACCCACAGAATAAAGTTAAAATATAACTCTTACCACTCGGTGAACACTGCAAAAATGAAATTCTAGACACAATGGAGGATTTGCAGAACCTTTGTAATGTCTTAATTTTTTATTTATTTGATGCACTTGTATAGGGCTGCTATATTTTGCAGCACTTTACAGACATTATTAGCTCAAAATGCTTCCTTCAGGCTCCTACAGTAAGTTCCAAGTAAGTGAACTGTCAAGGAGATAGAGGGAGGAGTCTAATCAGTGGAGACAGAGGCATTTTTCGGTAATAAGATATATTACAAAGTTTCTTATCTTCACTATTGAGTGATGGACAGTTCTGTATACACTTTAATAACGGGACAACCTCTAACTTTTGTTATACAAGGAATTGGCTGTTAAATTTGCATACATCCATGAAAACATCTTTCAGGGCTCATGCACAGAAGTTTGGGGAGGAATATGGAATTCCTATAAGTGTTGGATGGTGTGTGATGCCTCCTTAGATCATTAGCTATACCATATTCCTCAGATGTGCTCCACTTTGTAGGACAAGGTGCACCCTGAGCAGTTATTCCATATGGTGGTCATTAGGCCTTCTCTGTAAGGATGTCTTGTCTTGTGTGCCTCCTAGTATACAGAATATTCATGAACTTTTTAAATTGTATTTTTTATTTTTTTTTTTTTTTTCAGGCTGAACTTGGCAAAGAAATCCACGCTTTGTCCTGTGCCGGTAAACCACTGGCCTCATGGACTGCACAGCATGGGGCTCAGGAATGCCGGGAAGCATGTGGAGGTCATGGCTTCCTAGCTAGTAGGTGACCAGATTACTGTCATTCGAGTGGACGTATGATTAGATCTCGGGATGAGCTGGTTTTTATGCCTCACAGATTATCAGTCATAGTTCAGAAAGATTCCACAGTGTAATTAGGGATTACTGGATGCATCTGTTTCTAAAAGGCAGGTTACGGACTGATAAGATGTGTACTCCGGCCAAAACAAGTCGCATCCAATTACGAGATCCGTCTTAAACTAGAACTCCATTTACACATCATAAATGTCTCCGTAAAAACTGAATGCACATTTTATCTTGGGTGCAGCTTGAGGTTCCTGGACTCTGATGGAAAATCTGTCCCAGTTATAAATTACTAATAGTTTTCATGTTTTTTTTAAAGGGTTGATTGCCGAGGCTACTTCACAGGTTTCTACTGCGCATTGATATCCCCATTATTTATGACTGAGTGCTCTGCCCCTTTGTTTTCTGTATCGACGGGGCACCCCAGATGTAGACCCCCCCCCACAGTGATAGTCCCAGGCTCATGCCATAACATAAGGCTACTTTCACACTTGCGTTGTTAATTCCGTAATTGAGATCCGGAATTAAACGGATCCGTTTTGATTTTGCACATCAGGATGCATCCGTTCCATTAGGATGCGGTTCTGTGAAATTAAAATGGTTCCATCACTACATACATTGAAAGTTAATGAGTGGTGGATTTGTTCCATAATGTTCAATAATTCAGACTGATAATCGGATCCTAGTTGTTCCGGATTAAAGGCATCTGACTTCATATTAAAAACTTTAGCCACGCTATACAGGGTCCTGCCATCATACGCAGGTAAGGCTACTTTCACACTGGCGTTTTGGTTTCCGTTTGTGAGCTCCGTTCAGGGATCTCACACGCGGTCCAAAACTGATCAGTTTTGCCCTAATGCATTCTGAATAGATAAGGATCAGCTCAGAATGCATCAGTTTGTCTCCGTTCCGCCTCCATTCCGCTCTGGAGGTGGACACCAAAACTCTGCTTGCAGGGGAGGCAAACGGATCAGTCCTGACACACAATGTAAGTCAATGGAGGACGGATCCGTTTTCACTGACACAATCTGGCACAATAGAAAACGGATCCGTCCCCGATTGACTTTCAGTGGAGTTTAAGACGGATCTGTCATGGCTATGTTAAAGATAATACAAATGGATGCAGACGGTTGTATTATCTGAACGGATCCGTCTGTGCAGATCCATGATGGATCCGCACCAAACGCGAGTGTGAAAGTAGCCTAATTTGTGTAACTCCGACACCCACACTAATAACACTGTTTGATCCTGGATTTCCTTTTGAAGCAAATAAATAAATTTTGCAACCAATATTTTTTTTATTACTCAAATGCATATAAATTATGATGCAATTTGCAAATGCCTATTGCTAGAAAAATAGGACTACAGCCTATGTTTGCAGACTACATACTCGTTGTGTAGTGTTTCTGCAGTCACTTCACTCCCATCTGCCTCCTTATGTTAACCTACAGACTCTAGAAGGGAGAGCAGCGGCAGTGGAGTAACATGACTGCAGGATCCGACTACACAGGGCATGTTTGTAGTCTGTAACCATTGGAAACGCATAGGTCTCCATATCCGCTGTAGACAAAACATGTAGAATATTCTTAAAGGGGTCGTCTCAGAGGGACAACTTATCAGCTTATCCACAGGATTGATAAGTGACTGATCGGTGGGGTTCCTACCACTGTCCGAGTGCTAGAATCGGGGAATTGTGTCCATGTTTGAATGACGCAGCGGTCAGGCATGTGCACTGCCATTCCATTCAGGACTACAGGAGATAGTCCAACAGACATATAGGGGTCATTTATTAAGACCAGCAGTTTTAGACACCGGTCTTAATAAAGGCCCATAGCTGGTGGGAATCTGCCAAAGTTTTGAAGAGGCACCGGCCTCTCCGTAACTTTGGCGCATCCAACTCTAGTTCTAAATGTAAGACTACTTCCGAGCTGTCTTACATTAAAACCATTTTCTATGCCTGCAGTCTGTCCTCTTCCCCGCCCACAATTTTAGATCTGGCGTGAGCGGGGTGTAGTCGCAGATATCTGCGCCTGACATACGCCTAATTTAGCCGTGTTTCAGAATAGTAAATGACCCCCGTAGATTTTTTAGGGAATAGGCTCGACCACAGCTCCATTCAAACTGTGGGCATGGTTACTCTTGTTTTCGTGATCAATGAGGGTCCCAGCGATCGGACCTCACAATCGGACACTTATCCTGTGGACCGGTGATGAGTTGTCAGGGGACTACACCTTTAATCGAGACTTTTCACAAGGTTGCTAATTCTTGTTGATGCACGGAGTAATGAGGGTCCCAGCGATCGGACCTCACAATCGGACACTTATCCTGTGACCGGTGATGAGTTGTCAGGGGACTACACCTTTAATCGAGACTTTTCACAAGGTTGCTAATTCTTGTTGATGCACGGGAGTAATAATACATAGTTGCAAAAATGTGCATACCCTTTCCAAGTGTGGCTGCTTCTGCTCTCTGTGCTTAATACTCGTGACCTTTACAGACCCCTTTTTGTGCAGTTCATTTTTCATACTTAAAGGGAACCTGTCACCAGTTTTCTGGTGTCCTAACTAAGGGCAACATAAATAAGTGACTGATTCTCTTAGCAAAATGCTGGGTCACTTTCCTTAATTGACCCAGTCAATCTGCCAACATCTTGTATTGAAAAGCTCCAGCTGATAATGATGAGTCCTGAATATTCATGAGCTCCTGACTCTCCCCGCCCACCTGCTGCTGAGTGACAGTTTGTTTCCATATGAATCAGCAGCAGGTGGGCAGGGGAGTGGCTATAGCTCTGAATAAAATATACACTGGACTCAATGACATCACGCTGGACTCAAATCGGCTCATTAGCATGCGGCATCTTTGTGTGTATATTATGAGATAACCATCTGTCACACCAGTAAGTGAATACATCTAAGGCACTTTTTAGTAGTTAATGATTGTATATAATTAGTTAGATTATAATCAAATATCCACATGACAGGTTCCCTATAAATCAGGTAACCAGAAGAATTTGTTTTTTTTCCATTTTCTAGTGAATCGTTTAGGTGACATCCGCAACGACAATGATCCAAACTGCACTTATGAAGGAGATAATAATGTCCTACTACAACAAACCAGTAACTATCTGCTGGCCCTCGTCCAGTCTATACACGAAGGTCAGTCTCCACATCGCATCTCCTTTCTCCTGCTCCGTAATCTCGCTTTGTAAGGCCTAATTTCCCCCCTCATTACTGATAACACCGGGCTGAATTTATCATTTGGGACTCTGGGGCCGTGTATTTTTCAACTGTGGCTTCTGGTTTTACATGGGACTACATCATTTTAACTCCTACAGTCCTGTGCACCAACAGCGCACTCTCAAATGCCTCTGGCCTCCATGCAGCCACCGGACCATACGTTGTATATGGAAGTGCTCGGCATTGCAGCTTATTCACTGGAATAGCACTGAGCTGCACAAAGGCCAGGCGACTGATGGACGCGCCATCTCAAGCTGATGAGGCTGCTGCACTCCCTCCAGTGCTGCGCCCCCTGCTGTCCGGTAGGGGGTCCTATAGACAATCGTGTAATGCAGAGATGGCTGGGTCCATCAGGTTCGGTGCTGTTCTTTCAAAGCACCTTTTGATTCTGGGTCCTAGAGAAGATCCGCAGCGGGCCATTCAGCACCCGGATGTCTATATTCCCTAGTACGGCGTAGTATATACTGCTTGCAGGCCCTAATTGTGGATTCTTTTTATTACCAGATAACGCCCCCTGTGAATCTCCTCTGGGCTCCATACATTTCCTCAATGATTACAAGACCATTCTGAAACGCAAGTTTACTGCAAGCACCGTCAGGGAGTGCCTGGACTGTGCAGGTAATGGGGTCACATTTTCTAACATGTGGATTCAAGGGGTACAAGTCCTAATAGCACTGCATTTACTTCTTAGTATGAACTTGGCCACAGAGATGCCAGGGGCAGGAGGCGGCAGACAAATGGCTGAGAAAATCAGCCTTACATCATACTTCCAGACTGCGTTTAGGACAGGATCTCCCATTCACTGATTGCTGTGTACAGAGCTCCTGTCCCTAAGAGATGTGCAGAAGTGTAAAGCAGCATGTAAAGTCTGTTCTATATTGTGTTAGGACTGTCTGATAATCCTGAATATCTCATAATCCAGCAGCTGTCAGGTCCCTTTAAGTGGCAGTTTACTATTTTTTCATACTATCGTATGCTAAAATACCCCCCATTATTTTCCAGCCACATTGCCTTGTGCATTATAGAATTGTTGTATATTCTATGTACAGATCTCCTCTCCAGGAGCGCCCTCATGTCTTGTACTTCACTATATGTTTGGACAGGACGATAACTCATCGATTGACGCTTGATGACATAGGCTAATGCAAACTGAATATGGGAGGAATGATCACTACCGCAGTCATTGATCCTTCATTCTATATTGGCGATAGAGAACGCTTTAGAGACAGTGCCCAAACTGCACCCCAGAGCCCACTTATTTATCACAAAGTGCCAACGCAGCAATTTACCCTGAATACTACAGTCCAGTATAGTATATCGTCCATGTACTTTATCATATAGCTATAATAGCCGCCTACATTCAGTGCGCTGCCTGTGCCGTTCATAGTGCGCTCTGCGCTGATGATGGCAGGAAAAGTCTGAGGCTACTTTCACACTGGCGTTTCTGGGTCCTCCTGTGAAATCAGTTTCAGGGCTCTCACAAGCGGCCCAAAACGGATCAGTTCAGCCCCAACGCATTCTGAATGGATAAGGATCCGTTCAGAATGCGTCAGTTTGGCTCCGTTGCACCTCCATTCCGCTCTGGAGGCTGCTTGCAGCGTTTTGATGTCCACCTGACGATACGGAGCCAAACGGATCCGTCCTGACTTACAATTTAAGTCAATGGGGACGGATCCGTTTTTACTGACACAATATGGTGCGATTGAAAACGGATCCGTCTCCTATTGACTTTCAATGTAAGTCAGGACGGATCTGTTTTGACTTTTTTTTTTTTTTTTTTTTTAAAGAATAACAAAAACAGATCCGTTCTGAACGGATACAAGCGTTTGCATTATCGGTGCGGATCCCTCTGTGCCGATACAAGACGGATCCGCACCGAATGCACGTGTGAAAGTAGCCTTAGACATATTGGTACACCACAGACTTTCCAGGGCGTGGGTGCCCACAGAGAGGGCTCTGAGTGCCGCCTCTGGCACCTGTGCCATAGGTACCCCACCGCTGTTCTATACTATTCATTATCGGCAGCACATCCCCGTCTACACAGGGAGATATTTGGGCATCTTTCATCCTGATCAGCTGACAAATGAGCGTTTGCTGGTTCATCGGCTGCCCGGTTATACGGGCCAGTTATTGGGGACGAGCGCTCCTATGAACGCTGGTTCCCGATAATTGGCCCGAAAATCGTGCAGTCTAATAGGCCCCTTTTATACTGTGACCTCAAGCAGAAGTATCTTTAGAATCCTGAAAAGGCCAATTCCATGCTGGTTTTCTAGACTCCACACCCTGACCGTCTCAGTCCCCCCCCACCGCCTGCATGCCTGTCAGTTGTCGCTATGGAGAACAAACAGACGTGTAATAGAAAATTGCCAGTCGTTAACCTAATTGCCGTATTTTTCTAAAAATCTTTGGAATGTGTTTTATAACCCTTGACGATCAGCTGTTATTTCTTGGAGAAGAGGGCAGCGTTCCACCGAGGGGAAATGTGCTATTATGTTTTGCTCATTAAAGTCAATGGGCGACTGTAACACAGGATCGTATGGACTCCTCCAGAACTGGAGCCCTCCCAATAGACGGGATGATGCACATGGACAGATTATTAATAGTAGGGTACATTCGGTGTTAATTGGGTGAGGGAAGGGTGGCTGTAGGCAACTGCTACGCCACTGGTTTGATAGGTTTACTGCAAGCACTGGCTTGACTGTTCTTAAAGGGGTTGTCCAACACCTAAAGCAGTTTTAAGTATGACCCTGAAAGTGCTTAGGCATAAAGGGAAAAAAAACCACCCACCCCCATGGGACCTGAAGCAGCAGGGATGGGACTCGGAGCTCTAGAGAATATGTGAATGGCTTTTTCCTTTATGCTAAACACGTTCATGGCCATAATTAAAATAGCTTTCAGGATCGGGCAGCCCCTTTAACTGCGATACTCTACTCTATAACCATGAGTAAATGTGAGGACAACTGTCTCTCACAATTCTTTGTGGCTGCCTGACCTACTCCTCAACAAAGGTCACCGGACCCTGAAGGGAAGAAGACCGAAAGGTAGGACCCCCACCGGTTACGCTACTTTCACACTGGCGTTTTGGTTTTCAGTTTGTGAGATCCATCATGGGCTCTCACAAGCGGTCCAAAAGGATCCGCTCAGAATGCATCAGTTTGCCTCCGTACAGTCTCCATTTTGCTCTGGAGGCGGATGCCAAAACGCTGCCTGCAGGGTTTTTCTGTCCGCCATGTGGTGGGGAGCAAGACGGATGCGTCCTGGCACACAATGTAAATCAGTGGGGACGGATCCGTTTTCTCTGACGCAATAGAAAACTGATCCGTCCTTCATTGACTTTCAATGGCGTTCATGAGGGATTCGTCTTGGCTATAGAAGACATAATACAACCGGATCCGTTCATGACGAATGCATGCGGTTGTATTATGGTAACGGAAGCGGTTTTGCTGATCCATGACTGATCCTCAAAAAACACTAGTGTGAAAGTAGCCTTAAGCACCTAACATACTATGAATACACCGTAATTGTTTGTCATTGGTATTTCTCTTTAAGTCCCCCCCCCCTCCCCCTCAATAAATACAGGTCCCTGTATAGATTTTATACTGGGGCCAAAAACCTACCACAGCTTCACCTCTGACCATAGGCCCT
The DNA here is from genome assembly GCF_014858855.1 of Bufo gargarizans. NCBI lineage: Eukaryota > Metazoa > Chordata > Amphibia > Anura > Bufonidae > Bufo > Bufo gargarizans. Next base: position 63,522,214 of record NC_058080.1, read on the forward strand.
AATATTGCCATCTACTACTTGCATTTCATTTTAGGCTGCATTCACATTGCGTTTTAGCCCTCCGCAGGGCTTTACACCAGGGCTATACATTGGAATACCCCAAAACAGTACTCAGGACGTATACTGCCGCAGGTACGTTGACTTTAATGGGTTAAAAGGAGTTCAGTGCATTCATCTTCTGGCCCCCAAAATGCCAGAAAGGGATGGAAAACGGGTCAAATGAAGTCCAAAGATGAATCCTTTTGAATTCCTTTTAACCCATTAAATCAACATACCTGTCGCGGTATACGTCATAATATTTTCAGCTATTCAGACGTATAGCCTGATGGGATAAAAATGCTAATGTGAATGCAGCCTAATTTGGTTATTACCAGATTCAAAGATAAGATGGAGACCGGATCCCCCTCGGCCTATATCTTCTGGGAACTGGAACAGTAGAAGACAATAGTAATGTCTGAAACTTCCTCCCAGCTTTCCCAGTGTTCACCATCACCCTCTGCTTTCAGCATGTTGGGCCCCCTTTTTCCGCCTTTGCGCACAGCGGAGACGCAGCGATAAGCACTTTCTTACAGCACTTGAGAAGATTACACAACACATCACTTTCAGGCAAACAATGGAGGAGAAGCAGAGAGCAGCTGTGAGTCATGGGAACAACTGCTGCACATTACCGCCAGATGTTCTTTATCTCCCAGGAACATGTTTGGGTGGATTTCTTTCCTTTCCTGGAAATTAATTGTATATAGCAGCGTTTTTTACACTTGGTTTTCCCATCTCCGCTTATACCTATATAAACAGCCTGTAGTATGCAAAGCAAAAAAAAAATCTTCAAGGTTGTGGTCTGTCTCAAACCCTCTCCAAAATGAGAAGTAGTCCCAACCTATTCCCTCTAAGGCAGAAGACCCTGCAAGATTAGCCCTGTCTGGGCACCTGGGTCTTCCAGGGCTGCCATCGTTGTTGGCATCATGTGAGTTGAGGGACGTGAAGGCTACACATACCTTCCTAGACCCCTCCAACAGGGACACCCATAAGGACACCTCAACCTAAAAGGTGTATTCCGGTTATAACAAGTTATCCCCTATCTATCAGATCGGTGGGGGTCCCATCGCTGGGACATCCGCCGGTCCTGAGAACGGGGGCCCCCTACCCTGTGGAGCCCCCCTGTACTGGACGGAGCGGCTGGTTGGAAATGCATGCCGCCGCCTCAATTCTTTTCTATCGGAGCGCCAGAGATAGACGACTAAAGTGCTTGGCTCCCAAGAAATGAATGGATCATCAGCGTACATTTCCAACCAGCCGCTCCGTCCATTTCAATGGGGCTCCACAGCAGGGTGCCCCCCGTTCTTGTGATTGGTAGGTGTCCTAGCGGTAGGAAACCCCCCCCCCCCCCCCCCCCCCCCCACCAATCTGATAGGGGATAACTTATAACTAGTGTTGAGCGAACTTCTGTTTTAGGTTCGGCGTCTAAAGTTTGGGTTATCGAAGAATCTCGTTATGGATTCCGCTGCCACGGACCATAACGGAATTTAGGATCCATTACTCGATTCTTCGATAACTCGAACTTCAGACGCCGAACTTAAAACACAAGTTCGCTCAACACTACTGATAACCAGAATATTCTTTAAAGTGAATGCACAGTGAAAACATAAAGGAATGATTCCGACCTGCACTCGGAGAAGCACGCACGCACTCCTCGTGTGAGATTCATACCCTGGACTCTAGCCTTGCAAGACAACAGTGCTAACCACTCGGCCATGATGCTGCCTCAACTGCCCTCTAATAGTGTTATTTACACTGCAGTTATAGACCGTTGTATCTGTCAGCGGCGCAGAGTCAAAATTTTCACTCTCGCTAAATGTAGAGATTAGGGCATTACTTTCTGGGAAAATGTGAAACACTGCTGTGCTCCAGAAGAAAGGCTTTCTAGTGCCACCCATAGGTGGCTTACCAGTGAGTGTCATGTGATCCCTTAAGGGGGTCGTAGATGGGTTGCTTTCTTTCAAAAACTGTACCACACCTGTCCAGGACAATCGTCATATGACCTAATTGTCAAAGTCCTAGCACAGAACTAGGACTGATTGATTTCGATGAGCACCAAGTAATCAGCATTTTGCTTTCATGCTACAGATATAACCAGGGTATCCAGCCCATGTCCCGTTGGGGTTGCATCATTGTAAAATGACTATATTGTCATGTGCGGGACATGGATATAGTCAGGTAAGCTTTTTTACACTGAGCTTCATAGGCCTACACTTCCTTTTCTGTATAGATCACTTTTCAGTAGTCATCTCATTATCATCCTAAGTAACCCCCTGCATATATAGATAATACAAGATCCACAATTTGCAGTAGGGGGTTTCACAGCTTATTTACTCCCCTTCCCTGCAGATTGAGCTCTGCACAGGTCACAGAGCATGCCCACACCACTCCCTCATAGAAGTCCTCTCCAGTCCGTAGGTTCCTATGGCCCACGTGTCCCTTGTTAGGCAAACCTCTGAATGCTGTTGAGAGCAGTTCAGGAAAGTTTGCTGCCCCTATAAGCATGTCCTGAAAATATGCAATCCTAAATAAAAGATTAGAATAAAAGAATATCTTTCACAATCTGGTTTATATTAGTATAAAACCAACACATTCCCTTTTAATTTGTAGTTCTGAAGAAACAGGTTACAAGGCCCCGAAATCCCAGCAGCAAGGCAGTTTGTGCACATTAATCCCCACCTGTTATGGCCCTTCTACTACTTATTGGGGTTGTTTCCACCATCCTCACATGTTGTTCCCGTATACAATGCTGGATGTTTCCTCCTTGTAAGAATAATTAGTAGAAATGATCAGCGGCAGGTTGCGGGGACTCCCTGCTCATCTATCACGGGGCTTGGCAGGACGCCGTTGAAATGAGTCTTTACAGTCTGTTTAGTAATTCTCTCTTGGGCCGTGTCTTTCAAGGGGTTTAATAATAAGGCTGCAATGAGCCATTGAGGAAAAAATTTGACTGTCGGGAACAGTCTATTCTCTGTATCATCCGAGGTGTCTAAATATTGAAACATAATTGGGCAGTACGGTGGCTCAGTGGTTAGCACTGGTGCCTTGCAGTGCTGGGGTCTTAGGTTCGAGTGCGACCAATGATAACATCTGCATGGAGTTTGTATGTTCTCCCTGTGTTTGGTGGGTTTCCTCCCGTTACTCCGGTTTCCTCCCACACTCCAAAGACATACTGATAGAGACCTTAGATTGTGAGCCCCATTGGGGACACTGTGATGCTAATGTCTGTAAAGCGCTGCGGAATATAGTGCGCTATATAAGTGCGTTAAATAAATAAAGGCCTCTTTACATGATGTAGCAGGCAATTGTCGAAGGAAGCGTTCAGCGTTCATTCCTGACAATCGCCTGCTTGTCAGTGGAGGAGACCACTGCTATTACATGTAAGTCTCCTCCACAGTTGGGGAGGAGTGATTTGTTAATGTGAGCACTCGTCCCCATACAGAATCAGTGTTTGCCAGCAGCAGAGTGTGATTAGATGACACCATCTGCTGCCGGCAAATGATTTAGGTGACCGCACCAATGATCCTATTACCCAGTGAATGAGCGTTTGGCTCGTTCATTGGGTAATCAGCAGTACCATTACACTGGCAGATTATCACTGAGTGTCTATATGAAAGCTCACTACCGATAATCTGCCTGAGCATTGGGCAGTGTAAAAAGCCCTTTTCTCTTTATGGTAATGAGGTATTCGGAGCACCGAGGGGTGGGCCTAGCCCCTCGGAGCACAGCCTCACCTCTGCTTTTATGCCTCAGCCACTCCCTCTCTCCAATTGATTGACAGGACCAGGCATCATCACTCTTCCAATGCCTGGCTCTGAAATCTTATGCTGCCCAGAGTACAACCCCGATTGGACTCCGCCACGTGAGATTTCAGGGCCAGGCAGCAGAACGGTGAAGATGCCTGGTCCTGTCAATCAGCTGGAGAGTAGGAGAGGCTACGGTCTAAAGGTAGAGGTGGAGCTGTGCTCTCACGGTGCTCCGAACACCTCATTAGCAAAAAATTAAAAGTACTAATATCTTCAAAACACTACAACAGATTGCACTCGGCATGATCAACCCCACCAGGTATTATCCCTTGTTTACTAATCATGCTAACAGAAGCTCTTTAAAACAAAAAACAAAATTGTATACCGGCGGTCATTTTTAATTTTTACTGTATGGAAAATGCTTGCTCAGCGGCCAGCAAGGTGAGTAATGACTACCATCTTGGCCCTTTTAAAAAAAAAAAAAATAATAATAATTTCACCCAGACAATTGCTTTAACCCCTTCAGGACCCTGCCATTTTTCACCTTAAGGACCAGGCCATTTTTTACTGTCACTTTGTAGTCAATGTGGCCACCATTAAAGGTCCCACATGGTTTCTCATACAGCTTTCCTAGAGTCCTGAAAAGCAGCTGGTAGTATGGGAATAAGACTGGGGGATTTTAAACTGAGTCTAGGCACCCCTAGCTGAGAACTAGCCATCTGGATTTCTTTTCAAGGAACGGTTAATGTCGATGGATACAAGGCTTTTCTGCTTGGTCGGGGATGGCAGACAGCCTCGAGGAGGAGAACATCATCTTCCCTACAAGTATAAGGTGATGTTATCATGCTTGTGTCATACATAAGCTGGCCACAACCAGCCCCTCAGGCCGGGGTTCCTGCAGGGTCCACAGTAAGCCGTCTGCGGTCGGAAAACCACATTCCCAAACATCTCTGGACAGGATTATTTTCACGTAAACTAGAGGAATTCTGCTTAGCTGGTTATTCACATTACATTGTCTAGTCGCTGACCGCCTGTCCGCCATCCTGACGTGTCTTCTTTTGGGAATGCTTGGATCTCCAATGAAATAACCATTTCAGAGGATCTGGTTTGTGCAGTTCCTCTGTTATCCCTCCAGGAAATGTATGAATAAATTGATAATGGACGTTGCCATGATCCCTTCCATATGTAGTATGGTACAGTCCATGATGATACAAATCTGTAGTCGTTTTCTCATATACCTTTTACGCGGTCTTTTTCTATTATGGAGCCATTGCGTTTGATGCTAGTGGAGCTCTGTGGCTTCGTACTATGCATGCAAGTTGCAGATGCGGAAGTTTCGCATAGCTAGGTGTGCACAAGGTAGGGCGAGTTGAATCGGGCATTTAGGCAAATTTACAATATCTCCAATGCAGAGAAGGTGGGGGCTCCACTTTAATTTTAGCATCATTCAACCAATGCTGACCCATGGACCGTGGTAAAACACGGTGTACACATTAAAATGAGTGGGTACGTGTGCTGTCCGTGGATCACTGACGTGTGACTATGGCCTAGTCCACATTTCCGTTTTTCACTGTGTGCTGTGCGCATTTTCCACGGACAGCACACATACCCATTGATTTTAAATGCGTCTGTTCACATTTCAGTATTTTACTGCCCGTCGGTCAGTAAAAAAAATCACAGGGACATGCACTACTTTGATCCGGGATCCATGAAATTAACAAACCCCACGAATGGCATCCGCGGTTCGGGAAGACTGATGGAGATTCTTTGGAAATACATTTTCAGCTAAGTAATGTCAGTGAATTACGGAGGACACGCGGATGGTAAAAAACGGACACACAGACCAACTATGGATCCTTCACGGATGAAACGTGTACGCCTTTTTTTTTTTTTTCCTCGGACATGTCACTGACACTGAAATGTGGATGAGGCCTAAAACAGGCAGTGTAGTTCATGTGGATTTTTTTGCACAGATTTTCTTGCACACTTTGCTGCGTTTTCCGCACCAAAATCCACAGGTGTTGCTTTCAGATTTTGAAGCGAATTTGCCCAAGATCTCATCCATCGCATTGCAAAGGGTGAAATCTGCACCGAAAATCCACACAAACCATTGACTCACTGCGGATCGGCTGATGGTATTTTGTAAAACGTCTCTATGTTAGCTGGTACTGCGTGACTGCACACGAAAATTCTGTGCGTAATACGCACTGTTTGCATGTGGCCTGCCAACTGAGTGGATGAGATTTTCAAAATGTCCTCAACATGGTGCAGACGTTTTCTACACTGAATGTGACCTGCAGTGTTGATTTTGTGCAATGCAAAGGGTGAGATCTAGGGCAAATCCGCATCAAAATCCGTGCCAAATTCTATGGATTTGCTTCACAAATGCAGCGAAATCTGCACAAAAATCAGCTTGAAAAATCTGCATAAACTACACCGCCGTGGTGCATGTACCTTTTTTTTACAGAAACTGATACAGAAAGGAAATGGGGAAACTGTGTAACTCGTAAACGACCCCTGCCTTTCTGCCAGCTTTCCCAGACTGTCCCAGGAGCCTTCACAGTAATTTCTAGTTTTAATATCACTTTTAGGTAAAACTGTTATAACGCGAGGTGCACTTAAATTTTTTGCAATCCATTTTAGAATATTGAATACGATTCCCTGTAACCAGATGACTGGCAAGAGATGGGAGTTTGATTGGAATCATTTCTCGATTTTTGTATTCCAGACCTTGCCAACAATTTATACGGTATATTCAGTCCAAAGCGCACAGCTCGCAGGCCGCTCTATAAAACGTAAAGCGCTTTCCATTCTAGAACATTTATAGTGAGTGTTTTTATTTTTTATTTTTTTTATAATCCTCCAGGTCTCTCTTTAATTGTGAATGAGAATTACAGGCTGTAAAGCTGAAGTGCGTGCCTTATTACAGACCTATACACGGCGAGGGTGGAGGGCAATAGTCTGACATTTACAGGGAGATCAACCAGGTCTCGGAGCTGCAGTTATCAGCAATGCGCTGCTCTCGCTTACCGATGGATCCTGCCATGGGCAATATTTGGGACATGTGTGACATTAGATGTATTCTCTATGAGCAGTTTGCTTTAAAGGATTTCACTTCAGGTTCTGGTGTCTTGCCTGAGCTGATATCCATACTTTTAAAGAGTCTCTGTCAGCAAGATCAACCCTATAAAACCAAGCATACTGCCTGGTAGGGCTCATTATACTGATCAAAAGAAAGGTGTCGTTTTTTTTTGTCTGTATATTAAACAGCTGCAGAGATATCTGTTTTATTCATTTGCAAATGAACAAGTTGGAGCACCGGGGGGCGAGACTGAATCCTTTGAGCACTGCTGTATAACACCCCTTGTGCTCTGCACACTCCATGCTGATGTCTAGCCCTGTGAGTCCAGGTTAGAGCACAGTGTGCAGAGCACAGGGGCTGTTACAAAAGCAGTGCTCGATGGGTTCGTCCTTGCCTCCTAGTGCTCCAAGTTGCTCATTTGCATATGAATAAATACACACCTGTATTTGCAACTGTTTAATAGGGTTGATCATGCTGACAGAGTCCCTTTTAATTCTCTGTGTAGTGGCAGACTCACACTTTTTGCTGTGTATGCCGGGAGTCCACTCATAGGAATAGAGCCTCAAATGTATCTCCACACTTATGTATACCCATGTTTAAGCCACCGTAACTTTTTTTTTTTTTTTTTTTTTTTTTTTTTTTCCTTCATTAACATGACTATTAGGCCTAGTTTAATGCAGGAGCAATTGCAAATTGTTTTTGTACAATTTGAGTATACATAAAATACAAAAGTAATGCATATATTTTTTTTTTGCCGGCGCAAATATACAAAAGGTAATTTTTTATTTTTTAATTTTTTTTCAGTACATATTTCATACTAAATAATCAGTTCAATGTTCAGGTTATTTCAGTCTTGTGCATACTGTACCTATTAAGTGTAGTTTTCTTTTGTATTTTATGTGAAATAATACCTATCTTTGCGAGTTTTTTTTTTTTTTTTTTTTTTTTATTACATTAGTTATTACATCTGTTTAAAATCCCCATTAAGAAATTACTGTCTTACAAAATTCTTTTATACATGTAATGTACTAGGATACTCCTATATTCTCTGTGTCTGTCACCGGCTGCCGGTAGGACAACACTACTGTGCCCTAAGAGCAGAAATTTACAGTCCAGGGCTCCTTTCTTAGTTTCCAGGGCTGAATGCAGAGGGCTTATCCATGCTCCAGTCAGATCACTGGGACCCAATCAGAGGGAGAAATCCTTTTTGATCATCACCTAGCCCCAGACTGCAGCAATCAAAAGGTTAACAGTTTAGACTGGAGCTGCCTCTGATCCTGGCTGTAGATCAAAAGGCTGCTCTGAGAACTGGATCTGTTAGTTAGTTTGTTCATAGAGCAGGAGTGCTCACAAAAGCGCTTTGCTCCCTCTATAATAAATAAAAAGACAGTGGGTGGTCAGTAAAGGGTTAAAATAAAGAGCAGTTACTCACCGATCCCCCTGCTGCTGCCATTTGGATGCTGCTCTGGTTCACACTACACTGCACTTCCTGTTCCCAGGTCGACGCACAGGAAATGGTTTGATATGTCCGCTCAGCCAGTCACTGGCTAAGGCAGGTCTCCACTGCGGTCTGAGTGGACAGCTCAAGTCATGTGTGCGTCAAGCGGCAGCGAAAACCTCTTTAATAGGGATGAGCGAATCTATTTTTACGAATTGATTTGTCTCGTCAACAAGTTCTTCACCTGCGAGCGGCTGTCCCCGCTGCTGAGGAATGTCCCCCCTGCTGCTTTATTGACAGGGCCAGACATTTTGCCCGGCCCTGACAATGTTTCTCTACTTGCACCAGAGGAGTAGAGGCGCATGCACAGACGCTGCTTTGGGAGCAGAGCCTCTGAACTTTCACCACAGGCACAAGATTGTCAGGACCGGGCAGAATGTTCAGCACGGTCGGGGATATTCTTCAGAAGTGGGGACAGACCCTCGCAGGGGAAGATTCACTCACTCTTTAAAGGGAACCTGTCATCAACGTTATGCTAACCTCACTCTGGGCAGCATAAATTAGTGACAGAAATGCTGATGTCAGTGATGTGTCATTTATGAGCTAAAAGGAAGTGGTTGCCGAGAACCAGCCTCATAATCATTGCAGCCCAGGTCCTGAAAAGAGTCAAATCTACCTGAGAAGAGTCCTGGTTATTCCTAATCTCCTGCTCTCCCGCCCATCTGCTGATTATTGGCAGTTCTCTCCTAGAGAGAAAGGGAGAAAACTAGGTAGAAGACTGTCAGCCATCAGCAGGTGGGCAGGAGAGCAGGAATTCATGAATAACCAGGACTCTTCTCAGGTGGCCGTGACTCTTTTCCAGGCCCAGTCTGCAATGATTGTGATGTTGGTTCTCGGCAACCACTTACTTTTAACTGATAAATGACCGACCGCTGAAATCAACTCTCCTGTCTACGTTTATTCTGCCGTTAGTATGGGCAGCATGAAGTTGATGACGGGTTCCCTTTAATGCTTCTCTACACCCAGGTGGCTGTACTCCAAAAGTGGTTGTCTTTAGTGTTTTCGGGAAGTTCTAACCATAGTCAGCCATTTTTAAATCTGTCTTTGGTCACACAGACTCTTCCCTGCTTTCTACGCTCCTTTCTCCATATGTGTCAGTCTTAGTCGAGACTTCATACTCCCTGGCATCGTGCAATGGAAAGTCCTACTTTAGAGTTTTTTTTTTTATTAAAGGGTTGTCCAGGATCAGAAAAAACATGGGGTGGTGCTCTTTATGGAAGGAAGCAGCCATGTTTTTCTGATCCTAGGCAGTTCCTTTTGTAGGCCAGAGTCTGGGGAAAACAGACTAAATCTATTAAAATGTTCCCCTTTTCTCAGTTTGATATCCTACCATATTTTAAAGGGGGATTTTGTAAATAATAAAAAATATGCCCACACTGGTGATTGTGATAAAATTAGCAAAAGAAATTGGGGCACATTTACAAAGTGTTACCCTTACCCCGTTCTAGGTGAACATATCACATTCTTGATATTGGACTAATTCACTATTCTGGCGCATGAACTTTTGTAAAATTGCATTATCGTAAATCCTGTGGTAGGTTTACACTAGAATTCTGTCCGTCCATCAAAAATGTGTCATTGTGCCAGAAGTTGGCATACGTTTTACTGAAAAATACAGCAAAGATGTTGGCGCATTTAGGCCATGGCATGCCCATTTCCCACAAAGCCATGCCCCCTTAGGCGAGGTGTAAAAATCTTAGAAAAGTTTTTAAAATGGTAAATGTGATGGAAAAGATGCACACAAGTTTTTTGCTGCAAAATGCACCAAAAAATGGCACATTTTCAATTGTAACTCTGCTCCAGTATGGTCACCAATTAAATCGTCCACCTCACCCAGCTCTGGTCCTAGCCGATCTCCAATTTACATGAATGTGACTGTGACCTGCCCGTATCCCACATGACCGCTGCAGCCAGTCGCTGGCATCTGTGCTATACAGCACAAGACCATTGAGCTCAACGGGCACACCACCACCATGTAATTAGAGCCTGGCACTGTGAACGATGGGGGATTACACCAGTGAGTATATTTTGATTATTTATCACAATTGCTAGTGTTAGGCAAATTTTCTAATAACTTGTAGAACATCTTTAAGAAACGCATTGAAATTATTAAAGTAACTAAAAATATAAAATACAGTATTACTGATGAGGAATCCAATATTGTTCTATAAAATCATCTTAGTATTAGCCTTAAAGTAAAGTTCTTTTCAACACTGTCTCATCCAGTAATATACAGAGTTATTACAGGCAAAGTTAATAAAAATAATACAGAAATTACATAAAAACATATTTGTTCCAAATATGGTGCCAGAAAGCAAAGACAATTTGTTCCGCACGTGCAAAACCAAGTACAGTACCATTCACTAGGCTATTTCCGTTGAAAATTATTGAATAAGGAAGGGTGAATGTTAGTGCTGTTATCCCATCCGTGTGCCCAAATGCTTGTGACCCATGGCATTCTGGGCCTCTGGGACCCTCCACCGAGCCTGTGAACGAAGCTCCTTCTAAGGTTTCCTGAGGCACTTGAATAAAGCGGCTTTGCAGGATTCGGCCGGGGAGCTGCCGTGCAAGGAAGAGATGCAACACTATACCAACACTGCCAACCCTTCTTTCTCAAGATTGGTGGGGGTCCAAGAGTTTATTATTTATATTTTTTCCTACCCCCCCCACATCAGGAAGTTTTGGGATATCCTATTCATAAGATGGGAATGGCCATTGTAGGGATCTGCCCTAATGGTAGCCTTCAGATAACACAGCAGCAGCCCTTTTAGCGGTGAGAAGCAAAGCAACGATTGTCTTTTATTCTTGACAAAACAATAAGGCAGTGACCGGCTTGCTCCAGCCAGCCTCAAAGAGACAATAAAGTCCCGTATCTATAGCACAACACAGGTATGGTTTTGCACAGTAGCGTAACCCCACGGGTGTATGTGGACCTCACTTTGTCCTCAGTCTTTCTGGCACTGCAACTCCAGCTCAGACTCTGATCCCACACCGCACTCCACAGAGCTTCACAGTCAGAGAGGTAATAACACCCATCTGACACTGCGGCTGTCACCCACCCAGCACTATGACTACTCCCAGTAAGAGCCGTCCTGGATCAGCTATTCACAGCTATACTAAATAAACTAAATGTCAACCACCTACTGCCGCTGACACACCTGAACTACTGGCTCCTAATTCACCGAGGCCAGGAACCTCGGTAACTCGTATCAACCATCAACAATGGTCCCTTGTGCCTTCCTACATACCCCTCCCTCTGCCCAAAGCTGGGGGTCTGGGCAACTTCAGCAAGCATGCAGTGTACTCTAGACAGGGCATCTGCATTCCCTTGCAGTTTGCCCAGCCTATGCTCCACAGAAGAAATAAAATCCTGTAGAGCCAGAAACCAGCAGGTGACCCGGGCATTGTTACTCTTTTTCTCCCTTAGCCATTTCAGAGGGGCATGAGCCAATACCAGCTTAAATTTCCATCCCAGGAGGTAGTATCTGAGGTAATCAAGTGCCTACTTAATGGCCAAGCATTCTCTCTCAATTATCAAATAATTCCTCTCTTCTGGGGACCGCTTTCTGCAGAGATAACACATGGGAAGTTCCTCCGCATTTATGACCATCACTGCCCCTAGGCCTACCTCTGATGCATCTGTCTGAATGATAAACTCTCGGGAGAAGTCTTGAGCTAAGAAGACTGGTTGTTTACAGAGGGCCGCCTTAAGCTTCTGGAAGACGGCTTCAGCCTTGGGGGACCACTTGATCATGGCCGACTTCCCTCCCTTTGTAACATCGGTCAAGGGTACTGCTATTTCCGCAAACTTGGGGACAAATCTCCTATGATATCTCACAATACCGAGAAATGTTTCTTGGTAAGTGGCCATTCTTGGATAGCTTCCATCTTATGTATTGGGGTTTTATCACCCTTTTTCCCACGATGTACCCAAAGTACCTGGCCTCTTTCATCCCCATGGCACACTTACTTGGATTTATAGTGAAGCCAGCCTTAGCGCATCTAGGACGCCTTTAATTTTACTAAGGGGACTCTCAAGCAACGATTGTCTGTTATTCTTGACAAAACAATAAGGGAGTGACCAGCTTGCTCCAGCCAGCCTCAAAGAAACAATAAAGTCCCGTATCTATAGCACATCGCAGGTATGGTTTTGCACAGTAGCGTAACCCCACGGGGTGTATGTGGACTTCGCTTTGTCCTCAGTCTTTCTGGCACTGCAACTCCAGCTCAGACTCTGATCCCACACAGAACTCCACAGTCAGAGAGATAATCACCACCACCTGACACTGCTGGCTGTTTTTGGTAGGCCAGTCAAGACCTGGCCTAGAACGTGGCGAATAGTCACCCACCTAGCACTATGACTACTCCCAGTAAGAGCCGGACCTGATCAGCTATTCACAGCTATACTAAATAAACAAAATGTCAACCACCTAATGCCGCTGACACACCTGAACTACTGACTCCTAATTCAGAGGCCAGGAACCACGGTGACGCGTATCTACCATCAACGATGATCTCTTGTGCCTTCCTACACCCTTTAAAGGGGAAACCAGGCAATAGTCATCCTATAATCTCAGTGGCACAACCAATTTCTAGAACAAAGGTGTGGTGCTCCACAGGTTTACAATCTTGAGCAGACTGCCATAGATCTGAATGGTCCTTTGTGTGGGTAAGGCTACTTTTACACTAGCGTTCGGGGCTCCGTTTGTGAGTTCCGTTTAAAGGCTCTCACAAGCGGCCCCCCGCTGCTTGCAGTGTTCGGGTGTCCGCCTGGCCGTGCGGAGGCAAACGGATGCGTCTAGACTTGCAATGTAAGTCAATGGGGACGGATCCGTTTGAAAATTGAGCCATATTGTGTCAAATTCAAACGGATCCGTCCCCCATTGACTTTCAATGTAAAGTCTGGACGGATCCGCTCAGGCTAATTTCACACTTAGAATTTTTTCTACAATATAATGCAGACGGATCCGTTCTGAATGGATCCATCGTCTGCATTATATGAGCGTATCCGTACGCAAGTGTAGCCTAACGTCTGAGGTTTGTAGTGATAGGAGGATTGAGGCTGGCGATACGTAGATGCTACCGAAAGCTTGTTCAGCCGTCTGCTATCTCTCTCAACACCGGCCAACATGCATTTTTCCTGAACAGGGAGAAAGCTGCTGCCAGGGTAGTCCCATCTTTATCTTCCCCCAGCATCTATCATCAAGACTCCTTCCTACACATTAGATGGCCGGTCATTCCTGATGGTATTGGCACATTTGGGTGTCATTTATTGGGCTCTGTATTTCTGAGATCAATGAATCCACAAATGTAGTCTTTTGAAGTCAAAAGATCACTTTTAGAAGGTTCCACCCATCATGGCAGGACAATATTGGTTAACAATCAACTTTTCTGCACCAAAATCTTAGTTAAAATCCACACAGTGACACGAATTTTGGCCAAACGCGCTTCGGATTTTATGCAGTAGACCCGCTATGTGCAGGCGTGCCATATCGGTAAGGATTATGGCAAGTTCTGGAAAGGAAAATCTTGTGCTTTTCACATGAACATTCAGGATCCTCCATAGACGTTCTGACTGGGAGACATGGTAACAGATCCTGGTAATTCCACAACACAACTCAACCAAGGAACCTGCTCCCTCCCTTGAGGAAACTGAGACGAGAGCTGACAGCAGCGTGCAGTAAGCAGTTTACACTCGTCTTGTACATTGTAATGTCACGTCACATTCCCCTGATTAACACAATGTCCCCGTCCCGTCCTTGTTATGTTGTTTTGATGGAAACCTTGAGACGTTACAGCCGTATAATGGCAGTTTAGTGCTAAGATTATACAGTATTGGGTGCACGGAGTCCTGCCATGACATCAGTGGAACAGTCGCACTCTTGAGTCCTGAAAAACACTCTCTTACTTTTATATACTTTTTATATGTTCCTAGTTTAGCTGTAGTTAAATCCAGGAAACAGATGCCCGGCATCTACATCTTTACTTTCAGGAACCTGCTTGCTGTTTTCCTCATTTAATGGGAACAGATCATCTAATTTACATTACTCAGGATTATTACAAACATGAAAAATTCTACTTTTCACACTGGCCTCTAGACAAGTCACATTAGGAGGGGGATGTCCTGTTTTCAGTTGTCCGCTTTGCTGTGTATAAGAAGTAGTAGCACCAGAGTCCAGAAAATCCTTTACTGTGCCATGCCAGGTATACAGTAATCGACAGTAATCGACGCTTCGACCCATGGTTACAGTCAGGTCTCTACCAAGCTTACAATAGACTCGTAACCACTTGTAAACTTGATAAAGACCTGATGGTAACCATGGATTGAAACATTGTTGATTGACTGTATACTAGGGCTGCAGTAAATATTTTAGTAATCAAGTATTCTACCGATTTTTTTTTACGATTAATCGAGTACTCTAATAAGAAAAAATGAATTAAGACTGTTTTCCTTTATAAAAACTGATCAGACCCCCTGACATTAGTTCCCCCCAGTGCCATCAGCTCCACTATCCCCCAGTGCGATCAGCTCCCCCCCACCCCAGTGCCATCAGCTCTCCCCCCACCCCAGTGCCATCAGCTCTCCCCCCCCCCCCACCCCAGTGCCATCAGCTCTCCCCCCCCCCCCACCCCAGTGCCATCAGCTCTCCCCCCCCCCCCACCCCAGTGCCATCAGCTCTCCCCCCCCACCCCAGTGCCATCAGCTCTCCCCCCCACCCCAGTGCCATCAGCTCTCCCCCCCCACCCCAGTGCCATCAGCTCTCCCCCCCCCCCCCCCACCCCAGTGCCATCAGCTCTCCCCCCCCCCCCCACCCCAGTGCCATCAGCTCCCCCCCCCCCCCCCACCCCAGTGCCATCAGCTCTCCCCCCCACCCCAGTGCCATCAGCTCCCCCCCCCCACCCCAGTGCCATCAGCTCTCCCCCCCCCACCCCAGTGCCATCAGCTCTCCCCCCCCCCCCCACCCCAGTGCCATCAGCTCTCCCCCCCCCCCACCCCAGTGCCATCAGCTCTCCCCCCCCACCCCAGTGCCATCAGCTCTCCCCCCCACCCCAGTGCCATCAGCTCTCCCCCCCACCCCAGTGCCATCAGCTCTCCCCCCACCCCAGTGCCATCAGCTCTCCCCCCACCCCCACCCCAGTGCCTTCAGCTCTCCCCCCCACCCCAGTGCCTTCAGCTCTCCCCCCACCCCCACCCCAGTGCCTTCAGCTCTCCCCCCCCCCCCACCCCAGTGCCTTCAGCTCTCCCCCCCCACCCCAGTGCCTTCAGCTCTCCCCCCCCACCCCAGTGCCTTCAGCTCTCCCCCCCACCCCAGTGCCTTCTGCATATTTGAGGAGAAAGTTCAGATCGCTTCTGCTGCACACGTGCATCTGGGATGTAAGGACTATTTCACTGGAGGTGAAGCGCCAGGTGCTGTCTAACATTCTATATTTTGAGCTTTGCTGTATAGACTGGGACAGAGTGAGCAGATCTGATCACAACGCTGTGGTATTACTGGAGGCCAAGATGAGGCAGTATAGCAACACTAACGCTGGGTTCACACCTGAGCGTTCGCGATGGAGCGCTCTGTATGCGCGATTGTACCGCCGTTTGCAATCGCGCATACAGAGACACGCGAACGCCCATTGTCGCGCGTTCCCCAAAGTCTATGTACGGGAACGCGCGACAAGACGTCCCAAAGAAGCTCATGTACTTCTTGGGGCGTCGGGCACTTTACAGCGCGATCGTACGCGCTGTAAAACGCCCAGGTAAGAACCATGCCGATAGGGAAGCATTGGTTTCTCCTTGTTGAGCGTTTTACAGCGCGTAGGAACGCGCTGTAAAACGCTCAGGTGTGAACCCAGCCTAAATGTTATACAAGTGTAAACAGATAAGGGTCTGTATGAGCCTAAGGGGGGAAGGTTTCATTCCATCACTTCCTAAAGACCAATGCCGTTCATTGCAGTTGTCCTAAAGAATATTCACCATGCTTTGCCATCTTTACAGACTATAGAGAAAGAAAGAACATGCCTCCAATAACGCTTACACCAGGAAAGTAAAAAATATATATAGCTACAATGGCATATATTGTCTATAGATCACTCATATTTTGTGTGTTCCCCTTACATTGAGAAACATGGCAAACTCCGCTTTCTAATACAGTGGCAAAAGAACCCTCTTTTAGCATAAATCGGGCCCCTTACACCCTGTGGGCACACGCAGTATATACATTGGGAGCATTTCCAGACGTATACACCGAACATAGCCTTGCACAGATAAAACAAAGCTATCCGATCCAATGTCCTACTGTAGGGCGGACTTTTGCTAAAGGAAACCAGCAGAGTTCTGAAAACTGCTATGTATGAATGGACATGAAATAACTCAGAACTGCTACAAAAGCAGTAAAATATCTGCACAGTTTTTTAATATAGATTTAAAACGGAAATCTATGTTGAAAGACAGATCACCGTAGGTTGTAATTCATGTCAAAGTATCTAAAAATGACCCAATGTATCTCAGAATGTGTTTCCTGAGCCTAGTATAACATCAGCGCCTCTCCAACAGCTAGGACGTGCCTCACAGCTTGGGAGGTGCTGGAGTCGTTTCTGTATTGACTAATAGTAATTTACTGAAATGATTGTTTTGATTTATTGTATTACTGTACGTTCTTGTCTTTCAGTGGCTCTGGACGCCTACAAATGGTTAGTCTGCTACCTACTCGGAGAAAGCCACCATAAACTCCAGCAGGAGAAGCAAAGAGCTGCAAACGATTTTGATGCCAGAAATAATAGTCAGGTACGGAGTAATGCAGGCAGTCCTTATGTGGAGGGTCTTAGCATTCTATGTAGAGTATATGTCATAGTTACGCTTTCCTTCATCAGGGCAAACATTCAGGTTACTGCCCTAACCCCTAAATACTATGACCAGAATAGCTTGAGGCACCTCACTGGGACCCAGGACATGCTCTACATGCCCACCCCAAGCTGTGCCCCTGATATCCATGTTTAATAATGTACACTGTGTGCATTACACCTCTGCTGTGTTCATTACTTTTCTTGACATTATCCCTGTACTGTGACATCACTGTGTGCATTATCCCTGTACCGTGACGCCACTGTGTGCATTATCCCTGTACCGTGACGCCACTGTGTGCATTATCCCTGTACCGTGACGCCACTGTGGGCATTATCCCTGTACCGTGACGCCACGGTGGGCATTATCCCTGTACCGTGACGCCACGGTGGGCATTATCCCTGTACCGTGACGCCACGGTGGGCATTATCCCTGTACCGTGACGACACGGTGGGCATTATCCCTGTACCGTGGCAATACTATGTTTCCTATTCCTTTCATTTGACATTACAGTGTGCCTTTTCCTTGTTTACTATGGATGTGTGCATTATTCTGTCAATCTATTCCAAAAGGGAGGAACAAGAAAAACAAACGGCCAAATGGATTGCCAAGGGGATGTTTTGGGGGTGGATGGGATACATAAATTAGATGTTTGTGCACTACTAAATAAAAAAAATCCTAATTTTCCCACAGTATGTCAGTTTATGGGTTAAGTATTGTTTCCTTCCTCTTCAAGGTGTACTACTGCCGCTCCTTGGCCTTGGCATTCATAGAACACACAGTTCTGCAGAGATACTACGATTACACCCATGACCCAAGTACACCCGGCTCCCTGCAGCCCGTGCTGAAGAAGCTGTGCTGCCTGTATGGACTGTGGTCCCTAAATAAGCACATAGCTGTGCTCTACCAAGGTGAGGCTCCACCGTGTGCACCATGACTACCACATGCGCCTGCTCTTATTGTATCATTAATTAAATGCCTCCTTATCGGCTTCCAGTGTCTCGAGGAAATGTCCGTCAGGATTTTTCAACCAATAATTGTTTTCGGTGATCCGGATAATAATGGTGTGCAAATGCAGCCTATAGGGGTTGTAGAAGATAAGAAATACATGGCTGCTTCTCTCCCCCCCCCCCCCCCCCCCATCACAAAAAAACCAAAACGGTGCTACACCTGTCTACGGGTGGTGTGTGGTACTGCGCCATAGCTCCATTCACTCCAATGGAGCTGAACTGCAACTCCAGACACCACCTATAGACGGGTATAATGTTCTTTTTAGAAGAAAGCAGCCATGTTTTTCCACTTGTGGACAGCCGCAGATTATTATTTAGGAGTGCAGGATTTGTATCCATTCTGTTTTGTTGTTGTAACTGATCCCGGGGAGATTTACCCTTTTAATATTAGGAAGCCACATGGAATCGTCCTATAGATGAGATTCTGGTGACAGATCCCGAGACAGAAGGTGTCCATTATGATCAGGATCTGGATAAGAAGCATCCGCAGAGCAGACATTTTCAAAACCACAACATCCTGATTGGAAGCGTGGACCCGAAACGTTGCCAAAAACAGATTTTCTGGAAAATTTCATATTGAAATCTAATGTCAAGTGACCAAATTACTGTAGGATGTAGTTGTATCAGGGGTGTTGGATTTAGGCCTATACTACATAGAAGTCTCATCAAATATTTTGATTAACTCTTTCCTTTTGTATTGCACTGGGCCTATATCCCCTTGCTAACTGGAAACCATCAGCAAGTTACTACCGACAGATTTGTTATTTTTATAGGTTGCTCGGTCTAGTACTTTGAGTGCAAAAGGGTGTATTTACTGAATGGGATTGCTTGCCCTACAGCGCCTTAAATGGGTTGTGTGACTGCGGCTCATAGAAGGGTCCCTAAGCAGGGGACTGTCCTCAATGATGCCCATTAAGAGGGTATATAGAAATGCCTCCACTAGTCTCCGGATATTTTAGCAAGTGCCAAAATCTTATAAAATAGTGGCATCTCTTGTGGATATGCCAATACCTTATGATCAGTGGGAGGACAACCCCTCCCAATCTGATTTAGCACCGGACCCCCTGTGAAGTTTTCTCTGCACCTCCCTGACCACCCAGCTGTTCAGGGTACTTCCATTGGGAGCAATGAGGTGGAAGCAATGCTAAACTAACACTCTCTTAAAATCGTTGGGTCTCGGAGGTTGCACCCCAACGACTCGTATCCCAGAGACTATGCCTTCTCTTCATAAGATGGAACACCCCTTCAATGCCATAGATTTATACTCTCTTGCTGTTTTTTTTCCAGGTGGATACTTTGCTGGTGAACTGCCTGGTAGGATCGTGCAGGACGCAATTCTGGACCTGTGTGGCCAGGTAGCCGATCAGAATCTAATGATTCACTTGGCGAACATACATTTTATTGCTAAACAGGACCCCCCCCCCCCCCCCCCTTCACTTAGCTCTCAGAACAGCAATTCTCCAGTTCCAACACGTACCAAAAGTTTGGAGAGGGGTCTGCTGACAGGACATGGGGGTACACCGCACTCTGGTCAGATAGAGGTGGCATCAGCTTTATGCCTGGAAGTATTATCCAGCTGGAAGAGGCCATTAGGTATATTGACTGTAAGGGATGCGGATGACTAATAGGTTGGCTGTGGCTGTTCATCCCACCATTGAGACAAGGTAGGATGGGTTCCTGGAGAGGTCTTCCTTACTCCAGTCTGATCTTACCATCTACATGGTGCAGAAATCAAGATTCACCAGACTAGATATTACTTACCCATTCTTCAGCAGTTTGGTCTGGACCAGCGTCTGTTCCTTAACTGCCCAGTGTGGACTTCTGCTGTAGACCATCTACGTCAAGGCTCCTCATGATGTGTCTTCACAGATGCTGAGGAAACATGTAAAGGAGGCCATACAATAACTTTCAGCCTGAATGGACATTTGGCCGACTCTTCCCCCCCATACACATGCATTGCTTAGCTCAATGCAGACGTCCTTTCAATTGGGAAAGGGGAATCGGCTGCTGCCAGACACCTATGGTAGGATCGGCATGTCTGGCACCCACACACGTTAGATGGTCAGGGAGTCCTGCCGGATTTGGCTGATGTTCATCTAATGTGTATGGCCAACTTATCAGTAGGGTTTGCAGATATAGTATATCCCACATCATTTATCGTAGAGACCCTTAAGGGTCCATTCACACATCCGTATGTGTTTTGCGGATCTGCAAAACACGGACACGGGCAATGTGCGTTCCGCATTATGCGGACCGCACATCACCGGCACTATAATAGAACATTTTTCAGGAACGGAATTGTGGACCCGAAAGTGCGGATCCGGACAGCACATAGTGTGGCCCCATAGAAATGAATGGGTCCGCAATTCCGTTCCGCAAAATGCGGAACAGAATTGCTGATGGGTGAATGGACCCGATTTTGTTTTATTTTTTGATAACCTGTCCTCAGGATAGATCATCAGTATCTGATCGGTGAGGGTTTAACCCCTGGTATTCCCATTGATCAGCTGTTTGAAAAGGCCAAAGCCAGTGCCTTCTCACACCGCCATACATTGTATAGCGGCTGTGCTCGGTATTGCAGCTCAGCCCCATTCACTTGAAATGGGACTGAGTTGCACCCAGGCCATGTGAAGGATGAGCATGACCTCACTGGCCTAGGCTAAGCTGCAAGAAGGCAGTGGGTCTTCTCTGAGCCCCTTGGTCTTCTAAAACAGCTGATTGGTGGGGGTCCGAGACCCGACACCCCAGCCGATCAGGTACTGATGACCTATACAGAGGATAGGCCATCAGTTAAAAAAATAAAAAGTTGGAAAACCCCTTTAATGTTATTAGAAGTACTCTGGGTCACAGTCACCAGGTAGATTTCTGGTGTTTTGTGACTGGTTGGTTAAAGTCCAATATAATGTGGATAGAGAAGCTTTTCCGACAAAAGGCCAGTGATTTCAGCCGCAGTTGACCTCTGTTTTTTACATTCTTAGGCCTCCTGCACACGACCGTACGTGTCCCGTTGCCGTATTGCGGATCCGCAATACACTGGCACCCTTCCGTGTGCATTCCGCATCACTGATGCGGACGCATTGACTTGAATGGGTCCGGAGATACGGAACGGAACCCCACGGAAGCACTACGGAGTGCTTCTGTGGTGTTCCGTTCCGTGCTTCCGTTCCGCAAGAAGATAGAACCTGATACCCATTGATTAGCTGTTTTAGTGCCACTCCGGCACCAGAAGATGGTTGACTTCAGTGGGCGCAGCGCTGCGATAACCCGCTCTGTCTGCTACACATTGGACGAAATGATGTGTTTCCGGTGCTGGAGCAGCCTGATTGGCGGCCTGTGGGACCCCCAATGATCAGATATTGATGGCCTACCTTTGAGGAGAGGCCATCAATAACAAAATCCTGTCATACCTCTGTAAAAGTTTTTGTAATATACTTTGTCTTTCAGTTCTTAACTGTTTTCAAAATGTCTGCTTGCTGTCAGTGAATGAGTATTCCTTTTAACCTACTTCTGCTCAAACAGCTATAGATTGTATCAGTTTAAGTCTCTGCTCACTTCACATTATTAGAGCCTTCCATCTGACTTATTTGTCGAGTGTATTTCCATTGATGGAAGGCCCTGTCTAGAGTTTCATACGTCACCCACAGTCTCCCGTGCTATTTGCAAACACTGATACCCTGTGACAAACCCTCAGCTGGACTAGGGACTAAATCGGGAACCGCTTTGAGCCTCAATAATATTTTCAATCCCTGACACTAAGAAAGCGATCAGGGAATCAAGAAGCTTTTTCATTACACAGCAGATAGTGGACGACCCCCTCAACTCTATGTCGGGTGTAGCAGAGCTGAGCTTGTGCGATGAAGCAAGCATTGTGATTATCTGTAGTTTTTCAGACGCGCACACTGTGCATGCAGCTGCAAAGAGCTAAACAACAGATTCAGCTCTGCTACATCTGTAATTGGATTTGCTTCTCCTGGACATTGGTGTAATGGTCCAGTACGGAATAAGCTACTTTCACACTGGCGTTTCTGGGTCCACTTGTGAGATCTATTTCAAGGCTCTCACAAGCTCCAATGCATTCTGAATGGATAAGGATCCGCTCAGAATGCATCAGTTTGGTCTCCGTTGCGTTTTTTTAGACGGTCACTAAAGCGCAGCTTGCAGCGTTTTGGTGACCGTCTGACTATGCGGAGCCTAACGGATCCGTCTAGACTTACAATGTAAGTCAACAGGGAAGGATCCGTTTTTCACTGACACAATATGGTGCAATTGAAAACTGATCCGTCCCCCATTGACTTTCAATGTAAGACAGGAAGGATCCGTTTTCACTTAGACTTATTTTTTTCATGAATAATGCAAACGGATCCGTTATTAACGGATACAAGCGTTTGCATTATTGGTGCGGGTCCGTCTGTGCAGATACTAGACGGATCCACACAAAACGCAAGTGTGAAAGTAGCCTAAGATATAAGCACCGGAGTGTGACGGGATTTAGGATTTTACAAAAAGACCCCCATCAGTCCTTTTTTCTCTGCCAAGCTTATTGAACTGCCATCTGCTTTGATTTAGTTAGTTTGCTCCGCGTTTACGTTTTCTTGGCCACTCGAGATCGACCATATGAGAAAACCAGTTTAGTAGATGGAATAAATGCAGATTCCACATTAAACAGCAGCAGTAGTTCTGCTCAGGATGACCAGATCATGTCCTTGTAGAATTCCCATCGAAAGGTTAACGAGGCTCGAGGAGGACACAAGACACGGAGAAATCTTCCAGACAGACTCCATGTTGCTTCCAAGACAATAAAAGTGAATCCTGCGCTCCCCTGACGGCGTGACCACTCGCCTTTCACTCTGTGTCATTTCTAGCAACCCTTCTCTTCTGCTCTGTTTTTGCTTTGGTTTCTATGGAAAGCGAGGACGGCTGCCAACATTTTTCCTCTTTTCACACAGTTGAAAGACGATGCCGTGTCTCTGGTGGACGCCATCGCTCCTCCAGACTTCATCCTGAACTCCCCCATTGCCAAAGCTGATGGAGAGGTAAATTCACGGAGGAATAAATCCTCCCTTGCTATAAAGTTTTAAATGTTTTGTCCATTTTATTTACAAGAATTATTAAAATGTAATTGACTGCTATGCGTTCAGATGTAGCAGTGCTGATGACCTATCCTCCCCTCTAGATAGGTCATCAGTATCTGATCGGTGGGGGTCCGACACCTGGAACCCGTACCGATCAGCTGTTTGAGAAGGCAGTGGTGCTCACGGTAGCGCTGCGGCCTTCTCTCAGCTCACCGCCATTTGTATAGCGGCTGAGCTGCGCCTAGGCCACCATGTGACGTCATGCTCATTGGTCACATGACCTAGGCGCAGTTCAGCTGCTATACAATGGCGGTGAGCTGAGAGAAGGCCGCAGCGCTACCGTGGGTATCGGTGCCTTCTCAAACAGTTCAACGTCAGGAGTCCCGGGTGTCGGACCCCCACTGATAATTTAACTGATGACCATCAGTGTCTGATCTCGGGAAAACTCCTTTAAAAGGGGTATTGTCACCTTAGACATTTATGGCATATTCACCGTATGTGTCATTAATGTCTGATAGATGGGAGGGGGTCTCTCCGCCGGGCCTTGAACCTATATCCAGACCTGGGGGGGCCCCCCTGACCACCATGTCACTGTATGCTATTGGAGAGTGAATAGTGAGGTGGCTACACATGTTCTTCTATCTATTCACTTCTATAGGTGGTAAAGCAACAAACATGAGGTGGAACCTGCCTCGTGTATGGGCCACCAATATCTTGGGCTACTTTCTCACTGGTGTTTTGGTTTCCGTTTGTGAGATCCGTTCAGCGCTCTCACACGCGGTCCAAAACGGATCAGTTTTGCCCTAATGGATTCTGAATGGAAAAGGATCCGCTCAGAATGCATCAGTTTGCCTCCGATCGGTCTCCATTCCGCTCTAGCAGCGTTTTGGTGTCCGTCTGGCGAAACTGAGCCAAACGGATCCGTCCTGACACACAATGTAAGTCAATAGGGACGGATTCTTTTCTGGCACTATAGAAAACGGATCCGTCCTTCATTGACTTTCAGTGGTGTTCAAGACAAATCCATCTTGTCTATGTTAAAGATAATACAAACGCATCCGTTCTGAACAGATGCAGACTGGTGTATTAGCGGTGCGGATCCATGACGGATCCGCACCAAACACGAGTGTGAAAGTAGCCTAATTTGGGAATCCCCTGGGCCTGCATGACCATGATGTAGGTTTGCCTTCAGTCCTAGTTACCATTAATGAAACATTATGATGGATTGATGAGTTCTGGCAAAGCACAAACTCGGATGAGCTGCATCCGACAAGCTCCTCTCTGCCGTGTCGGACCCATGCCATTGGGTAGCACCTGACAATGCAGTGGCAGAATTTATTGATTTCTTAAAATCATTATTAATATGTAATTGTTTGACTGCTATAAATACACATGTAGCAGTGCTGCAGTTGTCATTTAAAGGGGTATTCCCCCCTTAGACATTCCCCCCTCAGACATGGCATATTCGCTGGTGCATTTTTCATTATAACTAATCTTAAAGGTTGTCTAGCTTATAATACCATTATAGGGTCTTCATTCAGGGTCCTCGCCTATTAGCCGGAACGGCTGCAAAGAGTCTTTTGCGCTGAAGGACCCAGAATGTTTGCGCCTGACACAGATGGCCCATTGGTTTCAATGGGAACTGTGTAATGTTTTATTTTCCCATGTGCTGGCGCTACCGGTTTCCAGTACTAATCAGATCGCCAGTCTTCCATCAGATGTATACGTTTGGTGTACTTCCTGATGTTTACCTTAATGAGAAGGATCTGATGTAGGACACTGTATACATATATTAAATACACACCTTAATTAAATGCATATATTAAAGGGGCAGTCCAGGATTAGAAAAACCGGGCTGCTTTCTTCTAAACACAGGTCCATTCCTTCCAAGCTGCAATACCACATGCTACCTGTAGACAGGTGTGGCACTGTTTTTTTTTTTTTAAAGTAAGCAGTCATGTTTTTCTAATCCTGATTTTTAAAGGGGCTTTCTACAATATTACATTCATTATGTGTCATTAGTGTTAATCCCAGATCCTCCATCCTTGCAGTATATGAATATATGGTTAGTTATAGAGTAAAAACTGGGACTTGAGGCCCCCGTAATATGGCAGGATGACCATCCGTTACCATCAAGCTTTAGAAGTCTAACTCGCGTTACGTTCTTACAGCTGTACAAGAACCTGTGGTCCGCAGTCCTACAAGGAGAGAAGGTTTTGGAGCGTCCATCATGGTGGCCTGAATTTTGCTGCAACAAGCCTGTCATTAGCAAGCCGAGATCGCAGCTCTGAAGGCACACATAGGTTTAGGTCCATACATGTGACATCCGTATATGTAATATATGCGTATTGCACAATTGTCACGTTTTTTCATCCATTCCTCATTTATAATTGTCTGTAAAGCATTGGCTGGTTAAGCATAATTTTTCTGAATAGTGGTAAAGATGGCAGTGAAAAAAAAATGCATGCGGCTCCCGCACAATTATTAGTGTACTATAGCACAACAGGGCTTTGTTTTTTTTCTTAAAAATATCATCTACGTTACCCACTGTATGGTAAATGTGTTTCGGACTAGCTTCTACATACTCTACTGCTCTTCCAGCTTCTATAGTATCTAATAATCTCCATCTTTTATCATCATGTTCTTTTCGCTTATTAATTGAATCTCTTTATAGCGGTAAGAACTTTGTATTTCTTATAAGGGGCTCCAAATTCTCTCCATAGATTTGAGACAAAATGCTAGTCAACAACAGCCACCACTAGAGGCTGCCTAGCAGCATACTGCACGTTCTTATCCAGTATGCAGTAAACTCCTAAGCTCCCTCTAGTGGTGGTAACAGACAATGGGAAGGTAATATTCCATATGCCTGTGTAGGGGGATTTCAAGTCCTGCATCAGAAAACAAGGCTTTGAATGCTACAAAGATATACTGTACTGAAATGAATCGGCACAAAAATAAATCTGTGTTCGGGGGGGTAAACGTTCACTTTACGTCTAGAGGAGAGCAAAGTGTTTCGTCTAACTGGGGGGGGGATGGCATCTCTATATCTCATGTATCTGAATGTCCAAAGGGTAATGTATAATAAACTAAATTACATCTGACAATAGGAGACGAGGGATGAATTTTTGTTGCCTTGTTGGGGGATTTGCTGCAAAGTGAAAGTTACAGAAAAGTGGCAAAAAGGTACGATAGATAGATAGATAGATAGATAGATATATATCTATATCTATCTATCTAAGGTACATTGATTACACTTTAAAGGGGTTGTCTGACTTATTTAAAAAAAAAATGGCCCCCAGTGCTGCAGTGATAAATTAACACATACCCCCCTGTTCATGCCTCATGGCTTCCAGTGCTGCTGCTCCAATCCTCCCCGACAGACTTTGATTGGCTGCTGCTTTGGCAAGGCTATATACAGTACACATGACCACTGCAGCCAATCACTGACCTCAGCGGTCATGTGCTGTAGAACACTGAGGCCAATGATTGGCTGCATCGGTGTCTAAGGTATAGAGGCATGTCTGTTATTGCTGCAACCAAGAAGGTAACGTCATGGCTGTAGAGGTAAGGAAGATCGGTGCAAAGGCGCTGGAATTGATGGGGGCTAAAATGGGTAGGAGTATGCATTGTTTAATTTTTTTATTTTTTACATTTTTTTATTTTTTATTATTTTTTTGCCAATTGCTACGAGGAGGCACTTTTTATTTTTATTTAATCAGACAACCCCTTTAAGGCTTGTCCTACCGTATGGTGCTTTACATGTATGAGGGCACCCTTAGGCTTCTGTAGGTTTTACTTTGCCTCTAAATACATAAGGGAACCACAGAGGTTTCGTCGGTCAAATGGCGTACAGATCTAACAGAAAAAAAAAAAATATTCATGTCCCATTGGAAGCATGTTGTATGGAGATATTAGTCAGACTATGGCTTTTTGGGGGGGAGAAACCTCCAGTATATATCAACCCGGAGATCATCATGTGGTGCCACGCAAACTACAGAGCCGCAAGGAACTCCATGTGCCGCCATAGAGCCACCTGCACACAGCTCCGCAGGCAAAAAGAAAGTCCATAGGATTGTCGGGCCCAACCTTTTCCAAAAAAACACATTTCCTCATTGCATAAGCATGTGTGCGGTGACCTCACCCCCAACGCTCTGTCGCTCACAATCCATTCAGTAAATGTAGGAAGTATTAGATTTGGATGATCTTCAAAAAGTCGTCACCAGCAAAAACACAATTATAGTCTAATAGCCCGATGTAGAAGACACATAGTCGAATATATTTTCCACACTTTCACAGAATGGGGATGACACATTGAACTGGTTTGGACCTTTTAGCTTTTGAATGACCTTGGTTAGAAGCATAGGGTCTGTCTGCAGGGGAAGTGTAGCATTATATGGCGGCACTGGCTTTGCCAGATCAGCTTAAAGCGGCACATCCCAAACTGTGGATCCCCAAACCCTATGACATCCAGTAGGGCATATGGAGAGAGGAAACCACTGAAATAACATATAACCTGAGGGCAGGTCCTCAATATCGGAATGGTGGAGGGTCCAACACCCGGCACCCACATCAATCAGCTGTTTCGAGCAGCCACCAGCACCGGAAACTACTTCCGGCTCCATCCATTGTATAGTTTCCAGTGCCGGTGGCTGATCCCTAGGAAAATCATTAAGAATATTGCATATGATTTTTGTGGTTTTCTATATTTTTCCTACGTTTCCTTTTTGTTGTGATCTTGATGCCGTTTTATATGGGCTCTTTCACACAAACTGATCCTGTGTGGGTGATCCGCTGCGTGAAAGAGCCAAGCCCAGTTCCGGACAGCAATTATGATTGATTGATGCTCTGTGCCTCGCTGACCTTTTTACAAAAAAATCAGTGACCACTTTATCTCACTGGGATTTTGTAGTAAAAAGATCAGAGAGGCAGAGAGCATTATCATGTTACTGCTCAGTGTCTCTGCTGTCCGGAACGGGGCTTGGCTCTCATTCACGCACCGGATTACCCGCACGGATCCGCTCATGTGAAAGAGCCCTATTTCTCCACAGAGCAAAGTGTAACCTGGCGTGAATAATCTATATACATGAATTAGATGGAGCATGTAATACCCACCATTACTAACGCATTCTGTCTAGCAATCTGCTGTCCGCCCATAATCCACCGCCATAATCTACTCACTGTAAAACTTCGGGCATTTTCTAGACATTAAAGATAATTCCTTTTCGTTCCTAAATAAATGTGAACAATTTATAATAAAACTGATTTGGTTGTTTTTATTATGGATATATAATATCCAGATCTTTATTATCCATATGTGTTTTCTTCGACGGGTAAAGACATCTTGATCTGGTCAAGCTCAGCTTTGCAAATTTCTAACAAACTCTGCTCTAATACATCTAAAAATTAAAGGGGTGGCCTTACAGTTTGGCTATGAGGGACACCATCCGTCCATGTGCACTTTTGAATGGTCACATGTAATACTTCATGTCCTCTGACTGACGGGCGTTGCAGAGGAACAGTGCAAGTAGCATCTTCCCTTTGCAAAATTGGACGATTTTTGGGTTCTTGGGGAGCAGCTTAGTAAGGTGGGGGATAAAACTACCCCTTTATGCTTTGTAGATCTTGCTCTTCTCACAAGCTATTGTGAATGGTGGATCCTGGTATGTACGTATATATAGGAGTGATATTTCATTGTAATCTTGCCTGTGATGATAATAAGATGACTGCTATGAAGTGATCTCTACAGAACAGGGCAGACTGGCCACTGTAAAAACTGCCGTGTTGGTGACATGGAAATTAAGATCCTGATTTAAACAATAGATTATTTTCTAAGTACACATTCCCATTAACCCTTTCACCCCCCCTGATGTAACTGTAGTTCAACAGTGTGTATGAAGTGGGCTCACTAGCTGAGCCTGCTCCATACTCTATGGGTGCCGACTATGCAATACAGATGACACCCAGCAGCAATGATGCAATCGGATAGAACTTTGATCCCAGTCATTAAACCCCCAGATGCCATGGTCAATAGCGATCAGGGCATCTGAGAGGTTAAATAGATGGAGAGAGCGCCCTCTGTTGTCTGATCAGATCCCCTGTGCCCAAATCGCAAGGTTCCGATTGGTTGCTATGGAATCCTGGGACTTTATAGCTCGACAGCAAACTACCTGTTAAGCTCTGACATAGGCAGGACTTAATGGGCAGCCAGTAAAAATCCCATAGATTGCAATAGTATACTATTGCAGTGTGTGGCATAAGTGAAAAGAGGATTGTTAACGTTTCCTAAAGGGACTAAAAAGTACAGTAAAAATAATAAAAATTAACTTACACCGTTTTGCAAATAAACAATAAAACAAAATGCATAATTGGTATTTCTGCATCTGAAAAATGTCAGCAAAAAAGGTGAAAACAAAAATGGCCCCTTTGCCATTATTTTTCACCTCTTCCTCCCATAAAATGTGATCAATAAGTACATGAAAATGCTCCCCCCCCCTCAAAAAATGTTTTGTAGATTGAAATATAAAAAAAAACTAAAACTTTGTCAGAATATGGCAATTATTGTAAAAGTTGTAAAACATAATATAAACCATATAAATGTGATATCTCTGTAATTGTATAGACCCTCAGAATAAGGTCCTCATGTAATTTGTTAGCGCACAGTGAATGCTGTAAAAACAAAGCCCAAAAAAGCATGGGGGAATTTTTATTTTTATTTTTTTCAGTTTCATCCCCACAAAGAATGATTTTCCCATATTTCAATATATGATATGGTAAATGAAATGATGCCATTAAAAATACATTTTCTGCTGCCAGAAACAAGCCCTCGTCTAGCTACTGTAGGTGAACAGAAAAGTAAAACAAAAAATGTTACGCTCTGAGTCGCCCACCAATCACTAGAAGGAGAGAGAAGCGCTCGCGGATTGTGCCCCTAGCAGGGGGTACTCTGAACTAACTTTCACTAGCTAAATTCCTCCCTTGAGGGAGCAAGCTATGGTTCCATTCTAGGCAAGGTAGCTCTGCCATTACTGCCGCCATCTGCTGGTGAACCAGGTATATTACACTTGAACATAACACTTACATGGAAAAGAATATGCACATTATACAGGACCTGGAAATGAATACATATGATGACTTATATTAACCATAGAAGACAGTGGGCAGGTGTGGAAGGTGGTAATGCACCTCTTACACATCCTCAACGCTTCTCTTCCTTCCAGCGATCAGTTGGGGTCTTAGCACTCAGGCCCCCAAATGATTAAATCTGTATGAGATTAAAAGTAAAAAGTTTTACCAGAACTCAGTGACCAACACAGTAATGTGTGCAGGGAGCTCCCACCTCTCCCCTGAAACCTCTCAGACCTTCACAAACCAGATGCACACAGCAAAGGAGAAGAAAAGGAATGATGACACACACTGCTGAGAAATAGGTTGCATGTGGAAAAACAAGGCCTGCTCTGCTACATCATCGCAATCATCACAGTGACTAAGAAACTGTAGTAGTGTTGAGCGCACGCTCTGAATATTACTTACAATGCCCGGGGTAACAGGCTGGTCATACACATTAAGCTACTTTCACATTTGCGTTCAGAGCGGATCCGTCTGCATTATATTGTAAAAAAAAATTCTAAGTGTGAAAATAGCCGCAGACGGATCCGTCCAGACTTTACATTGAAAGTGAATGTGATTTGACAAATCTCATGTACACTTTGCAGATTGTTTCCAAGCAGAAATTGACCTGTGGTGAGGATTATGAAATCCGCAGCCAGTCAATTGATTCTGTGGATTTTACTCTTTGCAATGCAAAGGGTGAGATCAGGGCAAAACCGCATTAAAATCCGCAAGTAAGGCCTCTTGCACACGGCCGTTGTGCTCCCGTGGCCGTATTGCGGGCCGCATACGGTGATTCCGCAATACACGGGGCACCGCCTGTGTGCATTTCGCATCCCGGATCCGGACCCGGACCCATTCACTTGAACGGATCCAGTAATGCGGTGCGGAATGGAAACACTACGGAGTGCTTCCGAGGGGTTCTGATCTGTGCTTCCGTTCCGCATAAAAATAGAACTTGTTCTATCTTTTTGTGGAATGGACGGATCACGGACCCATTCAAGTTGAATGCACAGAACAGAACCACAACGGCCGTGTGTGAGAGGACTAACAGAGGAAACGGAGAAATGTGCGCACAGGTAGCCAGAGGGACAAAGTTTTGGGAATTCTGTAGGAGTTTTCCCATTACAACAACTTATTTTGCCGGAGATAGCAGAGTGCTGGCCAGTGGTGTACATAGAGAAGTAAGGGCCCCATAGCAAGGATCACACCAGGCCCCCACACAGGACAGAAGGGCTTCTGCCTAAACCCTTTTCAGTGACCCTCGGGCCATTTCTCCACTGCTTTATTTGCTATAAGTTGTTCCTTTAGAGGGT
Organism: Bufo gargarizans; assembly: GCF_014858855.1. NCBI lineage: Eukaryota > Metazoa > Chordata > Amphibia > Anura > Bufonidae > Bufo > Bufo gargarizans. The sequence goes on from NC_058080.1 coordinate 63,553,911, forward strand.
GGAGTCCTGACCAAGTTTTCACCTCCAGAAGAAGAGATGATCCCAACTTAGACTGGGCCCCCTCTTGCCCTGGGCCCCATAGCAGTCGCATGGTCTGCCGCTCTGGTAGTTATGCCCCTAGTGCTGGCACTTGGCTATCTCTATAGAGCAGCACACACAGATCAAACAGGGGAACACAGTGATCGGCAGGGGCCCCTGTGGTCAGACTCCCGCTGATCAGACACTTATAGGGGATACCTTGTTGTAATTGGACAATCCTTTTAAGCTACATCCCGATTGTTGTACGTCTATGGGACTGTTCCAGACCTTGCAGCAGATTTGTCTGAAAGGGGCTTGCAGAATACCATGTTCTTCAAAAAGCCTTTCAGATAAATGGAACTTATTTTCAGTTGCAGAAAGTTTCAGTAACAAATTCTGCCGTATGTGAAGACACCTTTTATAGAGTGAGATTTCATTACAAACTGCTAGTAATTCATTCATAACTTCTAGCAGGAATAATAGAGGAACGGCACATCAATAGTCCTAAGGACAGATGCTTCAGAATTGTTGGTATATGGGGAATGCAAGTAGTTACTACAACAGACCTGTCAGGAGAGGGGACAGCTCCATGGGTGATACTTTGTTAGGCTACATTCACACGAACATATTTGGTTTCCGTGTCCGTTCCGTTTTTTGTTTTTTTTTGCAGATAGGATGCAGACCCGTTCATTTCAATGGGTCCGCAAGAACTGCGAACAGCACACCGTGTGCTACCTGCATCCGTATGTCCGTTCCGTGGCCCCACAAAAAAGATAGAACATGTCCTATTCTTGTCCGTTTTGTCGACGAGGATAGGCATTGTTACAATGGATACGCAAAAAAAAAACGGATGCCGTCCGCAAGTGAATCTAGCCTTACCATAAAGCACCTCTTCAAAGGGGTTGTCCCATGATTAATGCAAAAAAGAAAAAAAAATCATACAGTTCATGACAATCTCTTTCTAAGGGCTCATGCACATGACCGTATGTTTTGTGGATCCATTGATTTCGATGGGGCCACATCCGTTACACAGTCTGCAAAAAAGATAAAACATGTCCTAGTCTTGTTTTTCAGACAAGAATATGACATTTCTATTGGAGTGCTAGAGAAAATGGCAGCATGTACACAGCTGGGATCATGTGCACAAGGCCTAACAAAGCTAGAACCAGTCCTGCACCTCACATGGGTTCAGAGATCTCCCCATTCATTGATCCAATTGCTCTGCTAGATGGTGGCGCTGTATCCTTTCCCAGGGGTGTGTCCTTTCTGCTGCAGCTTATTCATTATCACAACTCAGGGCTTTTTCCTCAAGGGCGTGTGTCCTTTCTGCTACAGCTCTCTCCCTGTAACTGCCACATCTTCTAACTAAAGATATGGCTGGTGGCAGTTGATGGATGGAACTGAGCTTGTGTGACCACCTCAGTGAGGAGGACAGAGAAAGAAGAATACTAACAAACAGCAGGTGGTGCTATACAGATAAAAAAAAATTATAGAATAAGTCAGTGTATAAAAATTTTTTAATCCAGGTGCTGGTTTAAAAAATCTAGAATATTTTTTTGTAGGACAACCCCTTTAGAGAGTGCTTAAAAAAATCCTCTCTTGCTTTTGGCATTAAAAAAATGAACAAAAAACTGTAAGGCCTCCTTCACACGGGCGTTGCGTATGAGGGCCGGACAAGATGCGAGACTTCTTCACAGATTTTATTATTTTCCCTTATAACATGATTATAAGGGAAAATAATAGCATTCTTATTACAGAATGCTTAGTAAATTAGGGATGGAGGGGTTAAAAATTAAACTCGCCTCATCCACTTGTTCGCGTAGCCCGGCTTGTCTTCTTTCTTCTTTGAGGACCTGGGAGGAAAAGGACCTTTGGTGATGTCACTGCACTCATCACATGGTCCGTCACATGGGTCATCGCCATGCTGATGGACCATGTGATGAGCGCAGTGACATCACCAAAGGTCCTTTTCCTCACAGGTCCTTAAAGAAGAAGAAGATAGAAGAGAAGCTGGGCTGCGCAAACAAGTGGATGAGGTGAGTTTAATTATTTATTTTTTAACCCCTCCATCCCTAATTTACTTAGCATTCTGTATTAAGAATGCAATTATCTTCCCTTATAACCATGTTATAAGGGAAAATAATAATGATAGGGTCTCCATCCCGATTGTCTCCTAGCAACCGTGCGTGAAAATCGCACCGCATCCGCACTTCCTTGCGGATGCTTGCGATTTTCACGCAGCCCCATTCACTTCTATAGAGATTGCTGCGATTTTCACGCAACGCACAAATGATGCGTGAAAATCTCTGCTCATGTGCACAGCCCCATTGGAGTGAATCGGTCCGGATTCAGTGTGGGTGCAATGCACTCACCTCACGCATTGCACCCGCACGGAATTCTGTATGCCCAGCAGTATGAGGCGCCAAGTAAATGAACTTGATGTGTATGTTGCGCTCAGATTTGCATGTAGATTTTGCCCCAGATTTCACCTTTTTGTATTGCAAAGAATGAAGTCCACAGTGAGAATCCACATACAGTATGTGCACACATGGTATCATACAGCTTTGTCGCCATGTTTGGGTTATCCGAGCTTAGAAAAACATGGCTGCCTTCTGCCAAATACAGCACCACACCTGTCCATGAGTTGTGTTGAAGTACTGGAGCTGAGCTGCAATACCATAAACAACCTGTGGACAGGTGTGGCGCCATTTTTACAAGATAGCAGCCTTGTAAACCTGAACAACCTCTCAATTTCAAACTCTGGTTGATATTTATGAGCTGGACAGGTTCCAGGTATTGAATCAGGAGGGGGTGACTAATCTCGTGCTCTGCTGTCTAGTGATGAACTCAGTGGGGTTGTGCTGACTTCTCCAGCCAGGTGCCAGATCATCCCTGCCCTCATGAACTGCACAAGTGAGACTGAGAGTTCACACAGCTCGCCGGCTTCATACAGCGTTATGAGTCACAGGGGAACGTCTTCATGTAGATGATTGATGATCTGCCGTGGACCGTATTTACCAGCAGTTACTGGAAACGTGACTTGGAAGGGTTTGTCACCATAACAATTCAGCTGGATTCACATTAGTGGGGGTCTGGGATGTCGGACCCCCACTGATCGGAACTATGGCATGTCGTAAAAATATACTATCACTTTCTCTCATAGGAAAGCTTATTTAATCTATTCTCAGCAAAGATACTTGAGAGTACCAGCATTTTATATAGTAACCCCTTTCCTGCCCTAGACCACCATTGGTGCAGACTTTAAAGGGGAATTTCCATCATTAGCCCTAGCGATATGCTATCATTGTCTGAGATGGGGGATACCCCTTTAAACCATTAATGGCTCAAGATTACTCAAGATGCAGATATTAATCTATTCATTGCACTTCATTGCACCAGGGATACTGTATCAACACAGATGCCTTCAATAACCTGAACCACCAAAAAATTATCTTCTTCATTACCCTAAACAACCAGGGAGGTAGACATTAGCTATCAGTACCCGCCTAGATCAACTGGAAAGTGGAGATTAATTTTTAAAGTACCCTTTCACACGTCTTCCGCGTGGGTGCAATGCGTGACGTGAACGCATAGCACCCGCACTGAATCCTGACCCATTCATTTCGATGGGTCTGTGTACATGAGTTTTTTTTTTCACGCATCAGTTCTGCGTTGCGTGAAAAATCGCAGCATGTTCTATATTCTGTGTTTTTCACGCAGCCCTGGCCCCATAGAAGTAAATGGGGCTTCAGTGAAAAAGGCATCGCATCTGCAAGCAAGTGCGGGTGCCATGTGTTTTTCACTGATGGTTGCTAAGTGATGTTGTTTGTAAACCTTCAGTTTTTTATCACGCGCGTGAAAAACGCATCAAAACGCATTGCACTGCGCAGAAAAAACTGAACGCAATCGCAGACAAAACTGACTGAACTTGCTTGCAAAATGCTGAGAGTTTACTGAACGCACTCTGAACGCATCCGGACCTAATCCGTCACGCTCGTGTGAACTCAGCCTTAGGCCCCTTTCACACGGGCGTGACAGATTAGGTCCGGATGCGTTCAGAGTGCGTTCAGTAAACTCTCAGCATTTTGCAAGCAAGTTCAGTCAGTTTTGTCTGCGATTGCGTTTAGTTGTTCAGTTTTTTCCGCGCGGGTGCAGTGCGTTTTGATGCGTTTTTCACGCGCGTGATAAAAAACTGAATGTTTACAAACAGCATCTCTTAGCAACCATCAGTGAAAAACGCATCGCACCCGCACTTGCTTGCGGATGCAATGCGTTTTTCACGCAGCCCCATTCACTTCTATGGGGCCAGGGCTGCGTGAAAAACGCAGAATATAGAACATGCTGCGATTTTCACGCAACGCAGAACTGATGCGTGAAAAACAACGCTCATGTACACAGACCCATTGAAATGAATAGGTCAGGATTCAATGCGGGTGCTATGCGTTCACTTCACGCATTGCACCCGCGCGGAAAACTCGCTCGTGTAAAAGGGACCTTAGGGTTTTGGTATTACCCTTATCACTCCTCTAGAACTCAGCGATGTTATATGCTTCACTAGGCTAGATCAGGAAACCTGGGATGTATGTCTCTTCACTACCCTAGTCCACCACTTCTCTAGACCTCAAGGATCTTACAGTAAACCTTTTCACTGCCTTAGATGAGGATATTTACCATTACCCCATAAACCACCAGATATTCAACTATTGTTCCTTAAGAAAACAATGGTCAAACATGTTCTTTGTTAGTAGGCCCAGAAATTCTGTGGGCTGACCTGATTCCCTGGATGTTGTAGGCAATATTTAACTAGTGTTTTTGAGAGGGTGCTCGATAAAACCTATCTGGATCCTGTATAAAACTGGTGGAGGCCCTTGGGCACAAGATTTTTGTAAAGGTCTCCTCCTAAGCTTTATATGATACATGGCAAGTTGAGCTGACTATACATACAACTGTTGGCTTACCTGACCAATTTCGATAGGACCTACAATTTTGTATGAGGGCAGTCCCACTGTCCCACCAGTTGGAGGAACATGCATGATTCATTTTACATATGAGATGACGTGTCTTGCCGTCACTTTTTAGCCCTCTTCCTATGGCAGTAAGGAAGAATATTATTTCTTCAAGACATCAGCAGATCTTTTTTTGTTTTGACTGATGTCCATTAGAATTGTATCTTGGAATGTCAGAGGGCTCGGGGAAAGGGTTAAAAGGCAAGCTATCATGGATGCAGTAAAAAGATACCTTCCAGCAATTATTTGTATAGTAGAAACTCATCTTACTAAAGAAACCCGGCGCCGTCTGGCAACGGGATGGCACTCTCAATCTTATCACTCCACTTTCAGCGGATCTTCCAGGGGCGTTTCAGTCCTGATTCATAACTCTGTAGATTTCATCCTTATAAAATCCCATATAGATGATCAGGGTAGATTTATTTTCCTACATGGTAAGCTGTATGGCCACAGTTATATTCTGGCTTTCTTCTATATACCCCCTCCATTTTCAATGCACCCATTGATTCAGTTAATGCTTTTTACTGAAAATAGATCAGAATGTCGGTTAATCCTGATGGGGGATTTTAATGCGGTCATGGACCCCAATAAGGATAGATTCACTTTAGATGCAGATCGGGGGAGGAACCCCTGTAACTCCTCGTTGCCCCAGTTTTGTTTAGAGGTAGGAGTGGTAGATATATGGGAACACCTCGGCGGAGGAAAGAGAGTATACTCTTGTGTCAGTAGGGGCGGTAGAGCAATGTCTAGGATTGATCTAGCATTCACCAATGAGAGCAACTTGAGTAATATCCGTAAGATACGATACGGAGTAAGAACTGTTTCGGACCACTCACCCGTATTAGTTGAGGTTCGCACTGGGGAGAATAAGGATAGAAGGGGGCTAGGATTCAAGCTGAACCCATATTGGCTCACCATTTTGGAGAATCCTCAGTCTATTAAGCTACTGATATCCTCCTTTTGGGAGGTGAATCTTCCCTCTGCTAGCATCAATATAGTATGGGATGCCTTGAAAGCATACTTAAGAGGGGTCTTTATAAGTGAGATTGCTGCAGCAAAGAGAACATTTAGGGAAAAAGAGGAGGAATTGGTCAAGAGTGCTGCATCTACAACTGAGCGATTTACCAGTCAACCCACGGAATACAACAGGGAAGAGATGCAGAAGGCTAGCTGCTTTTTGGAGAATTATCTAGTAGAGAAAGCAAACCATAGAGTATTTTTTAAGGGGCTTAAATATTTTTCGGAGTCTGGACGCCCTGGTAAGCTCTTAGCAAGAATAATTACACAACAAGATAGGAAAAATCTATCTATCACCTCAATCCGTAATTTAGAGGGGGAAATTCTAACAAATCCAGAAGGGATCAGGGATACCTTTCTACAATATTTTGCTCAGATATACAGATCCTCTTCTGGTTTGTCATCCGAACTGGCGATGCGGTTCTTGGAGAGGATTCCACTTTCTACCTTAAATGAAGCTCAAATAGAATATCTGGAAGAGGAGTTGTCTCTCTCTGAGCTGAGGGAGGCTCTGGGGTCTATCTCGGGGAGCTCATCGCCAGGATTGGATGGCCTTCCATACGAGGTTTATCGTAAGTATAGCGAGACGATTCTCCCCCAGATGCTAGAGGTGTTTTCCCAAGCAATACAGGGAGGGGGTTTACCATGCTCTATGATGGAGGCTCTCATTGTCTTAATTCCAAAAAAGGATAAAGACCCGGCAGAATTGAGCTCCTATAGACCAATTTCTTTATTAAATACTGATGTTAAGTTACTATCAAAAATTTTGGCTAGGAGGCTCTCGCGGGTTATATCCACTATTATCCACTCAGATCAAAATGGCTTTATGCCAAAAAGGGGTACCCATCACAACCTGCATAGGCTATTCATGAATATTCAGTCCCCGGGGAGCGGTGTCCGCTCCATCCTGTCGATGGATGCTATTAAAGCCTTCGACAGGGTGGAGTGGACCTTTCTCTGGGAGGTGATGAAAAAATGGGCTTTGGCCCAAGATTCTTGGCGATGGTACAGCTTCTATATAACTCCCCAGCTGCCAGGATAAGGATTAATGATATGACAACAGAGAGCTTTACACTAGGAAGAGGCACCCGTCAAGGCTGTCCTCTTTCCCCCCTGCTATTTAATATTTACATTGAACCTTTAGCGGCTAGTATAAGGCAGGATCCGAGGATGGCTGGCTTTGGCACAATGGGGAATCATGATCTAGTATCCCTTTATGCAGACGATATCTTGATTTTTATGCATCAAACAGACACTACTCTTCCCCGCATAATGGACCTGGTTGGTCTCTTTTCCGGTCCTTCTGGTCTGGAGATCAACTGGGAGAAGACCGTTCTCCTCCCTATAGACGAACTGCGGGGTGAATGGGATAACCAGCTAACGATCTCTGATTCAATAAAGTACCTGGGGATAACAGTTTCTGCCAAACCCCAGGAATACCTACAACTCAATCTGCTTCCCTTGCTGATAAAGCTGAGGGCTAAAATTAAGATATGGCAAAAAATCCTGTCAGCGAGAGCGGACAGAATTTCATTAATAAAAATGGTAGTGCTGCCCCAGGTTCTTTACGTCTTGCGCAATTCGCCTGTATGGATAGTAGATAAGTACTTAAGATTGATAGAGCGGATGCTTAATGATTTAATATGGGGGAGGAAGCGTGTGAGATTGAAGGTACTCTACTTCTCTATGCCCTATAATCGGGGAGGTCTTAACCTCCCCTATTTTAGGGGCTATTTTGTGGCCTCTCAACTTTGCTTGTTTAATGATTGGGAAAATAGCCATTTCTGCAGTAAGGTGGTGAAAGATTCAGGCTTTGCGGATTTTTTTACAGTACTTGAGTCTGACTATTTATCAAATGCACTAAATGGGTATACACTTTTCTGCAGAATGGCCATAAAGACTTGGCGAAATATAAGGAACTGGTGTGGAGCTGGGGCATCACTCATTTGTACTCCATTATGGCATAATCCAAAGCTTTTGAATTTAAATGATTTGAGTTGTAGCCAGTATTGGAGGACCAAGAATGTTCAGTACCTACATCAAGTGGTCAGTGGTGGACACATTTTGCCCCTTGCGGAATTAAAGCAAGGGGCAAATTTAGGTGAGGTGGCTTGGTATGCATATTTTCAACTGAGGTCAGCACTCTCTAGCACTGCGAATCGCTATCTTTTTACTATAGATACTCCTGAATTTTTACATGATTTAATTTGCAAGAAAATTGTCACGAGAATTAAAGTATCACATTGCTATAGACACTTAATGAAAAAAAATTTTCGGATGTTCTTTCACCAGGACAGAGAGCCTGGTCATCTTTGCTTTCAGAGACGGGCCCTCCAAACTGGGAGAATATAGGGGAAAGTTTAAAATTGGTTTCACATAATTTTAACCACACTGTTGTACAATTTAATATTTTGCACAAAATATATGTGACACCTATATGGTTATATAGGAGAGGACTTAGAACCTCCTCTGATTGCCCACGCTGCGGTGAATCCGAGGCAGATCATTTACATCTGTTCTGGGACTGCCCAATGGTGAGCAGGTACTGGAGATTGGTTCAAACCAATCTGGCTCGTAAACTCAACATTGTTGTTCCTTTGTCCCCCAGGATATGGGTCCTGGGAGATTTATCGGAGGTTAACTATCAACCTACAAAAGGCCGATTGCTGATTAAGGTGATGTTTCTGGCTAGGCTTCTTATCTCCAGAGCATGGTTTTGCTCTTCCGCTCCAGACTGTAACAACTGGCTGGGTCTGGTTGAGAAGGTGAAAAGCTATGAGAAGATTTTGTACAAACAAAGAGGATCCTACTTAAAGTGGAGTAAACTGTGGAAAGATTGGGACACGATTAATTAACTAGGATTTTTTTTTTTTTTTTTTTTTGGTCCTGCAAGGTGGGGGGTGGGTGGGGGATGGTCGGGTGGCTTTGGGGAAGATCCAATTAGTCCGGTTTCTTTTTGTATGCAATGTATTAGTGAAGAATGCGAAGTCATAATGGAGTATTGGAGTATCTCTAGAAATGCTGGAGGTTGGCAGGACCCACCGGCATCAGATATTGGTTAAATTTTGACCTACCTAAAATATTGAGTAATACATGGGCGGGGGCCCGGGGCTCGGGATCTCGGGGGGTCCGGGCATCGGGCGTGACCCGGAATGCGGCTCTTCCTGTCGGACATGAGCCTCAACCACGGGCAGTGATCTGACACATGTGTGGGATGGGTGCTACTATGTGTCTTCTTTTAATGAGATGGAGTCGGTGTTGGGTTGTGCTCTCTTAATGAGACAGTGCTGGTTTTGGCTCTGTTTTTGTTTATATTCTCTTCAATTGCCGGAGACTGCTGAGCGATATTTGACTCGAGTCCTTTTCTACACGAGACACCGTGGTAAACACATGCGAGTTATGCTTAAACAGGGCATTAATACTCAACTTAACCACACGGGGATGAGGCAGTAAAACACGTGAGTGGGCTTTACACCACTGTGATAGAAGACTGCTGGACCCCCCTTTTTTCTTCGGTTCTATGGAAGTGTGCGATTAAAGATCGTTGTGAGCTCGCCCCGCACGGTGTATGTGAGCACCAGATGATTCGCCACACGAGTGTTGATCCTGTCGATCGTGCTCACTTATGTTTGAGGGAAGCCGTATGCGGTGCATGTTCGCTGCTTGGCGGGCCGCCCGGGCTGCGGGCCTCTGTTCCCTGCCCTTATAGAGATAATAATATTAAATAAGATGTTTTTGTCCATCTGCATTATTAAAGCTTTTGATGCCGGGTGGATCCTGCTTTCTTCCCAGGAAGTGAGATCTCCATTTGATTTTGTTAACATGCACATAATTATGGACACTTGCATGAAATTATATTTAACTATGTTTAAAAAATTAGAATTGACGGACTTATGGATTTTATAGTATTGTAAATGTAATATTGGTATGAAGTTTTTGTATAATAATAAATAAAATATTTATAAAAAAAAATAAAAATATTGTAAAATGAGCAGTAAGTGCCTAACAAACATATATGTACAAATCGAAAAAAAAAAAAAAAAAAAAAAACACCAGAGACACATTGGGCATTGAAGATCCAAAACGAGTACAGAGTTCTGGTTCCTATGTCTTGCTGCTGGTTATGGAGGCCCTTGGCATTTGTCAATTTTGCCCTCCCTGTAACCCAGCCCAGGCATGGATCCAGTGTGGCACTATATAACAGGCTTCTGTACGGCTAATTATTTGGGTAGTATATGATGATATTTATATGAAGGTGTTTTGGATCAACCGGCTTACAGCCAGGAACGTTGCTCATTGCTCTATGGCTGCCTATTGAAGACTTGTATGGAAACACTATCATTCAAGGTCAGCAGTAGAGATGAGCAAATCCATTTGTAAGAATCGATTCGGGTTTTGCTACTTTTTAACACCAAAACCATGTGCAGCGTCCTACTACATGTGTGTGGACACTGTTTAAAAGCACCTTTTTCCCTAAGAATTGTATTATGCTCTGCTATGTAACTTTGTACTAACTTATCTGCTAAATCCCTGTTACTGGGCAGATTAGGTGTAATTTATACATCCCACCACTAGATGGGGATAACACTTAGGTTCTATAAATACTTAGGTCAGGCCTAGATAGTGGGTGAAGCTTAGACAGATAGTGAGTTAGTGGTTCCAACAGAAATGAGAATGCAGAGCGAAGACTACACACCACTGATTAGTAAGTGGAGCCAACTTCGCTATTTGGTAGTACTAAGGTGTGAGGCGCAGAAGAGTGTTTTCCTTCTGTGACCGGACTATATACTTGCATCCCTGACCAGTAGGAGAGATTTTGCCTCCCTGGAACAGACCCAAGCACCTAGAAAGATTCATCTGTGATAATAGCCGTTATTTAGGGCCACAGACACCTTTGCGCATGGTGGAGGACTTTAGGGCTTCTGGCCGCCACACCATAACTCTGGGAAACAGATTAGCTTCCTGTCCCAATATTCAGCTTGGAGGGAAAAGACAAGGTATAGGACTGAGCATACCAACTGGAATAAGGTACTCCATATCCACAGCTTAAATCCAGCCAAGAAAGCCTATAAAGAGTGGATTCACAGGATAACTCTACTGCTAACCAAAGACTGCATTTTGTTTTATGTACCTAATGCAACTGGAACCAACATCAGTAAAAGTTGTGAGTTGCATCTCACCACTGTCTACCTCATTATTACTACTATTGGTTGTACCACCATTAACGGTACTGGCGTCACGACAAATACCATCAAGGGACTCAGCCACAACAAGCACCCTAAGAATCCCTAACATCAAGGGCACCACAACCACCATCTTGGCTGATGCTTCCCTACCACAGAGTGTGCCCTGGAGGATTTCGTGCTGTCCACCTCAACACTGTGCTGCCAGCCCAGGGAGGCTATCTGCTAACCGAGAGTAAACTGATGAACTGTGTGTTATACCATTTGGCCCCTCATTGGTCCACCGTGAACCTCACGTGTTGCCCCTGCGCTACTGGCTGGCTGCACATGGTATATCCATTATCCATGATAAATCTCCCCGTTATGTTATGGTTAATAATTCTTCTAGGCGCTCGGCAGACATTGTTAGAACTGCTCCGTGCTAATAGACCTTAAAGGGAACCTGATTTTTGTGTATAGAGCTGAGGACATGGGTTGCTAGATCGCCGCTAGCACATCCGCAATAATCAGTCCCCATAGCTCTGTGTGCTTTTATTGTGTAAAAAAAACGATTTGATACATATGCTAATTAACCTGAGATGAGTCAGAGCTTGAAAATATGACTCTTCTCTGGTCACACAAGTAAGATATGACTCTTTTATGTTAATTTGGATATGTACAATAAAAGCACACAGAGCTATGGGGACTGGATATTACGGATGTGCTAGCGGCCATCTAGCAACCCATGTCCTCAGCTCTATACACAAAATCCCGGTGACAGGTTCCCTTTAAATGGTAAATTCTTATTGCAGTCACGCTCGGCACTTTCCAGCGCACACTTGGAACCGTTGCTAATATTGTTTAGACAGGTTTCAACATCACATTTTTGGCGTTAAAATGTTTCTAAAAAAGAAAATAAAGTTAAATAAAGTCCTAAAATATATTCAGATCACTATCGCAAAACCTTTGTTCCTGAGAGCTAGGGTTACATCCCTCAGGGCTAAGTCACCTCATCTAAGGCAACCGCTTCATTACCATAGACCTTTCTTTTATTTATTTTTTTAACTGTAAAAATTATGAAAAAATTTATATTTTTCCTTTCTGTTACAAAAGGTTTCAAGACAAAACATTTCAAAAACCATTAGCGTACATTTGTACTGTGAAAAGGGACGCTATTTGTGTCATTTATCTACTGGCTGGGGCCACCGCAAGACTTCAAAAGGCTACAGCGCGTTTTGGATTTTGGCGGCCTATTTTTTTATTGCTGGCCCTATGGCACTGTGCTGCCAGTACAGATGTTGGACAGCGCTAGAACATTACAAGCCCCTTCAAAGTGATTTTTTTATGTTGTCTCCCTATGGTATTCATTAATTGATAAGAAAATGCATTCGTTTGTACATTTTACTCAGAAATGACACCCAACCCTTCCCCCGCTATACTAAACTTAGCTAAAACAAATACCTAGATTTTTAGATTTTTTTTTAAGAAAGCAAAAAGGGGGGGAAAGTGTGTATGTTTGTATACTGTAGACACAAAAATTCCACTATACTATTGCTAAAACTAATATTTTTATTTATTCATTTTTTTATGAACGAAAAAAGGGGGGATGTGTGTATGTGTATAGGTAGTCTGCTATACTACTGCTAATACTAGTAACTATTACTATGACTTTTTAATTTTGTATCGTCTTGATTTCACTTCTTTTTTTTTATTCAGATTTTTATATTTCATTTTCTTATTTATTTATTTTTACTTTTTTTTTTTTTTTAAGTCAGTGCAGAAAGGGGTTAAATCACAGACTGCAGGCCCACAGTTAATTTTATGACCAGCAGGGGGCGCTCTTATGTCAATAGTGCTCCCTGCTGGCTTTTACATTGTACCCTGTGATGGAACCTTGAAGCAGGGTGCTACAAGGATGCCACGCAGCGAGACCACTTCTGCTGGTCTGGGGACTCCTTACTGTGACCGCAGCTGTCTGACAGCGTGGTCACAGCGCCAGCAGATCACAATTTAACCAGGCGCTTTTATATGTCGGGTTACAAATAAGAGCCTACCGCCACCGCGTCTATAGTCATTCTGCGGTAGGCAAAGGGTTAAAATTGTAGTATAGCCCCTGAGCTATATAATAAAAATCTGTATAGCCCCACCTGCTGTTTGTTCTTTTCCTTACTTCTCTGTTCAGGTGGTCACACATGCTCAGTTCCATCCTTGAACTGCCACCAGCTGTATCTACTGTTAGGAGCTGTGACAGTTGCAGGGAGAGAGCCGTTACAGAAAGGAAACGCCCCCCTGAGCTGTGATAGGGAGAGAGCTGCAGCAGAAGGGATATACGTCCCCTGAGCTGCCAGACGGAAATAAATCTGGCAGAGCCATTGAAGCAATTAATGGGATATACAGGTTAAACTCGAAAAATTAGAATATCAGTGCAAAGTTCATTTATTTCAGTAATGTAACTTAAAAGGGGAAACTAACATATGAGACTCACTACATGCAACAGCGAGATATTTCAAGCCTTTATTTGATATAATTTGGATGATTAAGGCTTACAGCTTATGGAACCCCAAAGTCACAATTTTGAGGTCCCTTTTGCTCAGGGGGTATGGATTAATTAGCTGACTAGAGTGTGACACTTTGAGCCTAGAATATTGAACCTTTTCACAAAATTCTAATTTTACGTTGCATTACTGAAATAAATGAAGTTTTGCATGATATTCTAATTTTTCGAGTTTCACCTGTATGTAGATCCATGTGCGGTAGCTTTGTTGGACATTGTCATGTACTGTATGATCTGTGATTTTCATTAGTCACTTTGTCTGGTGAGGCCCAGAACTTCGAGAAGCCTTGTCATATAGTATACAGAAGATATAGAAACCTTTTTATCATAATTCTGAAAATCCATCAACCTGTGCAAAAAACCCAGAAAGTAAGTTAGATGAATGATGGAAGCAGGAGAAGAGCGTGCCGATCCGTACAATCATTGGATTACGATATGGAGGACCAAACGTCATGTTATAAGGAACATTAACTGAGGGACTGAATACCCTGTAGCCAATCACATGATCAGAATGGTGACAGCAGCAGGAGAAGAGTGTGTTGATCTTGTTGCAGGCAGTGACCTATACACACGTCATTATAACAGTGAGCGGAGAACGACAGTACATATGACAGAAGTGATTGATTATGATATGGTTTGGTGTACCTTTAAGATTTGCCTGTTTTGTACGATATGTGACTGTATTCTAATAGGGAATAGAAAATCTGTTACTTTGCTGGTTATGTCTACATTTTGTTTGTTTAGTTGTCTTCCATTTGACCATGACCTGCCCATTCATGTCTGAAGTGCAGATGTTTATACAGCTGGGCTACAAAGCAGCTGCAGAGAAATACTCCAGGCTTTAACCATTTGTGGAGTATAGGACATTTCTATTCTTCAATGTGGCTTCCAGCTGTTGATAAACTGCAGGACCTAGCTGATATTTCTGAACACGAAAAAAATAAAATATGAATGCATGTGACTACTCTGAACCTTATGTATTGCAAAACTTCAAAAACAACCATGTGAACCATTGTCTATGTATCTTGACATTACACAAAGCAACTCTGCCTGCCTTTACCAAGTAGGAAGTCCCAGCATGATCTCAAGCACCAACCAGCACCTGGATTACATCCCTCAATGCTTGTCAGCTCATCGTAAAATGGCCATGCACCATTGTGCAGGGGATTATATTGATAACCTATCCTAAGGATAGATCATCAATATCAGATTGGCGGGAGTCTGACACCTAGCACCGCGCCGATCAGCGCCTCCTCAGCACCTCAGAGCCTCCTGAGAGGAGGAGGCGCTGCTTCCTCTTCATTACACTACGCATTGCGTCCCTTGCAGCGGCAGCCTAGTGTATTTACAAGTCACTTGAATGGAGCGAGTACTCATCATTACACTGCACTTTCAGACCCCCGCCAATCAGATATTGATCTATCAACCCATTTAAACAGCTCTAAGACCCCCATAGACAGGCATGCTATGAATGTAGTTACTTAAGCATCTGCTTTTCACTGAAATATAGTCATACCAAATCATACTTTATCTTATGCTAGGTTGCTGTAGATCTATATTAGATGTAGTACAACCAGAAATGTGATATTCCTTTAAAAGAGTTATCACATGGTTAATGTAATAAAGTGAAAATAAGACATCAGTGCATGACAATCTGTTTCTAACAAAGCTAGAACCAGCCCTGTACCTCACATGGATCCAGAGGTCTCCACATTCATTGCTCCTCCTGCTCTGGTATATTTATTTCAGGTTGGTAGCTCAGGGGGTGTGTCCTGCCTGATGCAGCTGTTGGCAGATAAAGGATGGAACTGAGCATGTGCGTCCACCAGTGAGATGGACAGAGAGATTAGAAAAAAGAGCAAACAGCAGGTGGTGCTACACAAGTAGACTTCATTCAAAAACGCAGTGGTTGTACTAAATTTTTAATTACATGCAATTCTAAAAATATTTAGATCCAGGTACTGGTTTGAAAAATGTAGAATATTTATCATGGGACAACCCCTTTAAGACAAATTAAAATGTGCATTCAAAGGAAAAATATGTCTAATATTGTTTTTAATTGGTCTTTGTTACAAATATGGAGCCCTTTTTCCTGTACAGGGCTGAGATGCTCTAACAGAGGAATCTGAATTTTGTCTCTGTTCCGTCAGCCAGCTAATCTCTGATCTCTGACATTATAAACACTCATTATAGCTCAGTTCTTATATCTTACTGATAAGATTGTGGTTTAAATAAGTGTCTATGAACTTTTAGTAATAAGAGTTATTAGATGACCGTGAAAGTAAAAAGTACGATTCACTCAGCTAGACAAACAGTTCACCCTTTGCGATAGAAAGGCTTTTTAATAAAGACCAATTGAAAAAGATATAAAACAATTACTAGAAGACTTGCGGGAGGGTGGAGGAGGGGGATGGAGCTGCAGTATCTCCAATATCTTTCTTTGAGTCTGTGGAACTGCCACTGGAAGGAAGAGACCGTCCCCTCCGAAGGCTTAAAGAGAGCTGATGCACATTTAAAGAAACCAGCAGCGGGAAGGATTTAAAAAAAGCCCAAAGTGTAGGTTGCACACAACATGAAACAGTTTTTAGATTTTTTTTACATCAACTTTATTTTTACAGCAGAAATATACAAGCAATACACAATATACTGTATGACCTGCATTATTTATCATAGGAAAGTCTTTTGTCAGCTATCATAACAGATACTGGTGAATACCCATCGGTCTTTTTATAGAAGTACTTTTTGTGCATCGATAAAGGAACAAATTCTATAAGAATTACTCAACATGTCCCAGAATGAATAGATTCTGATGTCATTTTTCAATGCCTACAGTCAGAAAGATAAAATGTCTTCATAAAGGGATTTAAACTTGGAATATATACGGTAACTCGAATAATGTAACAATACATTGTTGCCATTTTTTTCATTATCCTTAATGGAAACTTCCGGTTAAGATAGGACACTTTCCCTCCTAGAGAAATTTTTTATGGAAAGATTCTGGCTACCTGCAGCCACCACTAGAGGGAGCTTACTGTGTACCATTTACATTGACTTTAGTAATAAAACAGAATGTACGTTCGTAAGCTCCCTCTAGTGGTGGCTGAAGGCAACCAGAATTTTATCATCAAACTCTATGTGTATGAAAGGAGTTTGGCACTCTGGAGTCTAGATCAGAAAAACGGAGCTCCAACCGCCATTAAAATGAAATACAAAATTGTTCAAAATTGTTCAGCATAAATGAAGGGGATAGCACCGTGTTTTCTAGCGCCACAATCAGAAATTCTTGTGAAAGTTTTTTCTATATAAAGCAGGCATCCTCAAACTGCAGCCCTCCAGCTGTTGTAAAACTACAACTCCCACAATGCCCTGCTGTAGGCTGTTCGGGCATGCTGGGAGTTGTAGTTTTGCAACAGCTGGAGGGCCGCAGTTTGAGGATGCCTGATATAGAGGATCGCGACAAGTTTACTCATAGCCTACATGACTATTCTGTGAGCTATGTTATAAAATATAAGTCAGAACTGGGCACTGCCATCTGAGCTGAGTTCATCTGTGTGTGTAATGGGTACCTACAATGAACACCATTTGTCTAGGTGGAAATCAAACATAGCAAACCGTTAGCACTGCTAACGCCACATCTGTACAATATGCTATAAAAATTCTAATAAAAACTTTTTTTATGTCATTGTATAAAAGTATATGCATTGGACTGCTAAGCCCATACCCTCAAAATCCTTACACCACCCAACAGTATAACTTGTGCAGTAGACCATTGAGTTGAGATGATCATAATTGTAATATGACATCTAGGGAATGTCGTAGTTTAAAGGGGGTGTCCAGGATTAGAAAAGCATGTCTACTTTCTATTTAAAAACACCGCCACACCTGTCCACAGGTTGTCTGTAATATTGTAGCTCAAGTCCATTCTGAGCTAAAATACCATGCACAACCCATAAACAGGTGTGGCGCTGCTTTTGAAAGTTTTTCTAATCTGGTTCAACCCCTGTATTTCCTGCCAAGCTTCCGTGGTTGTTCTCCATCCTAAGCAGAGATGGGCATATACCATATGTGCAGCTGCAGAACGGTACTGAAAGGGCTCTCCTATATTGATGACCAATCTTCAGGATAGGTCATCAATATAAGATTGCCGGAAGTCCAACACCCGGCACCCCCCCCGATCAGCTGTATGACGCGACGGCCCACGCAATGTGCAATGTGCACAATATGACGCGACGGCCCTGCTCACTGCTGCTTTGCCATAGGCATAGCAACAGCAGGAAGAGAGACGGGAGACGGCACGTGCACCGTCTCCTCATACAGCTGATCGGTGCGGGTGGCGGGTTTCGAATTCCCGTCAATCTGATATTGATGATCTATCCTGAGCATAGGTCACCAATATAGGGGAGCCCGGAGAACGCCTTGAAGGCAAGCACTCCTCCTGACTATTTGAGTACATACTAGGACTACACCCTGTCCTGGCCATGCCTCGCACTTACATAATTGCCAACAGTCCTGAATTTGTAGGGACCCTCCCTTTCAGAGACAGTCCCAGCAAACTCAGGCTGTCCCAGGCTAAAAACTGGCGGCATTCCGAGGGCAGGAACTATTAGTCTGGAATTTTCTAAATGAAAAATTGGTAAATATGCACTAACTGGTAGGTGGGAAAACTGGCGAGGAATTTTCTGAACAACCATGAACGAGGTGACCTGTAATTAGCATACTACTGCCATCAAGTCCATACAGACCCTATACTGTTCGTTGTTCCCCCCATCCTCAGCACAGTGCTTATTCATTGTATTTACAGACTGGTTGCTACAGATGTTCCTCCGGACAACCCTATTAAATATGTTGTCATATGTAAGGGTGTATAACAGCTACAGTTCCAAACTCCTGGCGGCCAAACCTGCACAAAAAATGTTCTGCCACCTGTCTACTGAAAAAATACACCGGCCACCATGAGGAGTGTGTTCCCTGTGTCTCCCCTCTCTGCAGTGACTGGGGGGCTGCTGTGTACTGTACACGTGAATATACAGCAGCCTATCAATCATCACCATGAGGGGCGGCAGGAGGCAGGGGTAAGTGTTCGTATGAATGTACTGGACTCCTAAGCTATGTCTCCAGGGTATTCTTTCAGCGTTTCGACTAGTCATGTGACCACAACATTTTTTTGTGCTGTTTTGGCCATTTTATATATGTTTTAAGAAGAGAAAGTCAGTCCCCAGTTATACTCCAATTCTCCGCACCTGCTTTCCATATCCCTTATGTCTATTTACTGCACAAATAATCTCACAATGCCCCTTTACTGGTCATGTACACCAAGAAACTATAACATGTGTCAGCTTTTAAACAACTGCTATATTGAAGAGTCGGTGCAAGAATGACTGAAAGTGCATACTTACCTCTGAATATCATTTCATAGTTTACATATAGAATTCACCCACATAAAAATCTATGACATATATTGTACTGATCCTGAGTTACAGTTTGGCTTATATTCCAGAGCTGCACTCAATTCTCTGCTTGCATTATGCCTACACAGAGATTAATTTTTTTAAAACTAACTTTACCACAGTTTTTTAGGAGCTTAGCTAATTTGTTAGGGAAAGGAGGGGTATGGCATCTCTGACATTGAGTTTGTTTACTGTTTTAAAGAGCAACCAGCAGAATTCTGAATACAGCTCTGAGGTATAATACAGCTCAGAATAAGTGCAAGATAGGCTATGTATATACAGTACACAGTGACTCCACCAGCAGAATAGTGAGTGCAGCTCTGCAGCATAATAGAGGGTGTAACTCAGGATCAGTAAGGGATAAGAAATGTATGTACACAGTGACTCCACTAGCAGAATATTGAGTGTAGCTCTGCAGTATAATACAGGGTGTAACTCAGGGTCAGTACAGGATAAGTAATGTGATGTATGTACACAGTGAGTCCAATAGCAGAATAGTGAGTACAGCTCTGCGGCATAATACAGGGTGTAACTCAGGGTCTGTACAGGATAAGTAATGTGATGTATGTACACAGTGAGTTCAATAGCAGAATAGGGAGTACAGCTCTGGGGAATAATAAGGCGTGTAACTCAAAAATCTGTACAATATAAGTAATGTATTTACCAAGTTATTTAATATGTCATGTAGATTACATCTATGTAGAAACTTTACAGTGGTGTTCGAAGGTAGGGATGCTCTTTACTATCACATTGTCATTGTATGCTTTTTAAGCTGTGATATTTTACAATTTTTGCAATTTATTTTCTACTATGGCAATATGTTTGCCTACTCTATTTGCCTAAGGAAAGTCACATGCACCAGAAGATGTTGTGATGCTCCTCAGTTGTCTAAGTACCTTACGTATTAACAAATACTCAGCATTTTTGGGGCTGACCTGCAAGCTTTTTGTTCATTTAGTATAGTACAGACATGGTTCACAAAAGGTCATGGTAGACCACCAGAATGCAAGTGTTCATAACTCGCTGAGCAAGACGGTATTCTCCTCTTTGTGGCAACCACACAAAATCTCATTGAAAACGGTCTTCTATGCGGTGGCCCTCTTAAAGAAGAAAGCTTAGTATGGCTGGAACTGGGTCTCCTCAAAGAGGTGGTCTTTCACAAGCCGTCTTTTGTGAGGAGTACCATGCAAGACAGGAATATGGTGGCTTCTTTGGTTGAAGCATGAGATCTTTCCGAAGATTCATTCTGTGGCTTCATGTCTTTGGTTTCACCTTGTATTGTAGATGAGTTTTATTTGCTTTTGTCTTCCCCTTAATTACATTGAGATCTCAGGTTCTATGTTAAATAGAAGGTCATCGTTCCCTCTTCGAACTTCGAGTAGTAAAGGGGATTCATTCATTACAGCCTCATGCAAATCACCAGATGTCAACAGTGGTCGTCCATTGACCTTCACGATAATGTCACCATCTTTGATTCCCCCTCTGTAGATGTAGAAAGATACCATATGTTAATCTTTTCTAGACATCTATAAACCTGCACTGGAGTTGACGACCTTAGACCAGAATCCTACATGGTTAAATCACAATTATGACTTTTGGAGTCGTTTCAAGGGAACCCATCATGTTGAGCCAAATTTTATACAGCAGGGGCATCTGAGAAGATTGATATATATCATAGTATTTTATTCAGTTAAATCCCTGCTCTTTCTATGCTTAAAAATCCAGTGGGTGGTGCTATCAGTGACTTACAGCTATCCCTGAATGAGTAAGAGTAGATGTCAATCATTGAGGCTGATCACCCACTGGACTCTCAAAGCCAAAAATAAGCTGGAATGTAAATGAAAATATCATATTCTGAATAATTCCCGTATAAGTATATATCTCAATCTGCTCAGCTCCTCCTGTTCTATAATCTGCAGCTTGCATATAGGACTTTGTTTGGTGACAGGTTCCTTTTAAAGCAGAGTTAAAGCAAGAAGTTAAAAATTCTTCCCTGGATAGAGCCCTCCTTTCTCGAAAACTTTTACTTTCATAGGCACCCGCACCATTGTGTGAATCTGTTAATTCCTGGGCAACCAGGGACAGACTGGGTACTTAAAGTGGCCTTGAAAAAAATCAAGTATCCCTATGTTGTAGGAGGGTCCAAATTGACCAAAGATGAGGCAACACATGTAGGTAGGAACAACATAAGTGGGGGTGGCCTGCAATAACATAGCGCAGTGCAAAATACCGCCCCAGCAGAACCAAATATCAGAGTACAGCACAAAATACTGCTGCCCTCGCCATAGTATTCAACTGTATCACTGTCCTGAGGGCTGTGATACAGTTGAGTCCAGGAGGGCACCTGCAGCTGTTGGCCAGGTTTATAAGTGCTCCTAGCATTAATTAATTCTGAGAGCATCAGATCTTTATGTCCCTGGCTGGCAGCCATAAAAGAGCTTGGTCGCCCCCCCTGGAGATCTGCCCATCCGGAAATTTCCCTGAAGGGTCTATGGCCAGTCCAACCACGTAGAATGTTCTCTTCATTTTTCAGAAGAGACTCCATGTCAGACCTCAGTTCTATGACTGCCTAAAAACACGAGCCTGAAAAGGGCTAGATTATGACAGTACTGCCCCTTGTAACTTGCTGTAGGACACTAGTAGTAGAAGTGATGCCCAAAAGGCAAAAGTGGTCCAAAAAGTAAAAAATCTATTCAAATTTCTGCCAAATTATCTTCTTATCTTCACAGATAGTCAACCTTGCTACGAAGGTGTAAATGAGAAAATGGAAGGCATATGTGTGTACATTTATGTGTTCATACAGGGGCATATCTATATAAGGTGCAGAAGTAGAAGCCACACCTGGGCCCTGAAGCCTGAGAGGACCCACAGGCTCCTCTGCCACATAAGAAGACATCAATGGCACATTGTACAGTAGGTGGGGGCCCTGGTATAGATTTTGCACTGGGGCCCAGGACCTGCATGTCAGGTCTCTGTGTCCATAGATTAGTAGGGAGTTACACCGTTGTAATTCTGTATGTCTGACATATGAGATAGTGTAACGTCTAAGCTTTTAGGCAGAGTCTACATACAAATAGACTTGTACAACATTGAGAACAGGTTGTCAAACCTATAATACTGTATGTTTGCTATTGCAATTCATTTCATTCATATTGCGAAGGGAACTACATAACAGGTAATGGGCCGTATTAGTGGATGCTGATGACAATATCTAGTTTTAGTTCTTACTTCTGAGACGGTGAGTTGGGCAGAACTTCATGAACGTATATACCGCTGCTCACATCTGGGAAATCTGGATTGTTCAACTTGAGTTCCTCGACAAGTCTGCAACCAAATTAAAAGAATGCATTGTTACCAAGATATACTGTACATATCTGCTATAACCCATGTCAAAAGTAACTGCCCCCTTAAACTGTTTGCGTATTTGCTTTAATTCTAATGCATGGATAAGCTTCCGGGCAGAAGATTTCATATTAAAAAATGACATAATAGTCTCTGTATGGTCCAAAAATTTTCCAAGGAAGAAAAGTCCCCATTACTAGTAGTCTCTCCTCCATCTGAAGGGCAGACACCTTTGACAAATATCTGTCTTGGTCATGGGATGGAAAACTACTGGAAGAACAGCCATGACATTTTACTTATAAGGTTGGGTTTATACTGTATGTCCCCCCATAAGAGTGTCAAAGTCCCCCCATAAGGGAACACCAGATGCCAGAAGCTCTATGTGCAGTACTCCAGACCTGGGGGTACTACTATCCTAAATGTAATATAATGTCATGCTATACACTTTGTTCACCAGCAGATGGGATACGGTTGACCATGTTTGGCAATAGGAATGGGAATTACCATCCCATTCATCCCCCTCTAAGCCTACTTTCACATCTGCGCTTATGCTGTCCGGTTTTGAGATCCGGCATGGGATATCAAAACCACAGCGAAACGCGTCCGTTATAATAATAAAGCCGACTAGATCCATTCAAAATGGATCCGGTTGTATTACAGTATATCGAAAATTAACTTTTTTTTGTGTCCGTAAAAAACAGATCAGGCACCCTTGACTTACATGGTTTTTGGCATGTTCAGTTTCCCATGCCGCACACAAAAAAACGCTGCTTGCAGAAGTTTTGGGTCCGGCATGGGAACGTAACAAACCGGAACGGAATGTGTTCTGGTGCACTCCGTTCCGGTTTGTTCACTTTTGTCCCCATTGACAATGAATGGGGACAAAACTGAAGCTTTTTTTTCCTGTATTGAGACCCTATGACGGATCTCAAAACCAAACCTCACAACGCAGATGTGAAAGTAGCCTTAGTAGGGGTGCGCTACTCTGACTTCCTGCCAGGGGAGGGGTAGAGCTATTAAGTAAGTTAGAAAGTAGAGAGTGAGGAGTAAGGGAGCCTGAGATCCGGCTCCTGTTCCTCCGGGCCATGAAAACCCCAGAGGCAGCTCATCTAGGAGGAACACTTCCCCAGAGAAATAATCCAAAGGAAAATTGCCCAGTAAGCGTCTATCTTCTGCCAGCTTTATTTCCAAACTTTTAAAAACAAAAGCTGAGGTTGCGGACACTCAATGTGTCCTTAGATGTAGTCAAACTTCAAGTGTGTCCACAAATAAATATACAAACATATTCAATTATGTGATGATGTCACACAAGTTCCTCCGAATATTACAAGCTAATACAAATCATATGTTCCTCACAATGGCAGTGCTGGCCGAGCATCATGGGGCCCAAGTATATAAATGTATGAAAAAAGCTTTTCAATAATGGTAAAATAAGTCAGTTCTAGAATTCATTCCATAAGGTTTAACTGAATTCAAGGTAAAAATCCAGTATGCTTCTGGATTTTTGGCGAGAAGTAATTTTCTTCTATCGCCACCTCTCACAGTTTTACGGGGGGCATAGGAATTAAAAATGTTATAACTTTTTATAGGGACTGATATGGTTTAATTTGGGGGACAAAGGGACCAATAGGCTTTCTTGGGGGGGGGGGGGGGGCATAGGCACCGCCAGTGTTTTATAGGGGGACTTAGGGACTGATGGAGATTCATAAGAAGACATAGGGACTTAGAGTGTTTTACAGGGAGGCACAGGAACTGAAAGTTTTATAAGGACTGATAAGGTGTTACAGGGACCAATAGGGTTTCGTCGAGGGGCATGGGAACTGACAGTGTTGTGTTTCTAATCAGACTTAGGGACTGATGAGGATTCATAGGAAGACATGGGGTATATGGACTTAAAGGGTTTCAGACACAGGGACAAATACAGATAATAATAAGTTGTTTTTAGTTCAGTCTGATTATTTACAGAGTAAAAGTACTCAAAGTTTATAATGAACAAGTCAAACTCAGTTCATGTTTGGTGCCAGAAGCTTCTAGCCCTCGGCCAGAAATGAGTTTTGTATTAGTTTCAGGCTTCGCAGCTACAACTTTTTCCATAGCAGATCAACGTTTTTCGGCAAGCATCCAAGCCTGTGTTACTTACGCCGGAGTTATAGTCAGCATCTTTATCCCGATGAAACGCTTCTTCCCGTCTAAGGAAACAATGTCAAGAGTTCTCGTTAGTTCACTTTAGGCTCCATTAGAATGTATAAAAAAAATTAAAAAACATTTGTTCACCTTTTACAAAGGTCAGATTGTTCGCCTCCAACTACGAGGGAGAGATATAGGAAAGGCAGGAAAGACTATAAGACTATCTGTCAGGTGGAAGATTTATGGTGGGAATGTTCAACGTCTACTAAGTTAGGCATGTACTATGTAACCTGCATATGTTCGCGCTTCGCTCTCTTTTATTTTAGAGACTGCGGTATGCTTTTTTTTTTTTTACATCCAAGACCATAATTCACAGTGCTCTATAAATTACAGTCATTTAGCCTGGCTGTTCAGTCTATGTTTACAGTAAGCTTAAAGGGGTTGTTCAGGATCTTGATATTGATGACCTACCATCAGTTTCAGATTGATGGGGATCCGACTCTCAGCACCCCCGACGATCAGCTGTTTGAAGAGGCAGCAGTGACCTCTTCCTAGGCCAGACATCACACTCATCATCCATATGATCTATGTGCAGGGCAGTGCCATTCAATTGAATAGGCCTGGGCTGCAATACCAAGCACAGCCACTATACAATGTATCGCGCTGTGCTTGATGTGCCTTCTTCAAACAATTGATTGGTGTGGTTACTGGGAGTTTAACCTACACATATCTGATATTGATGACCTATCCTGAGGATGGACCATCAATATCAAAATCTGAGGCAATTCCTTTGGAACCTATGCTTGATTTAAAAAATGACCACTCGTCTGTCCACAGTTGCCGCATTCCCAGCCATTTACGCTCCCCGTGGGACAGGAACTAGCTTGGTCCTATGACTGCTGCAGCCAATCACTGGCCTTAGTGACCTCATGTGTATCATCCAACTGGAGCTCCAAATCTCTTAGATCTTATCCAAAGTTTTAGGAGGCAACAAACAGACACACTGACCCTTTGACTGTCTGGTTTAGCTCTGTTGTTTATGTCTGAAGACTTGTTTATGTCTGGAATAACTGCTTAGTCATTTCTCACAGACTTACACTGAAACTCTTTAGTCTAGGACAGACTAAAACTCTAAGGCCCCTTTCACACGGGCGAGTTTTCCGTGCGGTTGCGATGCGTGCGGTGAACGTATTGCACCCGCACCGAATCCTGACCCATTCATTTCTATGGGGCTGTGCACATGAGCGGTGATTTTCACGCATCACTTGTGCGTTGAGTGAAAATCGCAGCATGCTCTATATTGTCCGATTTTCACGCGACGCAGGCCCCATAGAAGTGAATGGGAAGTGTGAAAATCGCATAGCATCCGCAAGCAAGTACGGATGCGGTGCGATTTTCACGCACGGTTGCTAGGAGACGATCGGGATGGAGACCCGATCATTATTATTTTCCCTTATAACATGGTTATAAGGGAAAATAATAGCATTCTGAATACAGAATGCATAGTAAAACAGCGCTAGAGGGGTTAAAAAATTGTATTTATTTTTTTAACTCACCTTAGTCCACTTGATCGCGAAGCCCGGCATCTCCTTGTGTCTGCTCTGCTGAACAGGACCTGGGGTAAGCATTAAATAGAGGTTAAGGACCTTTGATGACGTCACTCCGGTCATCACATGGTACGTCACATGATCTTTTACCATGGTGATTCACCATAGTAAAAGACCATGTGATGACCGGAGTGACGTCATCAAAGGTCCTTAACCTCTATTTAATGCTTACCCCAGGTCCTGTTCAGCAGAGCAGACACAAGGAGATGCCGGGCTTCGCGATCAAGTGGACTAAGGTGAGTTAAATATTTTTTTATTTTTTTTTAACCCCTCTAGCGCTGTTTTACTATGCATTCTGTATTCAGAATGTTATTATTTTCCCTTATAACCATGTTATAAGGGAAAATAATACAATCTTCAGAACATCAATCCCAAGCCCGAACTTCTGTGAAGAAGTTCGGGTTTGGGTACCAAACATGCGCGATTTTTCTCACGCGAGTGCAAAATGCATTACAATGTTTTGCACTCGCGCGGAAAAATCGCGCATTTTCCCGCAACGCACCCGCCTCTTATCAGGGCAAAAAAACATGACGCCCATGTGAAAGAGGCCTAACAATGTTTCTTTTAGGCTGTGCTTCTCCATTCTATCCCTCCCACTATAAGGTTCTAGTTCAGCTAGAAACTGTATATAAGGAGAGCAGTCAGAGCCCCTAGTTGTCTGTAGATATAGACCAGTGTTTAGTTGGAGATACTCTGCCAGACAGCGTGAATGACCATAAGAAGACACTGAGATGGGATTGCTCAGCCACAGACCCTGAGTCACTGGCCTTTGGCCAGGGAACCAGCCATCTGAGAGAGAGAGGGACAACTAGATCAGTCCTTTCCTTGGAATGTATCCTTCTTCTGCCAGGGAGGAGACTGGAGAAGACAGCTCAGTGCCCTGTCTGTATTGTTTTGCACTTGAGTTCCTCCATTAGAGAAGCACATTGGGTTACTGCAGACCCGGACTCTCTGGACTTTTTTCTACTATTGTGGTGCACCACTCCTTACCATCCCCTCTGGAGAGCAGCAACAGGCGATGACACCTTGATGATCTCCAGGGGGACCCAGAGTAGCGTTGGGGCCACTCCAAACCTGGCCACTGCATAAGTAGCAAGCTCCTAGGCTTCCTATAGTAAAGCCTGTGGACTGCCAGAATTTTCTGTTCCCACAAGTCCATAACAGCTACCGTATAATAGATCTCCTATATCTGCCATGAAAAAATACCTGAAAGGCTGACAGGAACATGCAGGAAAATGTCAGTGTATGCTGGAATATAGAGCTTGGCATTGAAAAAACAGAGCATTAATACTAATAAATACATCTGCACAGAAGGTTAGACCTAAAACATGATGGTAAAGGTGAGCATTCAAGTGAGTATTTGCATCTTTCAATTTCTTTTATTTTTACCCTTGAATTTTTTGTCATGTGACTCGTTCATGAACTTGGTGATACGATCGGATGGAATTGCAAAGGAAATCCCAGCAGCCACTTTCAGAGTATTAATTCCAATCACCTCTCCATCCTGGGTGAAGAAATACAACTACAGTTAGACGGTTTACACTGACTTCATTCCACTTATCCACTCATAACATCAAAGGCAAATACTCCAGACTTTTTTTTATTTGTTCCAGGACGACTGTACAGAACTACATTTCCAGCATTGCCTTGAATCGATCATTTTGCTGGCAGCAGTTTGCTTAAAATACTAATGAACGACTCAAATTGTACCAAACTGAAATCAAAATTCTCTGGTTAACTTTGAAGGGGTTGTCCCACCCCAAAACCAATTTTAACCCTGAAAGTGTCAAATGAAAAAAAAAAAAAAAAACACACTATTCACAGCTGCTTCGCTCCAGTGGCGAGGCTCATGTCCTATTTCCTTCCTATCCCCAATGGACCAGAAGTGTGACGTACCATCTGTGGTCACATGCACACCTGCACGCAGGGGTTGTCAGAGCTGAACCCGGACATAAGCTCCCCTTCACTTATTTAGCATGTATGAGTAGCATGTATGAGTGGAGCATCAGAGCATTTCTTGCTCCGATGCTCCCCCTTGACCTGTGCTGCATCGCGCAGGGCAAGAGCTTTTTCTTCACTACCGATGACGTGCTGGGCTTCTCATGGGTATGCTAGGAGGAGGCTTCTGCCTAGCAGTGAGCCCAGTGATATCACTGACACAAATGGGCGGTCTTTAGTGCTGCCCTAGGCTGTTTTTCACTAAAGACCGCTCATTAGTGGAATCACTGCTAGGCAGAAGCCTCCGCCTAGCATACAGAGAAAAAGCCGGGTGCGTCACCAGCAGTAAACCAACAACCCTTGTCCTGCTCTATGCAGAGCAGGGCAAGGGAGGGCATCAGACCTAGAAATGCTCCGATGCATGCTAAATGAATGAAGGGGAGCTTATGTCCAGGTTCAGCGCTGAACCCGGACTACCCCTTTAAGTGGCCTCAGCGATGACGTGTCCCCAATTGGCACATGACCACAGAGGCTCAGGGCAGTAAATGACATAAGCGGTAAACGTGCCCACATGACACTTCTGCTCCTCTAGGATCCGGAAGGAGCAAGGATGGGAGCCTGGTGGCAGTGATAAGGTGAGCAGCTTTTTTATATTCTCAATTCACACTTTCAGGGCTAATATTGGTTTTGAGGCCTGACAACCCCTTTAAATATATTACAAATATTTAAATATTATATTCCTAATTTAATATGGCAAAAGATCAATCCAAGTGAAACTCATCTGTTTGTGTCCATACAATAACACTTCTACCTAGACTGGCAGCTCAGTGTTATCACAGGATCAATGGATATTATAAGAACCAGTGAGAACTGGTCTTAAAGGGGATATTCAATGGTTAATGTAAAAAATTATCATACTATGTTTAGTATGCCCTGTACCTCATAGGGATCCAGAGATCTCCCCATTCAATGCTTCAATTCCTCAGATTTTCTTCAGACTGGAAGATTAGGAGGGCATCCTTTCTGCTGAGGCTCTCTTCCTATCAAAGCTCAGGGGGGTGTTGTTTCTGCTGTAGCTCTCTCCTTACCACCAGAGGGCGTGTCCTTTCCACTGCAGCTCTCTCCCTATCACAGCTCAGGGGACATGTCCTTTCTGCTGCAGCTCTCTCCCTATCACAGCCTGGGGGGAATATCCTTTCTGCTGCAACTCTCTCCCTGTAACTGTCACAGCTTCTAACAGCAGATCCAGCTGGTGGCAGTTGAAGGATGGAACTGAACATGTGTGACCACCTCAGTGAGGTGGACAGAGAAATCAGGATTGAGAAAACAACAGTTTCTGCTATACAGATAGAGGTTATTGAATATCTATATGGCCTAACTATTTTTTTAAATGCATACAGTTACAAAAGTATTCAGACCCAGGTGCTGGTTTGAAAAAGGTGGAATATTTTCCATGGGACAATTAAATATTCTGGTAGATATGCAGTCCAGTGACCCTGTGATAACATCCATGTACCAAAGCAGGACGTGTTGTCAGCCACACAGAAGCTCTTTCCACAGGAGGTCAACAATGTAAAAATTGTATATAGATGATTTAATAGTTTGATCATTTTTTTACATCAGAAAACTTCATAACCAAGAATCGTTTTAATTGCTCCTTTTACAAGGTAAAGTATTCTGATCAAATCCTACAAGTCCACAGGAATTTAAAGAGGTCATACTTTAACCCTAGGGGGTACTAAAGCTCCATCTGCTACATATAAGGAGTCGGGCACTATAGAGTAGTTGAAGACCCTGATACAAAAATTTGATACAAGTCCACATGTTACCTTTCTTGTTGGAAGGTCCATTCACCCACTGGTCATTATGAAGCTCAAAATTTACACCCAATGCCATCATTCACTTGACTCTCTATTTTTCAGCTATTATTATTGTTCCTTGACATCATAAATCCCAAAATATAAAGATATCGATACTTACCAAATTTACCAAAGGACCCCCAGAGTTTCCATACTGAAAAAAAAAAGAAACCATAAAAAATATTTGACAATTTACATGGAGAAATCATTATGACTGTGTGTGACCGGGTAATGGTTTGTTCACAGTCTCGTTATGGTCAGTGACAACTCTGATTTTGATGTCTGCATCAAGGATGAGATCAAAGTCATTAGCATTTGCTGGATTATCAGGTGATCAGTATATAACACAGCAGGAATGGACCAACTGTGTCAAGGTGGGTCAAGAGACACCGTTGTTTGGCACTAAGGGGACAGACAAGTGCCTGGTCAGTGGACAGGTTGAAGTCAGGGCAGACAGAATGTGTTCAATCTGGTAAACAGGCAAAAGGTCAGGGCAAGCAGCACATAAACAGGCCAAGGTCAGGATGCACAGAACAGGATTGTAATGGACAGTGGGTGTGGACCCATAGTACCAACTAACTGGTTTGACTTTGGGTTAATCCTAAAGGTGTAATCCTGCTGATTTGGTACACGGGCAGACAATCAGAATAGCACACCTACACTGGTTAAACTAGTAAACTAGGAACCTAAGCTCAGGTAAGGAGTGAGAGGGCAGTCCAGCATTTATAGGAGAAGCGGATTAACAATTAGAAGCAGGAGAGGAGGGGAGTGGTGGTGATGGCAGAAATGAGAGTAGAAGTAGTAGTTCAATAAATAATGTTTCTTATAGGGACAGTGTTGAACACGGGCTGCAGATGTAACAAGGATCAACATGACAAACCGGTAAAGGTCAGGCATGGGAGTTCAGAAACCGCAATAACCTTTGCAGAAACTAGGCTAGGTAAGGGCTTATTACTCAGGGCCCTTTCTATAAGGAAAGGCAACTTATATAACCCATGGAAAGCAGCCATTGGCTGGGGACAGAACAGGCTCTGTGCACTGGCCAATTAAGAGCTGTGAAGAGTGTGCAAGCTCTAAGGGAGCAAACCAGGCAAGAAGCAGAGATGGCAATAAGAAGTCTACAGTGTGGGACCAAGCAAGATGCACTTCGATGACTATAGCCACCAGTAGGGAACAGAGAGACACAGCCAACAAAGCAGATCTGCTGAAGCTGTAAGTATGCTGAAGAGCATGGCCGCCAGGTTCGGTGAGATGTTGGGTACAGACCACCAGCATTACACGAGAACATGTTTACACAGAGCAGTGATTTGAACTGAATGTTTCTATGAACATGTTTTGGCTCAATCATTGTCCTTCATAAAGGGTCCTTGAGATTCCCAAATCTTATACTAAAGATACTATCCTTTTCTCTTGGGATAGTCCCACCAGCCTGATACAAAGTTACACAAAAAGAGGCATAAATATAGTATTATAGACCTTCAATATCAAGAAAACAGGGCAGCACTCTTTACTCCACCTATTCACATGTAAAAGGAGGAATACACCTTATACACCATGCTTAAGTGGATTTTCATGGGCTTTTCATAAAATCATTACTGGTGATGTTCTCGGTAACCTGGGAACCTCATCAACACCCAGAACCCTCTAGCCTATCGGGATCTTTCATAGAATATAATGGAGAGTAACTGCAAATACTGTACAAGGTCAATTGTCATCCAAGAATGGTGACTTACTGTTACTCTTACTTGTCTGTGGCACAACTATTGGAGGTACAGAGGTAGTAGTCTCGGCCAGTGCCTAAGGGGTCCCAACAGATTGTGAACTAGGGTCCATGAGCTCCAAGCAATGCATCTGGTTCTTCGAACCAGTGGGGGTCCCAGTGATGAGACCCTCACCAATCAGAATTTTAACTCATATGCAGTATATTATCCACAATCACTTTCACTATTTGGGTCTTGACTTGTTTACTGTATGATACCCCATATAAGAAAAATGTGGACAAGGAGCAGTGACTGCAGGTATTAAATCCTCAAAAAATCTTTCTATCTGGAAAATACGTCACAGACTTACATTAATGATGGCGTCCGTCTGCACATAGTCCATGTCTGAGTCTCTCAGGCCGAGTTCTCTTCCATCTCTCTGGGCTGTGCTGACAATTCCTGTTGTCACTGTGTTCTGTAAAGCAAATGGGCTTCCGATAGCCACCGCAAATTCTCCAGGTCTAAGATCTGCTGAATGGCCCAATAGCAAGACCGGTAACTTTTTCTAAAACAAGACCACAGTTATACAAATGAGTGAAGAAATGCAAGTTTTGCACAAAAAAAGACATATGTTGTAACATTAGTGCCCGAGACTATAACTGGCTATCCTAAGTCTGTCCAGTGACTCTGGTGACATCTCATCTTGTCCATTGGCTAATGCAAAAACTAGTGGCAGATTGAGAGTGATCTGGTCCCCTGGTCGCAGCCCCTTACCAACCACTATAGCCATTATACACTTATTAATTGTGTTGTTTTCTTTTTGTTTTTTTTGCTGGGTCTATCTATAAACTTTAAAGGGACATGCCTATCTTAGGAATTTATGCATATCTTCTCCATAACCACAGCCACATCTCCCTTAAAGTACTTGGAGAGCACAAAGCCAGGAAATCTGATGACTCCCTTACTTCTGATAGGTGAGGGTTCCAGAGGTGAGTATTTATGGCATGTATCCTGAGGCTACCCTTTAAGAAAGGTTGTAACTGACAAAAGAGCCATTCCCCCATTCTGGTCATTGGCCAAGAGTCACACTGGCCCACCAGAGTACAAAAGCATCTTCCAGTGCACCCTGGCTCTCACCTAATAATGGCTCTAGAGCAGTGTTCCTAAATTCCATTCCTTAGCTCCACCTGACAGTCATGTTTTCAGGATTTCCTTGACATTGAGCAGGTGATATAATTAGTGTCAATGCATCAGGACTTACCACAGATATTTATTCTGTTCTGTGAGATATTTTCAAATCATGACCAGCAGGTGGGCCCTGCAAACTGGAGTTGAAGAACACTGCTCTAGTGGACCAGCAGAGGCCTACTCCTTTAACTAGCATTAATTACGTAGGTCTACTAATCACAGACTTTACAACCAGGAATAAGAGATTGACTGTGCTCCTGAGTTTTTACGAACTGCAATTGAGTTAAGTCTCTGTTTGTGAGCCAAACTCCTGGTGCCTTCAGTTTTTTTGGATATGATGTAGCTAACATTGCTAGCCATCCTTATAATTTCTCAGTCACACAGTTGCTCCATCCCATCCCTCTTGCAAGTCTTCCTGACAGTCATTGCAATTACAGGACCTTCCCTCTTCTTATCAATAAAACAATCTCATGTCTCTCAGATGCACTAATAGGAATTTATTGATTT
Source organism: Bufo gargarizans (assembly GCF_014858855.1). Taxonomy (NCBI): domain Eukaryota; kingdom Metazoa; phylum Chordata; class Amphibia; order Anura; family Bufonidae; genus Bufo; species Bufo gargarizans. Next base: position 63,587,383 of record NC_058080.1, read on the forward strand.
TTTTTTTATTTCTGTAATATCTACAGATCATGCCAATCACTGCCAAAATTTCACTGGAATGCAAAGTATGGAAAAATAATGGGAGTCATGATACTCTCAGTCATAAAATGTAGATACTGCGGTCCTGGCTGCTCTATATAACATTCAATGTTCATGTATACTTACTTTGGAGTGTATCTTGATTGTTGCAATGTCTGACTTTTTGTCTATATCTTTGATGGTTGCCTCGTAGGTGTCACCGTTATGGAGCTGAACTTTTAGGTGCTGTTGCCCTGAGACAGTGTTCCTGCTTGATACCACGTGAGCGTTGGTTACAATTATTCCCATGTCCGAGATGATAAAGCCTGATCCACTGGACAGAGGGATGCTACGGCCAAATAGTGGGTGTCTATGAAAAGTAGGAAAGATGGGTTCATCCAGAGTACCATTTATGGTTTGAATATTTCATTTATTTTGCTCATAGGAGAACAGACAAAAAAAACAACAAAGAGGACATGCAATAGGATATGCAATCACTTCCTGCAAAATGGCTGCTCACCTTAGAATGAAGGAATATGCATGTCAACTCAGACATGGGAGTATGGGATGAAGTGACTGTAAGCCTGATGCCATGGACCAGATTCTCCTCAGTTGGAAGACTGGTAGTGTCAGCATAAATAGAATTGCAAAAAGAGAGACATCTTGTGTGGCTTCTGAGTAGCAGTGATGTAGTACAAAATTGATGGTTTTACAGTAAATGTCCACCTTTTAGTACTTGTTATTGGGTCCAAAATTCTGTGCTGAATTTTTTTTAAATATATCTTTATAGAGGAGCCTGCATACTGCTTAGACACTGACCTCAACAGTAAAACAACATACAGTAATCTCCTAAGCTCCCCCTAGTGGTGGCCACAGGCTGCAAGAATTTTATCATTTATCTCTATGACTAAGCAGGCGATTATAAGCTCTCTATCAGAGAAACAAAACTCCAACTGTTAAGATGATACAGTACATTAAATGATTCAGGACAGAATTAAGGACCTATTTACATAAAAATGGTCTTCAAGGGTAGCTTTCACCATTCATGCACTACTACTAGTGCTTACTATATATAATGTACTTTGCTTGAAGAATATGTTGTAGGATACCTATTCTACTAGTTGCTACTTTAAGTGCAAGTTATGATCTAAGGGGCAGATGACAGATATCTGGAAACTCTTGAGAACCAAAAATACTGTACTATGCTGATGCAGGAAAATGTGGAAGCTGTCTGATAGCTGATTTACAAGTTCTGGTTTTTCAGTAGAGCTTGAATCATCTCTTGTGGCCTTTACTTGGTGTAGACATGATTTCAAGATTTGTGGTATATGGAAAAAATTTGAAGAATTTTAATGCTCGTGTTTAAGGAAAAATATCCTCCTTCGTACGACATCTATACTGTATGTGCCAAGTAGCTGAAGGCATCTACAGTTGGATCCTATCCATTAGTAACAGATTACTAAATGATTAGTAAAAGATTACTAGACCCGATTTTTTATATATATTAGTTTTTTTTTCTCAAGCAGAGCAAATCCTATTACAGCCCTTACTACAGTAGATTGAAATAATTGGACAAGTCACTTCCTCCCAAAAGAATATCACACTCCTCTTCTACTGCCGTAATCAAATTTATGATCTGATTGGCTACAGCGGGGATCAGCACCCCAGGCACTCCAGCTGTTCCTCTTTTTACTATGGGAGTTACAAGAACAGCTAAGCAAGTGTGTATGATAGGAGCTGTAGTTTCACAGCAACTGGACCCTTGGTTACAGGGTGTCCTACTCCTGTTCACTCCATGACAATACATCTTTCAATGTGCATTCTTGTCCTCATTAACTAAATGACATGAGTAGACTGGTCACTGGCTCCCACAAGATCAGCATATTCGCCTGCTGATTCACCCCTACAATCTACCGGCGTGGTCTGTATCCATGACCTTTTAGTCACTGTCTCTGTCCAGTCCAGCTCTTTGTCCTCAGTAACATAATAAAATGAGTGGACAAGTCACTGCCTCCCACAAAATCAAGACACTTATCTCCTGCTGCTATCAAAATTCATATCATTTATCAGTGTGCTATATATCCGTTCTACTATCATAGCATTATATTTGGCCTATCCAATTCCTGTGTCCTCAAGAACATAAAGCCATGAGTGGACAGGTCACTGCCTACCACAAAACCAACACACTTCTCTCCTACATCTGTCATAATTTCCATCATCTATCCGTTTGGTCTGTATCCATCTACACTAGTGTTTCCAAACCTGTGGTTTCCCAACTGTTACATAACTACAACTCCCATCATGCAGCTACCTGAACCTGTGGCTACAAGGCATGATGGGGAATGTAGTTTTGCTGGAGAGCCACAGGTTAGAGATTTCTGATCTACACTATGACATGGTATGTGTCCCGTCCTGCACCATTCTTAGCATGATATATGTGGATAGGTCACTGGATCCAGCAAGATCAACCAACTCCTCTCCTACTTCTTTTATCTCATCATGTATCATTGTGGTCTATAAGTCCACCTTACAACAGTCTCCATCCAGTCCTGTCGTCACTGCAGGTCACTGCTTGTCACAAGTTCAGAACACTCTTCTCCTGCTGCTGGCATGGTTATGCTCTGATTTGTTTATGAAGGATATTCCAAGCAGGCAGAAAATCTACTTGACCAATTTTATATGAAGTGCTTGTCCTCTAAGTAATACTAAGTAAAGCAGCAGAGTATTTTTGGTGGAACACATAAGCACCATGGTGTGAATACTCCCCGTAGAGCTCGGTCTACGTCTCTTGTGCTAGTCTTAAGTCATTTCAGGTCAGTGGATTTCTAGGCTCATAAATATGAAAGATGGAGCAGTGCAAACTCTATGGCAAGCACTTAAGAATTTTTATAGCTGCGAGGAGCCTGCATTTGCTTTGGCACAATCCCTTTCCCCAGATTACAAATTACTTACTGCATTTTTGGACTCTACCCTATAGTCAACACTAGAAGCAAGCAGCAATTTTCGTGATTTAGAAAGAAGCCGTCCTGCCTGTGGCTGTGCCATTAATGCCAGATAATCATTTTATTTCACCACTGCGGTGCAGACATGAGATGGACCCGCCAAGTATAAGAATAATCTACCTCTAAACTGCCTTTTAAGAAACACTGAGGTACTCTAATAACAGGCAATGCTGGGCATAAGATTGGCAAACAGTAGAACCATGCTTCATGTACCATGCATAAGGTCTGCAGCCAATCATCTCTCAGAAGTGTGATATCAATGGGGTATCGGAGGTGGGAGCACCTGGATCCCAATGCAGAATCTATTACAGGTGCCCACCTACCATGTGCCATTTAAAATATTGGTATACCAGTATAATACTGGTATTTTCTGGCGCCTTATGTGGCATTGGGTCCTATTAGGCTCCAAGACTCAGTTGCAACTGCAACCTCTACACCTGCTGTAGCGTCAAGTAGCATACACTGACGACTGCCTACCCAAAAGATGGCAAAAGTACCAAAAGCCAAGTGAAAAGTAAAGGTTGAGAAACACAAAACAATCTACAGTATGGTACGTTCACACTGCAGAAAATACAAGTTGTAAAATTCTGACTTGTGTTTGTCCACTGTAGAAATCAAAGGCGGACCCTTGGATTTCAGCCATGGAATTGTAATGTTAATGCCGCGGATCTGATGCCTACACAGCCTGATAAAGTCAGTGCCGAATGGACACTGTCAGGGTGCAGTCATATGCAGTACCCCAGAATAGGGTACTTGCAAACTGTTCTTATTATGTAATGTTGTAATGTACCAGCATATCTCTGTATGGATCAGTCGGGGTTAATAATCCTGGCTCTGCTACTGTAGGAAGTTGGACTTAGATCTGCCCTTAGCTCAGTGAGTTGTGTGCTAGTGGAGGAAGTGAGAGGGAGCCACATGTTCTCGCTCCTCAGAGAACTAGGCCTGAAATCCAGAGAATCACCATCTCTGAAAGATCCACAGAGAGATACTAGAAGGTCCAGAATCTATATGGACAAGCACAGTCAGTAAGGTATTTGCTGTTTGAGGCTGATAGAGACTTTACTGCAGTGAGAGGGACTCTTGAACACTGTCTGGCCTACTGTATCTCAATCCTGTACCCCTCAGCTGGGAATTACAGTCACCACTGCAAGAATAATATTGCTAGCTTTAGATACTGCAGTTAGAGAGAGGAAGGAATACTACAATCCCTATCCTTGCCTATTTCATATACTGCTATCTGGGAAGATGTACACTCTGCATTATTTTCAGGGTCAGACTGGCCCACCAGAGGATCCTCCAGTGGGTCCATTCTCTGAAACCATAGTGGACCCCAAAAGTCCAGGAGAAAAATCTCATTTAGATCGGGCTTTGGAGCCAATCACTTGCTACAAGGTTCTATGTCTTTGATTCAAGACCTCTTAGACTTTATTGACGATATGGGGGTTGGGCCCAATTTTCTCTGGTCGGCCCAAGGAACCCCAGGCTGACACTGATTAATTAACTGTGTTTTGATATCATTTGATGAACTACAACTCCCATTCTGCACTTTAGTAAACAGAGGCATTTATTTTGCACAGCTGGCCTGGTTACTAACTCCAGCACCATTTGCTGGCCACAGCACTTACATCTCCTGCCTTTGACCCGAACCAAACTCACAACACCAACTCCCATCAGGCAGGAGCCCCAACATCAGGGTTTGCCCTGACGGAAGAATGTGTGTGAGGATTACCATTGTGAATAACTGTTGCAGCCAGAACCTCTACCACTCCCAGAGCTGGCGGCACACACATGCAGATATTTTATGCAGTTTTTGAAGCAAAATTAGGATTGGATCATAAAAGTAGAGAAGGTATTGAGGACAGATTTGACTTCTCTTTTTTGAAACAACAAAAAAAAAAACTTGCATGTGTTTTCTACAAGGAACTTTTACAAGGATTAATGTTACAGGCAATTACAGTATCACCAACAAACCAAACATTCCCTATTTGCCTGATCAGCAGCAATCATCTCCGCTGTATGGGGGGCAATCAATTGCTACTGTGATCACTTGTCCCCATAGATTATCATTGAGTCAGGGTAGCAGACCCATGTTTAGAGAGGGAGACCTGCTGCCCAGAAACGATCATTTCTGATGCCAGCCGAAAAACACAATCAGTACTGATTACTGATTAATATCAAAATGGCTGCCACATTAAAGGGGTTGTCTTATCTTAGACAAGGGGGGCATAGCGCTATGATTATGCCCTCATTGTCTTATAGGTGCAGGTCCCAATGCTGGATCGGAAACAGAGCCCCGCAAAGTGGTGGCTGGAGGACGCTGGTGAATAGGAGAGCACTGCACATGACCGTCCACCTGCTCCCATTCACTTCCTATGGGCCCTGACAGAAATAGCCGAGCCAGCGCTCGGCTATTTTCGGCGGCCCCATAGAAAATGAATGGAGGGCGGCTGCGCATGTGCGCTCCGTTCTCAACAGGGGCGGATTGGCCATAGACCTTACAGGTAAATCTCCCAGTGGGCCGATGCCCAAGGGGCCACCTGACTCCTCCTCACGGCTGACCACTGGAAGTTTTTGGGGATGTATTTTGTGCTGTTGGCAGTATTTTGTGAGAGACTGTGGTATTTGCCTCTGTTGGGGTGGCATAATGTACCGCATTATGGTATTGCTGGCCCCACCTACTTGTGCTGGCCCTGCCTTTTATCAATTTGGACCCAACTACAAAATGGGGCCACTTTTAGTATTTTTTCCCGGGCCACTTTAAGTTCCCAAGCCCCTGGTTCTCAATATAGGTGCGGGTCCCAGCAGTGGGACTCGCACCTATCAGACAATGGGGGCATATCCTAGTGATATACCCCACTGTCTGATATGAGAATAACCCTTTAAGGTGTTGGGTTTTGCCACCCAGAACAAAAGTGTTGGGTTTTGCCACACAAGTTTCTTGGCCTAACTCTCATTCAATTGCTTGCTAATAATGGAGTTCCTCTAACAAGGTAAGGCCATCACCCGGAACCAAAAGTGATGGGACCAACCATATCTAGGCCTTCTCTCTCCAAGAGCCCCACAAAAGATCCATAGTCAGACTATAGTACTCCTTTAGGGTACAACCACTTGGTCAGGTTTCCTGATGCAGTTTTGGAAGCCAAAAATCAAGAGTGGATCATAAAAGGAGAGATAGTACATAAAGGGCAGAAACGACTTCTCTTTTTTGAATTCACTCCTGGTTTTGGTTTCCAAAACTGCATCAAGAAACCCGACTATGTAGTCGTACCCTTAAAGAACCAAAACAGATTAGAAGACATTACCTGACAAAAAGTTCAATGTGCACCACTGCCGGAGCAATCTTTTCCACCACATCAGCAATGAAGTTAAATTTGTACCTCGGGCTGTTGGGATGTTGGTGACCTATACTGGCAAAAAAAATTGGGTATGTTAGTAAGAACATTCCTGGATGAAGACTCCTACACGCAGACAGAATTATGTTAATTATAGTCTTTCAATGTCTGGATAAGATGTCTTCTAAACCCCATAGGCAGCCATAACCTTGGCTGACCCCATATTTCTAAAAGTTCACAAAGAGCAGTCAAAATAAACCAACATTCATAGATCCATAAATGGAGATGATAGATGTCATTTGTTCCACCTGTGTCACTGGACCCATTAACTACATAGGGGTTAACACAGATCTTAATTTTCTCCACCACATGGCACATACATAGTTCCAGACTTAAGATACTTCTGCCCTTCCTCGACTAGTTGCGGCGTGCTATGTTTACTTGAGGATGACCACATTAAAGGGTCCACTTGAAAACATTTGGCATTAAAGTAGCAAGCTTCTCAACTGATGGAGACGGAAGGTTTCATGTGGTCCGAAACCACAAACATTAACCCAACATGGAAAATAGAAGACTTTTAAATATTTACATGTAAAGGACCATTCAGTGTAAACTCCAACTTGGCTTACACCAAAAATGCTACTAAAATATTCAATTATATAAACAGTATCTAAAAGTTCCCGAAGCCTATTAGGGGAAAAGTTAATGAAGGTACAGATGAAAAGCTATGGCAAGAATTTTCCTATACACAAGTCTCTGTTGTTTGAGCTGAAGGTTGTATGTATCATAAAAGCTGTCTACATGTATTCTGTTGGGTCCATGGAAAGGGAAGCTCCAGCATTGGTTGGCCCAATCTATTAACACCATGCGGAATTGTGCATATGTTTAGATGTCTCCAACACTATAGAGATCACAATGTCAACAAGATAGGAATGTGGCCCAATGGTTTTGCTATTCTTCCAGGAACTAAAGTTGCTGAGTCTACAGGTAAAGAGGCACCATGTCATGCTAGGATGGAGGTTTGTTACAAGGTCAACCAGGACCAGGAGGCGGGCTTGTTTTATTCTTAAAGGGCATGTCCATCTTTACAACTACTAGTTTTATTGCTGCAGTGGATTTAAAACGAAAAATTAGGCAACATTGTAAACAACCTTCATTAAAAATTGTATATAGCTCCTAAAAAGACCTGTGTGTCTCCATGATAACAGACTACAAACAAACCATTTGTAGTCTGACCCTTCAGTAATACTAACCTTCCAACTTTTTACTATGTCTTAAAGGGAACCGGTCACCGGGATTTTGGGTATAGAGCTGAGGACATGGGTTGCTAGATGGCCGCTAGCACATCTGCAATACCCAGTCCCCATAGCTCTGTGTGCTTTTATTGTGTAAAAAAAAACTATTTGATACATATACAAATTAACTTGAGATGAGTCCTGTCCCTGACTTATCTCACGTACAGGACTCATCTCAGGTTAATTTGCATATGTATCAAATCATATTTTTTTTACACAATAAAAGCACACAGAGCTATGGGGACTGGGTATTGCAGATGTGCTAGCGGCCATCTAGCAACCCATGTCCTCAGCGCTATACCCAAAATCCAGGTGACACGTTCCCTTTAAGGCGGGTTCACATCAACATTATGAATTCCGTTATTGTTTTTCATTAAACCATGGTTATAACGAAAAATAACGGAATTCATGAGACGGAATTCAAAACGGGGTCTGGTTTCCTTTATGCAGGACAGAAAAGAAAGTCTTGTCGACGGGAAAACTATAGAATATTTTTCATGGGACAACCCCTTTAAGCATTAAAACACAAGAAAAACTCTATAAATGTGGTCTTGCTGTAATGGTACTGATCTGGAAAATGAAAGGCACAAGTCAGTTTTATCACATAGGGGAAGCTGTAAAAACTAAACCCATAAAACTATGGTAGAATTGTGTGTTGTTTTTTTTTCAAATTCTATCCCATTTGGAATTTTTTTTTTCAGCTTCCTACTACATTGTATGCTATATTACATGATGCCATTAGAAAGTACCTGTCCTTCAAAAAACAAGTCCTGATACTGCTATATTAATGGAAAATTAATGGCTCCAGAAATGCAGGGGGTGAAAAATGAAAACACAAAAATGGACAATCGCCCCGGTCTGTAATGTACCTCCATATTTCATATGAGGGCATACTGTACTGGGGGTTTTCCTGTTGTATGTCATGGTGGTACTCTCATCTAGGATCACATAACATAACAGATGTCTCCAATTTCTATAAGTGTTTCTTAATGTGTTTGCCCTATACTGTCTTTTGAGTATCTCTGATAAATGGCATCCTATATTCTATCTGTCTTGGCAGAAGCTACCTGGCATTGATAAGACATTATTTACTAATCTCCCTTAATCCCTTTTTTAAAGTGTAACTGCCATTTTATTTTTATTTGTGTAATGTATAGGGGCAGTAATGCTGACCATTTTTGCAATATACTTTAATTACTGAAATCATACATTTCTGTTAGAAAAATAGCTCTAAATTGGCCCATTTTAAGCCTTAGCAACGCTCCTCTGTCTTCTGTTTACATAACTGTGGAGACTTGCTCAACACTTACTGTGCTATGTAAACAGAAGACAGAGGAGCGTTGCAAAGGCTCAAAATGGGCCACTTTAGATCTATTTTTCTAAAAGAAATGTATGATTTCAGTAATTAAAGTATATTGCAAAAATGGTCAGCATCACTGCCCCTATATATTACACAAATAAAAATAAAATATTTTTAAATTCTTATATTTTTTAATGTTTCTTCATAATAGGAAAGCATGTTCACCAAAGTTGAATCGACACAAGAATTCCTCCCTCCCTTATTCATTGCCTTTACTCATTGATGCATTTTACATGCAAGATATTTGGAGAGAAAAAAAAGGGAAAGAAAATATTTGATGACTTCACGAGTAAGCCAAGAAATATTTGAGAGTCATTCAGACTTGGCAGCTCTTCTAAATATTGGACGATACCACCTATGTAAATAGTTCTGCTCACCCGTTTCAACACCGGCCACTGGAGCGACGCCTGGCAGTTCTTAGGATGTATCTCACTGCTCCTCAATCCTCACCTCATTCTGTGGCACCTTTTCACATTTTATGACCGCATGACCATAAAATTTGGGTTTTACAGGCCTCAGTGCATAAATAAATAAACTGGCCTGCTACCAGGGTTAACGGGTATCTGCAGATGCGAAGCTAGAACTGCACTATGCGGCTTCTCATCCCATATTCTGGAGGAAAGATTCAAGAAGATTGATAGTTATTTTCCATTTTACCTCGAGATATCATAGAGCTTACAAAAGAGACTTTGTACAGGAACTCATGGCACGTGACTGACTAGCCCTGGCCTGAAGAATCCATAAAATAAAGCGTATTTCAAGAGATTTCAAATAAAACTGTTCAGGTTTGTGTCTCAAAGAAAGTGCTAAAAGCTGCCAGTTATAATGATTTCTAATCAAACTCAAGTGGGAGGAGAAGTTAGCTACTTCCTCCCTCACATGATAGCAATTCATGTTCCATCATCTACAAGAAGACATTTTAAGGGGTTTCCCAGGCTCCACATATGAATAAATATTAATAACCTTTCCTAACACTGCACTGGGTGGCTTAAATGGGAGTTGAGCTGCAATGAGACAGCAAAGCCGCTACACTTTGAATGGAGCTGTGCTTCTGGATCCATTCAAAGTGCTAGTTCAAGCACCACAGGCTGTAGGGATTCGGGAACAGCTGATTGATGGGAGTGCCAGGTGTCATGTAGTACCCCAGACCTGGGGTTACTACTTATGTAAATGGTTTGTAATGCAATTTAATATAATGCTATACACTTTATACACCAACTGATGGGGTACGGTTGGCAGTGGCTGGCAACAGAGAGTAAGGAGTGAGGGAGCATGTGATCTAGCTCCCATTCCTCCACGCCATGAGGACCCTAGAGGCAGCTCATCTAGGAGGAAGACTTCCCCAGACTACAGAAGATCTATAACCTACTGTCACGCTTCGGTGTGGGAGGGAAACACCACACTCAGCATAGGAGGGAAGGGGGGAACAGGGAATCAGGCCTGAGAACTAGGGAAGGAAAATTGACACTTCCTAGTGAAAACCCTAACCAAAATCCTGACTGACTACCAATATGAACAGACCCCAAAGGTAGGTGAGTCCATACGCAGGAATACCTAGAGTCCTATCAAGCCCTATAAGATCCTGGTACTAATGGTAGGGACGAGACTACCTGTTTTTCCAAAAGGAAGGACAAGCTGGAGTCTCATTCAGGCCTAATACAAACAATAGGGAAATGCAACACACAGAAACCAAACAAAATACAAAAGGGAAAGGAAAGACTTAACTTCAAAGGAGCAATGGAAGCACCAGGCACTCAGACAAGATCCAACCACAATCTATACAAAGGTCCAAACAGAAGCTATAAACCGCACAGCATTGTGGGAGAAGCAACTATAAATATAGAAGGTTAATAGCCATACCTGGGGAAAGAAGGTGTGGCAAGCACCAGAAACAATACAGACGTCATTTAATACAAACTGAAAACATGTCAGATCAAACCACGTGTTGCCAGTCTCACCAATCTCCTGCCACCTGTAGCGGAAACACCCACAACATATTATTGTCAGCAGAGTTATCAAGCTATCAAAACTCCACTGCAGGTTGAGGGATACCCCATGGAGATACAAGGAAAGAGCCCAGGCAGCTTTTAACTGTAACAAGTGAAAGTGAAGGCATCAGACGTCTAAAGCCCAAATGGCACAGCCACTACACAAGGCAGTGCTTCGTTTAACATGGCTACTTTGGTATTTTTTAAATGGGTTGTTGGGTTTAGAAAACCCCTTTTTAGATACTCTATTAGGTAAGTATGAATTAATTAAAGGGGTCCCTCCGTGGAGACCTTCATCTATTGTCTACAGTGGAGAGAGGCTACAAATATGATTTATGTCTCTGGAGGTCCCAACACTTACATATATTAGATAGACAATGGGCAGCGCGGTGGCTCAGTGGTTAGCAATGGTGCTTTGCTGTGATGGTGTCTTAGGTTCAAATCTGACCAAGGACAACATCTACATGGAGTTTGTTTGTTCTCCCCATGTTTGTGTGGGTTTACTCTGGGTAGTCTGTTTTCCTCCCACACCCCATAGACATACTGAGAGGGAATTTAGATTGTGAGCTCCACTTGGGACAATGAGCGATGATAATGTCTGTAGAGCGCTGCAAATTTTTGATCGGACAGCCACGCTGAAATACAGTGGGCAATGCTGAGGATCGCACTGTCTGAGCCAAAATTCTGCTGTAAAATCCATCGTTTGAATGTCCCCTATAAGTGAGTAAAATAAACAACTAAATAGACAGCACTATTCCAATTAGAATTGTGCAGTACTTCAGTTTCCCTGTGGTGGCGCTGCAGGGAAACATTTGCTGCCTCAGTTTACCACTGATCGCTAGGATCAAAGCAGCAGAACACCTTATGGACTCTCTTATGGACAAAGATTATTCTTACACTAGAGATACAGTATTAGTGTTTCATGTTCTGGGTCCTCCATTGTTCTTGCGCTATTAGGGCAAATGTAACATAGGAATAACTCCTATGTCTTCCACGGCACCAGGTTACATTGGCCCCATTACCCTGCTCTTTCCTGTCTTCATAGCTACCTTAGTGTGGGCAATCAACGGGAAAAGAAAGTGCCCCAATGATTAAGCCACTGTTCTTTGCTAAAGAGCACCTGTCAGCAAGATCAACCCTATTAAGCCATATGTACCGCCTGATAGGGTTGATCGTTATGATTAAAATTATATTTGTCTTGTTAAAACAGCAGTGTTCCCCCCAAAAAAATTTAGGAATCCTCTGTACAAATAAGGGCTTCGTTGCATCGAGAGTACAAGTCTTTTTTCTTGGGGACGCTGCAACTGGTTTTCACAAGACAGCAGAATCAACCCGACCAGACACTATGCCTGGTTTAATAGGGTTGATCCTTCTGACAGGTGGTGGGGGCTATATATTTTCAGCAACAGATCATGGGGGGCTACCACCAGTGAAACCATCCCCAGAAGCACCTGTACTGGGAAGGTTTGTAAGAAGATTGTTGAGATAACCCCCCCCGCAGTCCTGAACTGCATCCCCTCACAAAGAAGTGTCTGAAGTTAACATTGTTATACATAGAGTTATAGTCCATAGAAGTAAGGCGGGGTTCACATTGCGTATTTCTCATCCATTTACCGTATACAAAAAACATATCTGTTTAACGGATGCCTCATGCCTCAGACATAGAGTTCCATTGTAAAAAAAAAAAAAATGGTATACGTTTTTTTACCGGACTTGCAGGATACAAGAACGTGATGTGCCTCATTTTTGTATCTTTTTTTACGTCAAACGGAGGCATAAAATGTGATGTGAACCCACCCTTACCTGAGCCACTTTATGTTTGCTGGGATGTATACCGGTGTGCCCCTTTTCATTGGCAGGTGCATTAACAGTTTACTGCTAGTTATGGTATATGGTATGAGGTGGCCGGGCGCTCCTCGTGGCAAGTTGTGTATGTGAAGCAATAGTGTACAGTGTGACAGGTGTAGCGGTGACAGGCTGCATGGAACCGATCAAGAGCCGCAGCAGCAAATTGGCCAGGTCTGTGATAGAGGTGGGTCCGGCCAGCAAGTTACACTAGAGATGTTTATCCTGAGATCATCTAGGGAGACAAACTGCCGTCCTGGCATATTCACCAGCATTGGCCGTGGCCTTGCATAGGACAGCCACGTATGAGGAGCATCCTGAGGGAGACTCTAGGGCAGGGATGCCCAACCTGAGGCCCTCCAGCTGTTATAAAACTACAACTCCCAGTATGCTATGGTCAGCCTACAGCTATTAGGGCATGCTGGGAATTGTAGCTTTGCAACAGCTTGGGGGCTGCAGGTTGAGCATACCTGCTCTAGGGACACTTCTGAGCAGAGATTGTAAGCGTGCCAACCCTTGGTGCCCTGCCACATTCTATATGTGAGACTGTTATACTGCAACCAATGCACCGTGTGCCCTCTAACAGAGACTATAACTCATACACTACGTGACATCTAGGACAGACTATAACTAATATGGCACGTGCCTTCTAAAAGATGATGTAACCAATATGCTGTGTGCTAAGAGAAAGTGTAACCAATATGCTGTGTCCCCTCTAAGAGAGAGTGTAACCAATACACTGTGTGCCATCTAAGAGAGACTGCTACCAATACACTGTGTGCCATCTAAGAGAGACTGTAACCAATACACTGTGTGCCATCTAAGAGAGACTGCTACCAATACACTGTGTGCCATCTAAGAGAGAATAACCAATACACTGTGTGCCATCTAAGAGAGAATAACCAATACACTGTGTGCCATCTAAGAGAGAATAACCAATACACTGTGTGCCATCTAAGAGAGACTGCTACCAATACACTGTGTGCCATCTAAGAGAGACTGTAACTAATACACTGTGTGCCATCTAAGAGAGACTGCTACCAATACACTGTGTGCCATCTAAGAGAGAATAACCAATACACTGTGTGCCATCTAAGAGAGAATAACCAATACACTGTGTGCCATCTAAGAGAGACTGCTACCAATACAAAGTGTGCCATCAAAGAGTGACTATACCCAATATGTTGTGTGACAACAAGGAGATACTATAAGAAATTTGCCAAGTGCCCTCTAAAAGAGACTGTAACTAATATGCCATCTGCCCCCAAAGATAGACTGTAACCAATATGCAGTGTGCCCGTCTGGGAGAGACTGTACCCTATATGTTGTGTGCCATCTAAGAGACACTGTAAGTCTGTAACCAATATGTTGTGTGACATCAAGGAGATACTTTAAGAAATCTGCCCTCTAAGAGAGACTGTAACCAATATGCCTTGTGCCATCTGAGAGACACTGTAACCAATATGCTGTGTCACATCTAAAAAAAAGACTGTTCCATTGCTCGTAGTAGCTGCCACCATTGTAATAGCCTCTGTATCTGCCAAGCTTTGTAGCCTAATAATGTGTTTATAACCACAAAGTGGTTGTGCCTCTTTTGTATTAAAGTAACTCAACATCACTGCCACATTTCAGCCTTGTACCGTGCCGGGACCATCCTTTATAGAGGTTCAGGGCCACACACTAATTGACACTCTTAAAATGACATCACCTTTAAAGAATTTCCCCACCCAAAAACACTTCTCTAACTACTTTCTAACGTTAGTGGAAGTGTGTAGTACTTTTTGAGAAAAGGAGTTCTCAAGTTTATGTTAACTACCCAGTTTAGGTGTGTACAAAGTAAATCATAGTCCAGGTGCAAAAACATTGCTCCTCCCTGTCCTCCTATAGGATCTTTCATGTTACCCACCTCTAACCTAGAGTATAACTGAGTGTTTGACACATAAACGTCTAAGCGATCTCCACCATGCAACTTCCCAGAGGCAAGCTATAGAAGATACATTATATGTTGGGTACAGAAACAAAACTGTACTTCTGAATCCACTAAACTATGTTTTCAAGAGCAGAGGACTACGTGGACAGCCAAGAAATTTTAAGTAGACCCCGGTCTGTAGACTTGACTTCTACTTATGTGGAATTTCAGTGAAGGCACCCGAGGTATTTATACAAGTCTAGTCTACCACTGCCTACAAGCATTGACAATAGAGTTTATTTAGCAAGTCCATGACGCGTGAAAACAAGAATCTGGCATCAAGGAAAGGATTCTACGAGGAGGTGTAAGGAAGAGAAGCATCTTCAGAAACTGCATTCCAAACTTTATGGTAGAATTGACCATAAAGAGGGCACATCAAAAATGTTTTTCCTCTTTTGCCAGCTCCCATTGTGTTTTCCCTATCGGGCATTATACAAGGTGATGGTCAGTGGCCCACGTTCCCTATTTATCACTAGCACAAAGGATTTGTGGCACTCTTCCAAGTGCAATGTATATTGGTAGTCAAAGCCTTCTACTCATGCAAAGGATTGCAAGCAAATACCTCAGTAAGAAGATGAAGGGGTACATTTTACAACAGATTATATCTGAAGACATGCTTTAGTTAAAGGTAGCCCTTCACTTTAAAGGCGTTGTCCTCTTCAAATTAGAGCCACCAATTCCCAAGAACCTTGGCAACGATACAAAAAAGTCCACCGGAGCAAGAGATGCTCTACAGAGTGGCTCTACGTCCTGGCTCATGGAGTGGCGTCACCAGCAAGGGATTCCACTACATATGATGTCTATGTACCTTAACAAGGTATAGAGACCTTGGTTGTGTTTATGAGGCCACCCCTAGAAACCTCAGGCTAGACGGTCATACAAGGTGACCAGCGTGACGTGAATTCAGTGTTTTTCTATTTGGGAAAACTGTCACAAGTGACCTTTCAACCTGTTACAAAAATAATCTGCCTCAGGGTTGTCCTTTTTAAATCAGAGCCACCAATTCCCAACAACCTTGGCAACCATACAAATACGTCCACCAGAGAGAGAGATGCTCTTACAGAGTGGCTCTACGTCCTGGCTCGTGCACTAGAGTCACCAGCAGGGGATCCCACTACATATGATGTCTATGTATCTTAACAGGGTATAGAGACCTTGGTTGTGTTTATGAGGCCACCACTAGAAACCTCAGGCTAGACGGTCATACAAGGTGACCAGCGTGACATGACTTCAGTTTTTTTTCGATATGGGAAAATGTCACAAGTGACCTTTTGACTATTACAAAAAAATCATCCTTAGCTAAAGAATGATTATTAATCTCAAATTCTTGAGGTCTCTGCAGCTGAGACTTGGAGGAGTTCTGCACTTCCCAGTAAATACGTCAGGAACTTCCTGATGCACTGTACATATGCTGTAATTTAGTCTCCTAGAGATGATCTCAGGGCTTACAGCAGCAAAGGGAAGGGGAGCAGTGTTGGGTTGAATAGTTTTTATCCATGAAGGGAATATAGACATAGATCTCCACATCTAAAATGTCATAATGCATAAGCATATCCAGCTATAAACCATGGAGTGGTCCTGGAAGAACTACAGAATCTTTCCGTCTTGACTTGCTACTACTGGTATGACTACAATGGAGGAACATGAGGCCGCCCAGGAGACAAAGTGGCATGGGGTCACAGCAGTCAGACCCAAAGACCTTTTTTTGTGTAATGAGACTAAACCTTTTAAGGGTATGTCCACATGTGATGGATCTGCAGCGTATCTTCTGGAATTCCTCAACGGCAAAACCTGCACCATTTCGATGTGGAATTCACTGTGGAAATGCTGTGGGTCTGCATTGTAAAGGGTTAATTCCGCAGCACGAATCTCCAACATAAATTGACATGTCGCAGATGTGAAACCAACACCACAGGTCAAGTTATTGTATGTGTATTTCTTCTTGCGGAACTTTTAGGCGCTGTGTGGTTAATATCTATAATCTCATCCACTCTGCTGCTACAGTGCAGAACACTGCGGATTTTCTGCATGCAATTCCACTGCAGAAAATCTCTAGCATATATATACGCCACGTGTAGCTGTACCCATTTTTTTTTTTCAGAGCATCACTTCTCAGTCCCGTCAGCTGACGTCTCATGTGAAGCCTTAGGGTACTTTCACACTAGCGTTTATGTTTTCAGGTATTGAGTTCCGTCACAGGGGCTCAATACCGGAAAAAAACTGATCAGTTTTATCCTAAGGCATTCTGAATGGAGAGCAATCCGTTCAGGATGCATCAGTTCAGTCCCTCTTACGTTTTTTGGCCTGGAGAAAATACCGCAGCATGCTGCAGTTTTCTCTCCGGCCAAAAATACTGATCACTTGCCGGAATGACGGATCTGGCATTAATTTCATTGAAGTGTATTAGTGCCCGATCCGGCATTAAGTGTTTCGGCAAAATGGATCCGGCTTTCCGGTCTGCGCATGCGCAGACCTTTAAAAATGAAAAAAATAAAATTAATACCAGATCCATTTTTCCGGATGACACCAGAGAGACGGATACGGTATTATAATGCATTTGTCAGACGGATCTGCATCCGGATCCGTCTGACAAATGCCATCAGTTTGCGTCCGGATTGCCATATACGGCAGGCAGTTTCGGCGACGGAACTGTCTGCCGGAATCCTCTGCCGTAAGTGTGAAAGTACCCTGATCTCTGACCTCATAAGCACTCATTTAGGCAGTATTCTTATCAGTTTGATAAGAGTTTACCTATAATGAGTGTTTATGAGGTCAGGAGATCAGAGATAAGGCTTCACAGCAGCTGTCAGCTGGGAAGACTGAGAAGTGATACTCTGCAAATAGATTCATTTTTAACCCCTGTAACTCAAAAACAGCTGAGAATTTTTAATAAAGACCAACTGAAAAAAAAATATGTTTTAGCCCAAAATAAGTAAAAATGGATATAAATGGTGTCCATAGACTTTAAGGGAATCTGTTCCCTAGACATCTAAAAGATGTCTAAAAACAACCAACTACAGCTCTGCTCCCACTGAATTGGGGTGGCAGCTGAGAACAGGTGCTGGATGTCGGACACCAATCTGATACTGGTGACCCATCCTAAGGACAGATCATCTATATCTACAGCCCGGACAATCCCTTTAATTCTTCGAAAGCTGCTGCCATTGTATCCAGTCTGCAACCCTCAGTACTCCAGCTGTTGTAAAACTACAACTCCTAGCCAGAAAACTTGCTTGGCCCTTCTCAGAATGCCTATAGAAGTGACTGTAGCATGCTGGGAGTTGTAGTTTTACAACAGCTAGAGCCTGCGCTAGAACAAGACCCAGGTTCTTGTCCATATTGAGTCAAATGCTATTAGACCCCCAGACTGTTCCTATAACCTGACAGCAAGCAGAGATTTTAGAAGAAGAGAAATTGAGTTAGGGCTCATGCACACTACCGTATGTAATTTGCGCCTGGATCAGCAAAAAATACGGATGACGTCCGTGTGCATTCCGTATTTTACAGAACAGAACAGCCGGCCCCTAATAGAACAGTCCTATCCTTGTCCGTTATGCGGACAATAATAGGACATGTTCTATTTTTTTCCGTAACGGACATACAGAAATGGAGTAAGGGCTCATGCACACGGACTGTATGAGGAACCATTCATCTCAATGAGTCTGCAAAAAAAACGGAACGTGTGCATTCTGTTTCCATATGTCTGTATTTCCGTTCCGCAAAAAAATAGAACATTACGGACAAGGATAGGATTAGGGGACAGCTGTTCCGTTCCGCTAAATACGGAATGCACACGGGCACCATCCGTATGTTTTGCGGATCTGTTTTTTGCGGACATAGGGTCATGTGCATGAGCCCTAACTTACGTTTTTTTTTGCGGAACCATTGAAATGAATGGTTCCGCATACGGTCTGCAAAAAGAAAAAAAGGAACGGAAGGGACAAGAAAATACGTTGGTGTGCATTGTGCATGAGCCCTATACACTGTATTGCTGTTAGTAGCAGTCATCATCCTGGCATGCATGCCCTCCTTACCCGATTGGCAGGGTCCTTTGTGCACCTGCACCACAGGGGAGTGCCCCTGCTGCAGCGCCCTCCTGCTGGCCAGTTTCAGCTGGCACAGGTTGTTGTAGGTCTGCCCGTCGTTGGCACACACCTCGTGGTCGTGCTTGCACTGGCAGGTGCCCTTCAGTCCTCTCTTGCCCGGGGGCGGCTTGCACTGCAGGGTGTCCCCGCACGGTGGGTCTCCCTCCCGGCCGCAGGGCTCCCCTTCCCCGGCGGCGCAGACCAGGCAGCAGTTGCAGCGGTCGGGCACGTACCCGCTGGGGCACACGGGGCTGGGGCACCGGGACACATCGCAGCGGGACGGGCAGGCGGCGGAGCCCAGGGGCAGCAGCAGCAGCAGGAGGAGCGGGCAGCAGCCTGGCATCCTGAGGAGAGTAAGTGCTGTGCCTTCTACGGGGCTGTGCATGGCATCGGAGGAGGATGATGGGGGCAGTGGCTGTGCCTCTGTTATATGCAACTGTATAATGAGAGGGGATGTGGAGGCTGGAGGATGGGGGTGTTACTTGGGCTGGAGTAGTCTACACCCACCCAGCCCCTTACTACAGAGGGGTAGGAGGCTCCAGCAGGATGCCAGCATTTGGGATATTGCTCAACTAGCAGCTCCATAGCCTGCTCATGAGAAGATGATGGCCAGCTGTCTTCTTCTACTCCGTAGTCCTGCATTTAATGGGCAGCCTGATGTAACCTTCTGGTCCATGGAGACCCCAATACTGTAAGGTGTGGAGACCCCTCACTGGCTTCCTTCTTCCCATTTGGCACCAGTACTTGGCTACAATAGCAATTTCTGCAGTTTCTCTTGTGAATGTTAATGGAAGTTCTTGCCTATTTGTATGTATAACCAGTACAGAGTGGAAGAAGTATTCTCTTGCTGCCTGGAAACCATTAACAAGCTGCCGTTGACTGATTCTTCTTATTTACTCCTGGTCCATACATTGGGTGGTGAAGAGGTCCTGTAAGAGGTAGCACTGCGCTACCCATCTGAAGACAGACATTGGGATTCATTTGTAATGGATAGTTACCATACAGGCATCCAATGTATGGTAAACCACAGCCACAAGTGGCACCAGCCTTCTTACTGACAGTCTCCAGATAATAACAGATTCTACTGATAGATAGATAGATAGATAGATAGATAGATAGATAGATATGAGATAGATAGATAGATAGATAGATAATAGATAGATAGATAGGAGATAGATAGATAGATAATAGATAGATAGATAGGAGATAGATAGATAGATAATACTAAAATGTTGGATTATTGGTTGACTGTGGTCTGTGTTTTAGAAAGAGGATTACAAGAAAGTTTGCTTTCTTCCAGAAACAGCGCCACACTTGTCCCCAGGTTGTGTCGAGAATTGCAGCTCAGCTCCTTGGACGTGACGGGGCAGAGCTGCAGCACCACACACAGCCTAAAGACGGTGCCTGATTATTACAGATTTTGGGAGTGACAGCACATAGGGAGAGTTCTTGTGGAATCCTTATATCTGTCATCACCAAGAAATCAATAATATCCATAAAGAGAAATGCCAAATCAGATCCTGCCATAACCTGAGCAGCCGGTTCATAGACGAGACCTCGATGATGGAGATGACAGGACATCAGAGGGCTGAGACACGTCCATTACATCACTGGCTGGCGGCAGACCCTGCCAGACGTCTCACATGGTCATATTACTGCTGCAGGAGCAATATCTGGCCATGGAAACTGTTACTTAAAGAGGTTTACAGGATAAGAAGAAAATGTCTGGTTTCGTCGGGTGGTCGGCGAGGCAGTTATCGATATCAGCGTCCGTAGGAATGTTCAATCCTGATCCTCGTGTTTAAGGGCATTAAGGGTTAGTTCCCGGCAAAGTCCTGGCACCATGATCACTGTGCGTCCATACACCATACTCAGCCGCTATGTTAATAGAGCATGACAGTGTCAGACAAAAAAAAAACGGATGTCACAAGGATGACATCATAATTTTTTATTTTTTTGGGATTCTTGTTTTGCGGACCTCAAAATACATACGGTCGTGTGAATGCACCCTTAGAATTTCTTGGTGTCCTGGATCAGCAGCATAGAGATGCTAACAAATGCCTCTTGTAAAGTCAGTGCCATGTACAGGGATCAGACTGGGGCTCCTTGGGCCCTCCGGAGGAAACCCGCATATCATCAATAAAGTCTAATAGGTTCTGATTCAAAGAAATAGACCCCAGTGGCAATTCATTGAATCCCAAGGTATCTCCAAATGTTTTTTTCTCTGCAGCTAATCAGGACATGCGCACACTGTCATGGCTGACAATACAAAATTATACACAACGCAACAGCACTCTGCAAAGGCAAAATGCATGGTCACAAAATATGGAAATGAATACTACCCTCACTATAAAAAATGAATAGGGGGTTCTTAGCAAAATCATGTATACCCATCCACCACGGCAAGGTGACCTCTTTTGGACGGGAACCTACACTAAATGTTGTCTCTTGTGGTACCATCCGGCCTCCAAGGAATTTTGGGTTCTGGCACCAGGAAAGGTAAAATACAGAGTGGGTTAAGTGTATATGTGGAACCTTCCTTCCCTAAATTCATTGGATTCCAGTTGGCATTTAGTGTAGGTTCCCATCCAAAAGAGGTTACCTTGTTGTGGTAGATGGGTGGATGTATTTGCCAAGTACCTGCCATCCATTTATATAGTGAGTATAGCATTAGTTTACATATTTAGTGTCCATGTATTTTGCTCATGCATGTTTGATTTATGCCTGCAGCTGCCACTAGGGGGAGCACACTGCGTAGAAATTTGCACAGCTCCTATTGAACTCAGTATTACATCTAGAGATGAGCGAATTTTTATATTTTGAAATTTGTTCACACTTTGTTTGTTGGTAAAAGGTGAATTGCGTTATGGATTCCGTTACTACAGACCATAACGTAATTCTATGATGGAATGCATAACGGACTTTTATAATTTAACGATAGCACAGGCAAAGATGTCCACGTAGTACGATCCATCCCGCTTGATCCCGTTGTTTTCTGCTTATTCATCACATATCTCTGTCCACACTTCCCAGTCACAACTTTTTTGCATATTTTATAAATGACATGATTTCATTTGGAATTTGTGGAACACCCTAAACTGGATTCCCTTCAGGCCTTAGTCATTGCAGCATTGCATTTATCAAATATTGTCATCCACGGTTGACTGAAAGAACATTTTGTTGGAAGATCTCCACCATGACATAACCTCCACCGATGACAATAATAAAGTACAGCAGAGAGGGTGGAGGACTTTTTTTTTAAAGTTTTTTTTTCTTCATATTGTCCCTCCCAAAATAATTCCTGCCTTGTGACGCCTCATTCAGTAACTTCTAATGGTGAGACATCATTTCCCGATGAGGGATGGTCGGGTAAAGTCATTGTTTACTTATTTGTGAAGGTTCATTTATATTACCGTATTTAAGGAATATGTACAAAGTGAATAAAAAAATGAAGTTATAACAAACTGTGTTGCCATAGAAACCAATCAAAGCACAGTTTTCATTTTTTAAGAGCATTGGTTAATCTGGACAGAGATAATTTTTGTGGCCAATGCTGGTGATGGCTGCCTAAACCTATAGCTCCCTTAGCCTTGTGCACAGATTCCACCTATTAACAGTCACCTGGCCCTTGTGATGGTTAAAGGGGTTTTCCAGGATTTTAATATTGATGACCTATCCTCAGGGTAGGTCATCAATATCAGATCGGCGGGGGTCCAACACACTTGAATACTACAAATCTGTCCCATTGAAGTGAAAGCTGCGCTCACTTCTGTGATGTCGATGGCGACCAGGTAAACAATGAAGGGAAGGCTGCGCTCACATTGGAGTGCGGCCTTCTCTTCAACCAGCTGATCGGCGGGGGTCCCAGGTGTTAGATCATCGCCGATCTGATATTCATTGACCTATTCTGAGGATAGGTCATAAATATTAAAATCTTGGAAAACCCCTTTAAGGTCGGCAGAGAGAGGCAGACTGATCCAATGGGTCCAATTAGGTTAGAAGGATCCTCAGAAAAGCACTATATTCTCCCACAAGTTCTTCCAAGATGGCGACAGAAGCAGAGGTAGAAACAGCAGAGGAATCTGATATTGACAGTCTAGCTGAGGATCGCGGTGACGCCACCTCCGCACCTACAGTCGTGGCCAAAAGTTTTGAGAATGACACAAATATTAGTTTTCACAAAGTTTGCTGCTAAACTGCTTTTAGATCTTTGTTTCAGTTGTTTCTGTGATGTAGTGAAATATAATTACACGCACTTCATACGTTTCAAAGGCTTTTATCGACAATTACATGACATTTATGCAAAGAGTCAGTATTTGCAGTGTTGGCCCTTCTTTTTCAGGACCTCTGCAATTCGACTGGGCATGATCTCAATCAACTTCTGGGCCAATTCCTGACTGATAGCAACCCATTCTTTCATAATCACTTCTTGGAGTTTGTCAGAATTAGTGGGTTTTTGTTTGTCCATCTGCCTCTTGAGGATTGACCACAAGTTCTCAATGGGATTAAGATCTGGGGAGTTTCCAGGCCATGGACCTAAAATGTCAATGTTTTGGTCCCCGAGCCACTTAGTTATCACTTTTGCCTTATGGCACGGTGCTCCATCGTGCTGGAAAATGCATTGTTCTTCACCAAACTGTTGTTGGATTGTTGGAAGAAGTTGCTGTTGGAGGGTGTTTTGGTACCATTCTTTATTCATGGCTGTGTTTTTCGGCAAAATTGTGAGTGAGCCCACTCCCTTGGATGAGAAGCAACCCCACACATGAATGGTCTCAGGATGCTTTACTGTTGGCATGACACAGGACTGATGGTAGCGCTCACCTTTTCTTTTCCGGACAAGCCTTTTTCCTGATGCCCCAAACAATCGGAAAGAGGCTTCATCGGAGAATATGACTTTGCCCCAGTCCTCAGCAGTCCATTCACCATATTTTCTGCAGAAGATCAATCTGTCCCTGATGTTTTTTTTGGAGAGAAGTGGCTTCTTTGCTGCCCTTCTTGACACCAGGCCATCTTCCAAAAGTCTTCGCCTCACTGTGCGTGCAGATGCGCTCACACCTGCCTGCTGCCATTCCTGAGCAAGCTCTGCACTGGTGGCACTCCTGATCCCGCAGCTGAATCCTCTTTAGGAGATGATCCTGGCGCTTGCTGGACTTTCTTGGACGCCCTGAAGCCTTCTTAACAAGAATTGAACCTCTTTCCTTGAAGTTCTTGATGATCCTATAAATTGTTGATTGAGGTGCAATCTTAGTAGCCACAATATCCTTGCCTGTGAAGCCACTTTTATGCAACGCAATGATGGCTGCACGCGTTTCTTTGCAGGTCACCATGGTTAACAATGGAAGAACAATGATTTCAAGCATCACCCTCCTTTTAACAGGTCAAGTCTGTCATTTTAACCCAATCAGCCTGACATAATGATCTCCAGCCTTGTGCTCGTCAACATTCTCACCTGAGTTAACAAGACGATTACTGAAATTATCTCAGCAGGTCCTTTAATGACAGCAATGAAATGCAGTGGAAAGGTTTTTTTGGGATTAAGTTAATTTTCATGGCAAAGAAGGACTATGCAATTCATCTGATCACTCTTCATAAAATTCTGTAGTATATGCAAATGGCTATTATAAAAACTTAAGCAGCAACTTTTCCAATTTCCAATATTTATGTAATTCTCAAAACTTTTGGCCACGACTGTATATCTACATTCTTCCTCAAGAAAATCCTGATGCAAGCTCTGAAACCTGTTATATGGGAACTTAATTAAATCTAAAGTTCGGGATACTGGGCAGAGGGTAGACAGTCTAGAGTCCATGTGTGCCAAAACTATCACCTTCACTGGAGCTGCGGCTACCCAAGTCTCACATTATGAGGATTACATCAACAAAGCACTTACCTTACTCAAAGACCGATGAGAACAGGAGCTGAAGAAGAAATGTCCAGATTAAAGGCTTCACTGAGTCCTGGTCTCCTGACATGCTGCCTAATGTAGTAATATTTTGAAATGTTATATTCTTGCCTGTCCTCTTTGTTGTTTGTTATGCTCAGGATCATGCTGTCTTTCATTGGTGACAATGGTCATTGCTGGGTCTGCTATCCTTTTCATAGATGGACTCCTCTGTGCCACTTCTCATTCAGGAGTCTCACTTCTCTGCCCCATCTCACCTCTCGCCTGTCCCCATATCCTTGCTGCAGAAAATCAAAACAGAAACCCATCTGAAGGACTCTGGAATTTCTAGATTATTTTGTGCAATAGTTGTATTGTTGTCACCCTAGCTTTGTATCAAAAGGCATAACCATCACCCTTTATAAATCTGGTTCTTTCAAATCGCTCAGCCGCTTATCCAATATGGTAGGTAGGTTCTTATTTTTAGAAGGAACTACTACCTCCAGCGTCTTCACGTTTCCCAACCTGCACCAGACCACTTGGCTTCTGAAGGCGGTGGAAGCACTTGAGCTTTTTGTTGAAGGAACTGTTTTTTAGGGGGGTAGAGGGATTTGAAATGTTTCCATGAACATTTTTGGATACTTCTACGGAATGCAGTGTTGCACATCTGCTTTGAGAAGACTTAACTGGGCATTAGCTTATATCTGGAGATTTGATAGTCCATCCTCTAAGGACTTTTCTACTCCTTTTTCCAATGCTCTTGTCAAAGATTCAACTGTATATTTCTTTCCTCCTGCCCAATTCTAGGTCTGCGAAGATTGACAACATAACCATATTGATCATGCTCCTGTGTACACTAACCTGCACATAGCACAACTGCCCCTTAATGAATGGCATTGACATTTGATTGCTATAGTTGAGTGTATCCATAAATATTCTAAAGCACAAATGTGTCAAGATGACCTCATTGCACTGAAAGATAGGCTTAAATTGACTTTAAATGTACTCCCTGCCAAGCACCACATTTATTTCCAACAAAGCGTATACTCCCATGGTAATATAGGTGGGAAGTTCATGTCAGCACTGACCAAAAAGGCCAGAGAAAACAATCTCATACTGAGTCCATCAAAACAAACAAGATGTACTAGTCAGAGACACGCCCAATATAGCTCAGGCCTTCCAAACTATATCATTTGTGCGACCCTGAAGTGGATAGAGAGACTGCTGTTAGGTCTTTCTTGCCTCTTTGAAGCTTTCTTCTCTATATGTTGACGATGCACAGCAACTTCTCTCACCAATCATACCTGCTGAGATTAAAAAGATCATTTATAGCTGCCCTCCAGGCAAAAAGCCCAGGACCCGACTGGTCTCCCCTTAGCCTACTGTAAGATGTTTCAAGACATTTTAACTACCCATTTCACAGCTTTATGCAATTCCCTCTTGACTGGGGGTTTGCTTCCCATACAGGCACAGGAGGCCCACATGGCTCTTATCCCAAAAGATGGTAAAGACCCACAGTAGCTATAGGTCAATTTCTTACTTCAGCTTAGACAAAGATTTGGGGAAAAGCTTTTAGCCTTCAGATTAAAATCTCTGGTTCTCTATCTGGTTAGTCCTGATCAATCAGTGTTGGTGATGGTTAGGGAAGGTAAAAACCAATCAGTGAATGGGACGAGCAGTTGTAATTACATTGCGCCGCTTCTACAAGCAGGTCATTTTGACGAGCAGGTCGTTTTGAAGCAGAAGCGGCGCTTGCATGAGCACTGGATACACCTTCAAACAGCTGATTGTTGGGGGTGTCAGGAATGGGACCCCTGCCAATCTGATATTGATGACCTATCCTGAGGACAGGTCATCAATGTCTTTGCACTGCACAACCCATAACTGGGGTTTGGGTATGGACACCTAAATCTTTTTTTCTTTTAAGATACCAAGGTACTGTGCCATGATGCTCCTGTTATCTGTGTTTTAGAAAAACCAACTGTCCTGTCTACATGTTGGTTATCAAGTTTTTATGACTTACAAATATTCCAACCCCAGATAGTTAAATGACAAATCCCATTCTGCAACATCTTTTCATGCCAGGTGTTGCTCTTGCAGAAACCCAGCGGGAGCAGTGGAGAAGACAGAAGTGGTGGTAGTAGTCACAGTACTCATGGTGGTGGGGTCCTCTCCTTCACTCCCAGGGCTCGCACGGTAAAGAGGGGGCACTCCTTAGAGATGCCATTACTTAAATATAAATTTATTACATACAGTTCAGCCTGAGGGGGGAACATTAATATTCATTTCTCTGCAATTCTTGACAGTGGGGTACAAACTCTAAAAGCAGCAATGAAGGCTAAAAACATGTAGGAGTAGGAAAGGGCATCTAGAAGCCCAAAAAGGGCTATGTGGTAGCCAAGAAAGTGCATTGCCCTCACAGACAAAAACACTGTACTCCCTTGTCAGTTGCACAAAATATCAAGAGATCTTCAGCTGTTCACAGACTCAGGGGTTCAGTAGAGTCCCTCTGTGTCAAACTGGCTGGTACTGACGAACAGGACCGGAAGTTGCACCTTCGATAGTCTTGGTTTAACACACACTGCCATAGTGAACAAAAGAGAGCCAAGTCCAAGGGCTTAAACTCCATCCTCCTTGTACAAAGCATCTCTGAGGGTGGATTATCTCATGGTTTAGGGTACTTTTACACAAGCGTTATTCTTTTCCGGTATTGTAAAGGGTCTTAAAACCGGAAAAAAATGCATCAGTTTTGTCCTAATGTATTCTGAATGGAAAGCAATCCATTCAGTATGCATCAGGATGTCTTCCGTTCCGTCCCTTTTTTACAGACAAAATCCAGGAGCAATACTGCACTTGCCGAAACCGGCATTCATTTCCATAAAGATGTATTAATGTCGGATCCAGTACCAAGTGTTCTAAAAATTGCCGCATCGCCGGATCCGGTTTTCCGGTCTGCTCATGCGCCTGGATATAGGAGGAGCAGGTTTAGTCTAAAGGATCCGGAAAAAAAGAGCTTTTCATTTGCCGTTGCCGTAACTGCCTGCCGGATTCTAACAACGCTAGCGTGAAATTACCCTTAGCCAATAGCATATATTTCAAGCTACAACACAGTATCTCCTATGAAAACCGGGTAAAGCAGTGCAAAGCATAGTAAAACAGTGCAAAAACATCGGGAATATATCACATCACAGAAACTGCAATAGCCAGGTTTGGGGTTGCCCCTACGCTACACTGGGTCCCCTGGACACCGTCGAGGTGTCACCACATGTTGCTGCTCTCTGGAGGGTAAGGCATGGGGCACGCCAATGGGAAATAAGTCCAGAGAGTCAGGGTCTGCACTAAACCAGTGTGCTTCTTTACTGGAGGAATTCAGGTGCAAAACAATGCAGGCGAGGGAGGGCTGGCTTCTCCAGTCTCCTCCCTGGCAGAAGAAGGGTTTGATGCTGAGGAAATGCCTGAGCTAGCTGTCCCTATGGTTGGTGGCTTTTCTAAAATTAGATTAGTGGTATACAAGTCCCTATCAGATTGGAACATTTTTGATGGAGTCCAGGAGAAATGGGACTACTTAAAAGTGGCACTATTAAAGGCAACAGATAATTGCATTAGGCTTGTCAGTAAAAGCAAAAAAGGAAGAGACCACTGTGGTCAAAATCATTAAAAACTAAAAGATAGCATTTAGTAATTATAAAAATAAAACAAACGAGGATGACAGGCAAATTTATAAGATAAGGCAGAGAGAGGCCAAACAAGTTATAAGAGCTTCTAAAGCACAGGCAGAAGAGGAATTAGCTCAGTCAGTGAAAAAAGGCAATAAGACATTCTTCAGATACATAAATAAAAAAAGGAAACTAAAACAAGGAATTAACAAATTAAAAACAAAAGAAGGAAGGTATATGGAAGTAGATAAAGAACTAGCTGACTGCCTCAATGAATACTTCTGTTCAGTTTTTACAAAGGAAAATGAAGGAAAAGGACCTCAGTTAGGAAGGAAGACTAATGAATCTTCTGATGCATGTGTCTTTACAGAGGAAGAGGTTCTAAGTCAGCTGTCTAAAATTAATACAAATAAGTCACAGGGGCCTGATGGAATACACCCAAAGCTATTAAAAGAGCTCAGCGGTGAACTAGCAAAACCATTAACAGATTTATTTAACAAATCACTGGTAACAGGAGTCGTCCCAGAAGATTGGAAATTAGCAAATGTTGTGCCCATTCACAAGAAAGGTAGTAGGGAGGAATCGGGCAACTATAGACCAGTAAGCCTGACATCAATAGTGGGTAAATTAATGGAAACCATACTTAAGGAGAGAATTGTGGAACATCTAAAATTCCATGGATTGAAAGATGAAAAACAGCATGGGTTTACTTCATGTCAAACTAATCTTATAGATTTTTTTGATTGGGTGACTAGAAAAATAGATGGCGGAGGTGCAGTAGACATCGCTTATCTAGACTTTAGTAAAGCTTTTGATACTGTCCCACATAGAAGGCTTATCAATAAATTTGAGTCTTTGGGCTTGGACTCCCATATTGTTGAATGGATTAGGCAGTGGCCTGAGGGACAGACAACAGAGGGTTGTAGTCAATGGAGTATATTCAGACCATGGTCTTGTTACCAGTGGGGTACCTCAGGGATCTGTTCTGGGACCCATATTGTTTAATATCTTTATTAGCGAAATTGCAGAAGGCCTCGATGGTAAGTTATGTCTTTTTGCTGATGACACAAAGATTTGTAACAGGGTTGATGTTCCTGGAGAGATACACCAAATGGAAAAGGATTTAGGAAAACTAGAGGAATGGTCAAAAATCTGGCAACTAAAATGTAATGTTGATAAGTGCAAGATAATGCACCTGGGGCGTAAAAACCCAAGAGCAGAATATAAAATCAGTGATACAGTCCTAACCTCAGTATCTGAGGGAAGGGATTTAGGGGTCATTATTTCAGAAGACTTAAAGGTAGGCAGACAATGTCATAGAGCAGCAGGAAATGCTAGCAGAATGCTTGGGTGTATAGGGATAGGCATTACCAGTAGAAAGAGGTAGGTGCTCATGCCGCTCTACAGAGCACTAGTGAGACCTCATTTGGAGTATTGTGCTCAGTACTGTAGACCATATGTCCAGAAGGATATTGATACTTTGGAGAGAGTTCAGAGAAGAGCTACTAAACTAGTACATGGATTGCAGGATAAAACTTACCAGGAAAGATTAAAGGACCTTAACATGTATAGCTTGGAAGAAAGA
Organism: Bufo gargarizans; assembly: GCF_014858855.1. Classification (NCBI taxonomy): domain Eukaryota; kingdom Metazoa; phylum Chordata; class Amphibia; order Anura; family Bufonidae; genus Bufo; species Bufo gargarizans. The sequence goes on from NC_058080.1 coordinate 63,617,399, forward strand.
CGAGACAGAGGGGATATGATATAAACTTTTAAATACATAAAGGGAATCAACAAGGTAAAAGAGGAGAAAATATTTAAAAGGAGAAAAACTGCTACAAGAGGACATAGTTTTAAATTAGAGGGGCAAAGGTTTAAAAGTAATATCAGGAAGTATTACTTTACTGAGAGAGTAGTGGATGCATGGAATAGCCTTCCTGCAGAAGTGGTAGCTGCAAATACAGTGGAGGAGTTTAAGCATGCATGGGATAGGCATAAGGCCATCCTTCATATAAGATAGTGCCAAGGGCTATTCATAGTATTCAGCATATTGGGCAGACTAGATGGGCCAAATGGTTCTTATCTGCCGACACATTCTATGTTTCTATGTGATCCAGGGTCTGTGGCAGAGTATCCCCATCTCAGCAACTTCTTCTGCTCACTCAATTGTCTGTCAGAGTCTGCTCTTTTAAGCACTGAGTCCTAACTTCAGAACACTAGGGGCTCTGGATGCTCTCCTTATGTATAGTTTATGGCTGAACTACAACCTTCAAGTGGGAGGGGTGGAGGGGAGAAACTCAGCACAAACAAATACAATGTTACAACTTCCATCTATCATAAACAAATACAATGTTACAACTCCCATCTCTCATAGACTTGCATTAGAGCTTCAGTGATACTCATAAGCAATGATACAGCAAAGATATAAAATGCAGTTACACAGTATTAATCTGTAGAAGTCAATGCAAGTTAACCCTTTAAAGTTTAATAAAGCAAGGAGTTGATGCCTTTGCATAAGGGAAACAGGTAAATGTCCACAAATGTCCAGACTTCAAAGCATCCCTACAAAATACAGGTGCATCTCAATAAATTAGAATATCATTGAAAAGTTTATTTATTTCAGTAATTTAATTCAAATAGTGAAACTCATATATTCTATAGATTTATAACACAGGGTGATTTATTTCAAGCGTTTATTTCTTATAATGTTGATGATTGTGGATCACAGCTAATGAAAACCCAAAAGTTAATTCAAAATGAATTTTAATACAGAAATGTTAGCCTACTGAAAAGTCTGTACAGTATATAAACTCAGTACTTGATCGGGTCTGCTTCTGCATGAATTACTGCATCAATGCGATGTGGCATGGAGATAATCAGTTTGTGGTACTGCTGAGGTGTTATAGAAGCCCAGGTTGCTTTGATAGCTGCCTTTCAGCTCATCTGCATTGTTGGGTCTGGTGTCTCTCATCTTTCTCTTGACAATACCCCATAGATTCTCTATGGAGTTTAGGTCAGGTTAGTTAGCTGGCCCATCAAGCACAGTGATACAGTGGTCATTAAACCAGGTATTGGTACTTTTGGCAGTGTGAACAGGTATCAAGTCCTTCTAGAAAATGAAATCAGCATATCCATAAAGCTTGTCAGCAGAGGGAAGCATTAAGTGCTCTAGAATATCCTGGTAGATGGCTGCTCTGACTTTGGACTTGATATAACACAGTGGACTAAAACCAACTTCACAGTGGACCTCAAGCAACTTATATTGTATGCCTCGCCACCCCTTTCTCCAGACTCTGGAACCTTTACTTTATCTGAAAAAGGGACTTTGGACCACTGAGCAACAGTCCAGTCCTTAACCCAGTCCTTTGGCCAGGTAAGACAGATGTTGCCTCTGGGTCATGAATGGCTTTACACAAGGAATGTGACAGTTGTAGCCCATGTCCTAGATATGTCTGCGTGTGGTGGCTCTTGAAGCATTGACTCCAGCCACAGTCCACTCATTGTGATCTCCCCCAAATTCTTGAATGGCCTTTTCTTGACCACAATTTCAAGGATCTGGTTATCCCTGTTGCTTGTGTACCTTTTACTACCACTCTGTGAACAGCCAGCTTCTTTAGCAGTGACCTTTTGTGGCTTATCCTCTTCGTCGACTCAATGACTTGTCTTCTAGACAACTGTCAAATCAGCAGTCTTCTCCATAATTGTGTAGTCTACTGAACCAGGTTGAGGGACCATTTAAAAGCTTACAAACCTTTGCAGGTGTGTTGTGTTGATTAGCTGATTACAGTGTGACACCATGAGTCCACAATATTGAACTTTTTCACAATATTCTAATTTTCTGAGATACTGACTTTTTTCATTAGCTATAAGCCATAATCATCAACATTACAATAAATACATTCTTGAAATAGATCACTCTGTGTGTAATGAATCTATAGAATATATTAATTTCCCTTTTTTAATTGAATTACTAAAATAAATTAACTTTTAGATAATATTCTAATTGATTGAGATACACCTGTATCTCTGCTTTAATTACTAGTAGTGTCATAGTGGGACACTACACTCTCATATTATAGCTCTCTTTTTTAACTAAGTTTATGGTTGGCCTTAGATATTCAGACTCAGCAGTAAAAAAATCCATGGAAATTCATTGAAATAGATGCCAACTGTGCCAGTGACCAGAGGCAGGATATGGAAATGCAGTACCACACAAGATGCTGCGAATTATAAGCAGTACATATAAAATAAGGCGTCTGTATCACAGCAGACATGAATATTTATAGCAAGTTAATGTCAACTAATGTATGAATCAATCAACCTGCAACCTCTTAATATTTTCCATTGAGGTTTTGGACCATAAATAGCAGAGTCTAGAAGGTGCTTCACTCAAGAGTCTACTGTCTACACGCTGCTCCTCAAAATGTTGGGTCTGTTCTCAGGACATGTTGGTAGAAGATGTCAGTATGTTCTAGATGAAGGGATAAGTCCAACATGATTGTTGGTGGTGAAGTGGTGGTTTACAGTGGTAGTTAGAGAAGGAGTGATTGTTTGAGTGCTGAAGGGTTCAGATATAATTGGAAGGCGGCAGACGTGTCTAGTGAGGACCTATGCTGCCATTTCCAGTTATGAGTGCTGACGTTTCTCTAGATTACTGCCCACAGACAAAAAGATGCATCACAGACTGGCAAGAAGTGGCAATGAACGTTAAAAGCTATGGACACCTTTGAGGTCATTGTTTTTTTAACTATTCTGTTTTCAGATGATCTTAATTAAATGTTTGCAACAGTTTTTTTTCTACCACCTTCAGTTTCACTGCATCTGCATACTGTTAGCTTCTCCTTCACAGTGAATCTGTCAGGGAGCTACTCTGACGGATTGATCTGTAGCCCTTATCTCTAGTTCCCTGACAGCTTATAATCACTCATTATAGCCAGTGGTGTAGCAAGGGGGGTGCGGGCCCCACCGGGTGACACCAGTGATGGGGTGACACCAGTCTGATGGCGGCGGTAGCAGGGCACAAGGAGATGAGCGCTTCCATTGTGGAAGCGCTCATCTCCATAGTCATCTGAATCGCCGTCCTCAGGACAGCGATACAGATGGATAATGCTGTGGGGCAGGGGAGGGAGAGGCGTGTCACATTATAAGGAGAATTATTTCTACTGGGGGGGCATTATGGTGGGCTTTATTACTCCCCCATGGTATGACCCCCTAGTAGCAGCACCAGCCTCTCCCTGCTCTGCTATCCCTCTGCCTCTTCTCCAAATCCTTATTATGAAATCTTTCTCATTAGGATAAAACACATCAGCTCCGCCGAGCCCCTGGCCAAAGAGTCGAAGTGGTGTCCGAGATCCCCCAGGGCCAAGCCAAGTAATTGTAAGTTTCATGTGAAATATGTTTGTTATACACATATAGCCTACACTGTGCCCTACAATATACAGTATACCGCTACACTGTGCCCCACAATGTACAGTATACCGCTACACTGTGCCGCACAATATAAAGTATACCGCTACACTGTGCCACACAATATACAGTATACCTCTACACTGTGTAGTCTGGTCTATTGTTTTGTGGCGATGGACGCAAAATAATCTGGAAGTGCCCCTCCCGAGACCAGGCTCTGGATCCGCCACTGCCCGGTAAGTGATCTGACTGCTAGCTCCCCCCCCCCCCGTCGGCAATCTGTCTGCTAGCACAACCCCCAAACGCTGCCCCCTTCACCGTCGGCGATCTGTCTGCTTAGCCCCCCACATGTCAGCGGCCTGTTTACTATCCAAAGCCCCCCCCCCCCCCCTGTTACAGCTTGGGTCGGTTGGCAGGCTCAGTGAAGGACGTGAAGGGACGTCAGCGGCGGCAGGGAGGAGCTTGGTGGACGTCTCCTACGTGACTCGTCCGCACAGGTCACAACACGATGACCACACGAAGAAGCGGTCATTTGGTGTCTCGGTCAGCCAGCCAGCGAAAGTGGGGTGCACCTGACCTAGTTGAGCTTCTGCCAGCAGGGGGGAAAGGGGATGCTGGGGCTCTAAGCTTTGGGGGGGTCTGCTGAGCTAATGTATGCCCCCCTACGGCAGAAGCACACCCAAAGCCCCCATATATGGCTAAAAAAATTATTGCTTCAGATGGGGGTGGGGGGGGTGGGGGGGGGACACCATTTTCTATCGCACCGGGTGACACCAGACATAGCAACGCTACCGATTATAGCTAAATACCGTAGTTTGATCATAACTTACCTAGAGAGCTGCTGCGGTGTGTGGCCATAAATCTAGAGAACCATCCACTGAAAGCAGTGGTTGACATCAATAGATCATCTGCTCAGTGACTTGCCTCCAAAAGCCACAGACCTGAATGACAGGAGAGGATGGGAGTGGTGGCAATGGCAACGAGGGTGGTTGTAGATCTCATAGTAGCTAATTCTTCTCTCAACGTGTTGTTGGCAGTTTGCATGTGCACTTCCCCTTTAAGGCTTGCCTCCCTGCTGTTTGGTGAGCAAGGGGTTAATCTTCATGCTAGTGGGGATTAAGGTGTTTCCTGGGTGTGGCCGAGGGCTTGATATATACCTCTGGCTTGCTGGCTGGGTGCAGTTGTACTACAGCCTTGCTTGGTGTTGGAGCGTTGCTCCTTGCCTGGGTATTTCTGCCCAGTCCTTGAGGGCCACCTTATGGAACATAAATTATCTTCCCTTATGTACCCTCCATGTACCTTTACCCTCACTTGTTGTATGTGTGGTGTGGGTTTATGTTCTGGGTGTGTGTAGCATTTTGGTGGTTGTTACATGTCCGGGCTATGGTGGTGTTGGTCCCTGCATGTATGCTATACGTCACCCGGTATGTTGATACCTCCAGAAGTAGGCTGGTTTCCCGGAGGGGGGAACCATAAGTCTGGGGATGCAGTGCTGCCTGGGGCTGCTGTGCACCTTGCTGTATGGGACCCAGGCAGTATCAGGTGTACTGGATACGTGTGTTGTTGTTTGTATGGTGTCCTATTTGGTGTGTGGGCACCTGTACTTTTCCAGTTGTGGTGGCTGCGGCAGGTAAGTGTGTTTCTGGTGTTCTTACCTGCCGACTCTGTTGCTGTATTCAGTCGTCCACTTTTCCCTGCAGCTAGGCCTGTGGAGACTCTGGTTCATCTGTGTTTTGGATGAACCTGGTTGTCTCTTGTCCCTGTCTCCTAACCTCAGGGATATTCAGGGATTTCAGGGTTCTGAGGTTTCCAGTGTATGGGCCCTCCTACCTTAAAGTATAACTGTCGTATTTTTATTTTTTTGAGTATTAGATTGTGGTGATTAATATCTCCTTGGTGGCCCTATTTCAACTTGACACTGTGTATTCAATTACCCCTTAATTCCACAGTTTTGTTCCCTCTACTGCCTACTTTTACCTGTGCTTAATATAGGGTTGCTATGCAGGGTTCGTCCTCTGTGTTGAAGGACGGAGGACGCAGAAGCAGGCTGCGTGCAAGGTCACATTACTGACAGCCAGGGACTGTAAGTAAATGATTAAAGCCAGGTCCTCCCCAGCAGCTGATAACAGTGCCTGGGCTGTGTGCACTTCTCCCTGTCCCTGCGCTTGGCAGACGCTCCCTCACTCAGCAGAGCTGGAGAAGTATAGTTGAAGCAGCGCAGACCAGGGAAGGGAGATCTGCCGTCTGCTCAGTGTATAAATGAAAGCAACATGTGGTAAGAGGACCCCTTTGTGCTGCAGGAGATTAACCCTTTAGGGGGAGGGCTCTGGTTACTGGCACTTTTGGGGGGCTATTGTTACTGGCTAGTGAGGGCAGGCGGGATTAGCCTCAGGGTGAGGGCAGTGGCGGCCATCTTAACTGAATAGTGAAATTGCAGATTTATGCAGACTGGTTGCTAAGGGCTGAATCTTATTAAATATGGGGGAAGTCAGTCTAATAGTAACTGATTCTGGAATATCATGTTATTAGTAACTACATATGTGAAAATTAAAATTAGGGTCTAAATGTGACAGTTATCCTTTAAGGGTCGGCTCATACAGTTAGGAGAACAGTGACAGATTTAGGGATGCTATAGGAGGTGACCAGCTCCCTTTTCTTGCAGCCTGGTCTAGCTGCTACCCCTATCCCTTTTACATTGTACGGTGGGGGGTTTCCCCCACTCCCCACCGTGACATAAACGCTGTGACCTCTTCGTAGGCCAGTGACATCTTGCTTTTTATTCACATGGCCTATGTGCAGCTTTCAAGGGAATGGGCATAGGCTGCAATACCAAGCACAGCCACTAAACAATGTACAGCGCTGTGCTTGGTGTGCTGTGAAGAGGACACAATGCTCACTAGTCTCTTGAAACAGCTGATCGACGCGGGGGCTCAGACCTTCAGATAGGGCATCAATATTGTAATCCCAGAAAACCCCTTAGAGTATTGAGCAGCAGTAATGAATATCCAAATGCAGCCCGTGAGGTAGTGTAAGGTGAAAGCATTGTAAGGAACCGCTTAGTAATCTAGAAGCACCTTGGATCCATTATTATTGTCTTATGAGTGGGTAATTGAAGTTCTTTTTAATTCTTTACACAGTGCGATCCTGGACAGCTCCCTGATACAATATATTCCAGCCAAGAACTCTTAGGTCTGACTACCTACTTGGAGGACAGGCACCCTGTCCATGCTGTCCTCCTTTATGGTTTTAGAGAAGGTCTCACCACTAAACAGGAATATGTGGAGATTATGCAGGAATGCAAGTCCATGGCCAAAAAAATATCCACACGGCGGCAACCATGGGATCTGGACTTCAAACCTTTCTACTCCTTTTACCCATTTCAGTCCCCTTTCTGTGGCTGCCAATAATGTAGGTATTGTTGGGAAACATAAGAAGGGCCCCGCATTCATTCAGTAGGCTCTCTTCCTACATATGGTTCCTGCTCTTTGTATAGTTCCCTATAAAGTATTCAAATAAAGTAACATAATTCATTCACCTGATAAAAACAACTGATTCTTTACATGTTATGTTTTAGCAGCTTGACATCAAATGGTGCCCTGTATGGTGGCATCCTTTGTTGGCGCCCCCACCTAAGTTATATTGCCATGCAAATGGTGGCTGATTAAAAGTGCCTAGATAAGTAATTATTATTGGCATTTTTTTTTTGTTGAAAAATGACAGCTTTTTAAAAATGCCACATGTATTTTTTGGCGTTTTTTTTGGTGTTTGTGTTGCATTTTTGTGCTGTTTTCTACAAATAGTGTTTTTGTACGTATGTGTTTTTTCAAGCAAGAGAAAAAAAACACCAAAAAAATGCCTATGCCACAAGATGCTAGAATATGGGGCAAAAAAAAAATCACTATTGCTATTTTTGCCATTTCAATTGAAAAAGTGAAGAAAAATGCTGCAAAAATATGCATGTTTGTACTGCGTTTCATACAGCTAACATCTGGAGTCAGGAGTGAGAGTCATCAGAATTTTGGCCCAAAAAATTTGCATTTCAAACCACACCCATTTTCCTGTGAAACCACACCCCCTGATTGTATGAGGCAACGTGGGTTATTCAGTTTTCATTGTCAACTGTTTAGAGCCATAACCTATTTTTTTCTATCAATATAGCCATGTGAGGGCTTGTTTTTTGCAGTTCAGATTGACGTTTCTATTGGTAGTATTTTAGGGAACATACTGTATATTGTAAATTCTGGATTACATATATTTTTTTTTTTTCTCTCGATCTTTACTGTGACAGAAAAATAACAAGGTTTTTACAGTCATGACAGTACCAATCATGTGTTTTTAGGTAAACTACTTTATATTATGAAAAAATAAAAAAAATTTTTTTGAGGTGGAGATTTTTATTTATTTTTATAATACTTTATTATTCTTATTCTTTAATTTTTTTATTTGTCCTCCTGGGGGACTTGAAGCGGCGATTCTATGACTGCGTCTACTGTATATAGTATTTATTTCCTCTAAAATATTAGACCCGGGATTAGCAACCTCTGGCACTTTAGCTGTTATGAAACTACAACTCCCAACATGCTCTATTCACTTCAATGAGAAGAGCCAAGCAAAAGTGCATGCTGGGGGTACACAAGATTTCTGACCTCAGACCACACCTCTGGCCTAGTCTAATACTAATCGCTGGCCCAGAGGTCTTTGTTACCTGCTGCCATAATAAAGCATCCACCACCCCAATCACGTTGGATGACGGAGACCCATTCCTCTGTCGATCTCCTTATTGACTGTTACATATAAAGGGTTAACACGATCACAGACCACCATGGTTTTTAGTATTCTCATGGCCATCAGAATTGTTTGGCCTGTTGGGTCCGGGGTTGTCTTTACGAACGTTGAGGAAGAAACCTTCAGAAGACAGTGCTACGCTGTGCTGCGGTTTGTGCCATAGGTTTTAGTGGAGACCCTATTGTAGGTTTAGCCCCCTTGAATGGAGCGAAGTATTAAAAAATTGATTCGGCTGCTTCACCGAATTTTAGCAAAGAAATCGCTTTGTGATGGATTACTTCGGGCACGAAGCGTATTTCTTTGTAAGTAGTGGGTGCAATGACAGGGAGTGGCGATTGCGTCGGCTTCCCATCATTGTGCCCCTCAGATGCTGCATTCATACATAATAGCGGCATCTGAGAGTAATAATATAGTGTTAAATAAAAAAATTAAAATAAAACTTACCTCATCCATTTGCTCGAGACGGGACGGCTATCGCCATCTTGATTAAATATCTGGCCCAAAATCTCACGCGGCCCATTATGTCGGCCGGCATGGTGACGTCATATGTCACTGCGCACAAGATTTCGTGCCAGATCTTCAAGCAAGATGGCAGAGGCCGGCCCGTCGCGAGCAAATGGATGAGGAAATGTTTGTATTTTTTTATTAGCTTTTTACACTATTTCAAGTAAAATTTATTCACTACCACGAAGCATGAGGAAATTCGCCTTCGTGACAAATGGAATTTATCCTGAGATTCGTGGACTTTGATTCGCTCAACACTAGTCAGCGCAATAAGCATTCCAATAACAGACCTGCACATTCATGGCAAAAACCCTTGGCCGCATGAACAGGACGCAGTGTGGTCTCCCATTGAAAACGATGAGAGGCGGTTCCAGCGCAGATTCGGCACGGTTTTCAGCACCGTGAAACTCTGCATTTAGAACATTCTATCTGAACCTACCCTAATACCTAAGAGCTGAGATGTCACTCTCAGTGGTCGGTGTACAGCAGTATTTAATGCACAATGATCGGTGATGATAGGTGTACGTCATAAAACAGCAGCACAATCGTTTTTTTTTTTTTTTGCTTTTTCCCAAACTAAAAATGAATATACAATAAATTAAAAGTGCTTGTATATGTTACCAAAACATGGCGCCTACTCTACGTAAAGTACACCTTCTGCCACACAATTAAAGCCCCTTGTAGCCACCTCAAACAGACAAAATTAACAGGCAAAGAGGAAAGAAAAACTAAAACTTTTTCATGTCCTCAATGCCACAATTTTCCCGACCCTCAAGCGGTTAAGAAATGCCAGCAATAAACAGAGAAGACTTGTGATTCCTCCTCGTAATTTAAGATAACAATTTAATAACATTTTTTTCTATTTTGAGAGACAACAGCTAAAAGTATTGTAACTGAATCCACCCATAGATCAGGCCTCCTGCCAGGGGCCGAAATTTAATAAAATTGTTTAAAAAAACATTCAACAGACGGATTGTATTTCCACCCCATGCAGTGTGCGGTATTTATCGGGCTCGGGTTACAGGGACGGGTGTACTGATCTATAGCAGATACTGAGAATTGCTGGATCGGAGCCTTTACTGCTGGTGCCGTGTGCCGTGCATTTTGGATCACAATGTCTGTAGAATATTCTATATAAAGTGTATTCAGGGCATTTCTCATTTCCCCTCTTCCCTTAGCGGCTCTCGGATTTGTCTGATAGAGGTGGTCCTACACCCTCTTGATTAGCTATAGCGGAAAACCAATGCAAAGCGCATCTTCTGCTTAGTTGGGTTCACGTGACCATCGTCATTAATAAGAATAAATGTCATGGAATAATTTCCCCTGTGATGGCCAATGAAGGGGTAATGTGTGAATGATGGGTGCAGCTTCCACTGGACCCTAGGACAACAGGGTCACTACCCTTTTGGCTTCTTCTCTGCACAGTTCTGCTCCCAAACTGCACCGTTCCTGGATGAAAGGACACACTTCCTGCCAGGAACTAGACTACCGAGGAGAGAGGAAGCACGTCCAATTGCTCCTGCTCTAAGGATCTTAGGGACCAGCATTAGATCGGGCACACCTATGAGACCACTACTCCAGAGAGACAGCAAGAATACAGAACTACAGATATCTACATTCAGCAGAGTGAGCACGCCGGCCACCACAGCCACTACTTTTTACTGTTAAGAGGACGCACCTACAGCGCTCATTCTCATGACTGTTATCCTTACCGAGCAGTAGATGAGAGAGAAGTGTTGATGTTTTCTGTTATTCTATGGTATTTTTCTAATTCTATTCTTCTGTGTTTCCTTACTATCATGCATATATTATTGATAGGGTACTCTCCTTGCAACATCGAATGCCAATTCTGTTTCTGATGCATAATCCCTGGCCATTTGGCTGTTGCAGGATGACCTTCTGCAGTGGCCAGGTTTGGAGAGGCCCCCAACTGCTATGCTGCAGTGTCTGCAGTTAACCAGGTGCTTCTTTACTGGAGGAAATCAGGTGCAAAACAATACAGGCGAGGAATAGGGCTGGCTTCTCCAGTCTCCTCCCTGGCAGAAGAAGGGTTTGATGCTGAGGAAAGGCCTAAGCTAGCTGTCCCTCTCTCTCTTAGTGTTGATCGCGAATATTCTAATCACACATTTTTATCGCGAATATTGGCACTTCGAGAATTCGCGAGTATCTAGAATATAGTGCTATATCTTCGTAGTTGCGAATATTCTAGATTTTTATTCATCAGTACCCATGATCCTTCACTGCTTCTTGCTTGTGGGCCAATGAGAAGGCTGCACTATTTTTGACTTTAGTAGTAGAATTGATCGCAAATCTTTATTGCAAATTTTCCGATTGCCGATTTTCCACAATCAAGAAAACAGTGAATGAAGATCACAAATTATCGAATTCGCGAATATATGAAGAATATTTGCCCAAATATTAGCGAAATATCGCGAAATTCGAATATTGCTTCTGCCGCTCATCACTGAATTAGTTACTAGAGATTGTCTGATTGGAGTTAGAAAGGAATATTGTTCCCCTAAAATGAGTAAAACTTGGCTTCTACCTCACAGGGGTCTTTTTGCCTTTCTCTGGATCAACTTGCAGGATAACAGGCTGCACTGGATGCACAGATGTCTTTTTTCGGCCTTATAAACTATGTTACTATGTTACTATGTCCCTATATAATGCCCCCCACCACAGTGTGCCAGTATATAATGCTCCTTTCACCTGCAGTGCCAGTATATAATGCTCCTTTCACCTACAGTGCCAGTATATAATGATCCCCCACCCCAGTGTTGCCAGTACATAAAGCTCCCCCACCCCTATAGTGCCAGTATATAATGCTCAAACACTCCTCAAAAGTTAATATATAACCCACACCAGACCCCTGAACACATAAAGGCAAGAAGTGGCCCCAGCAGAACAAACCCTAGAATCCTCCTAGGAAGAAGTGGCCCTGGACAATTGCAAAATTAAAAATTACACATCACCCCCCTCATGCCCCTCCATCTACATCCAAACAGACTGAAAACCAATAATACAAAAAAAACATGTTTATTGAAAGTTTAAGTTTAAATTAAGTTTTGGGTATTTTTTAGATGTGATCTGAAGATGTTCAGCTGGGCACTTCTGTGTAGATATTTGTCTGTAAGATGTTTTTCTTCTCATGAATGATCCCTGGTGAAGTTTTGTATCTCCAAGGAAGGATTCCCATGTTCTTTGCAGTCAGATCTTTTAGAAGAAAGACAAGAAAGTAAGTACAAGCATTCCAGGATGTAACAATATTAAGAAACACAATGAGAAATCCCTGCACCTTATTTTGGGGTCACTGTTTGGGGGCGCTGACATCCTTCATAATACAGTCCCCGTCCCTGTCAAAGTCATATTTTTCTTCCAGATCCATCATCTCTACATCGTCGGGGTACTGCCGTTCCCCGACCTCCATATCCTCAACCTCATCCCTTTCCACTCGTCGTCTCTTGTGTGGGACGACTTCCTCCGCTTTCCATCGCTTGCGAAAAATCTCCTCCACCTGACCGATCTCCAATCTGCGTCGCTTTCGTGAGCACATCGTGAGCCAGACGAAGACTGACACAGGTGCCAGGGAGTGAGCCGGTATTACCCACATTCTACATTATGACATCACAAGAGGTTGACCTCATCCAGATTCTACCCATTATGACATCACCTGAAGTGTGAGCAGACCTGGCATTAATTATGACATCACAATAAGTGTGAGCAGACCTGGCATTAATTATGACATCATAGAGTATGGAAGCTTCCACCAGGCCTGGAGATTCTACAACGCTGGTCTATGATAGATTCCCCCAATAGTGTCTATATTGTAATACAGAGTCCATATTATAATAAAATACACATTATAATATGCAGAGTCCACATAATAATACACAGAGTCAATATTATAAGACACTGAGGGGTTCATTTATGAACTGCTATATATCACTTTTGTGGCGTATATCAGTTACGTACCAAGTCTGAGAACTTTACCCAGTCACACCACTTTTCCAAAATATCGAAAAACGGGGCAAGGCATGGAAGGGGGAGAAAGTTGGCCCTGAGATCAGTTTGTATGTCAAGTTTTGGCGTAGAAAGTGAGCGGGTGTAGATTTAAGTTTATTGCACGGTCTGCTGGAGAAAGCACCAAAGTAATGTAGAGGTCTATGTGACGAACTACGACCGCCGCGGCCACAATACGTCACAAAACCGTCACAGCGCCCCTAGTGGTCAATCCGCAAACAGGCCTCTCAGCCACTTTCAGCACACAGACAGTCTAACTTGAGTCCGTACTGTCGATAGGCTGAAAGCACAGGGATTGGACCGCCGATTGACCGCAAGTAAGCGCGTGAGCGACCGGACCGGAACTACACACAGGGTAGTTTAACTGCCACCACCTTGCAATTTATGGGAGCAAGGAACTCACTATCTGGATAACAGAACCGAGTCGCTTTCTCTTCGGAGAGGCTTGGGTAAGTTTTTGCAGTGTTTGAAAACAGGCATATGGCTAGACAAATGACTTGGAGGTCATTTATTATATATGTATATACAATACAAATTATCAAGATGCACAGTAATTATTAAAACAATAATCAAGGAAAGTATAGTCCAATAAACAAAAAGGGAGAACAGAAAGAAAATACTTATTTTCCGCAGAAGAGATGTCTGTTGGTGAAATAGTCCGTTGCAGGGATAAAGTCCAAGAAACCTTTGTTCAGTGTAATAATCCGAATATGCCTACAGCCCACAGGTTCTCTGGCTGAGGCCCTCTTCAGGTGTTGTTAAAAGTGGAGAACTCCTTTAGCAGGGGGGATGTGATGTGATTTCTACATGTGATATATGTAATGTGATTTCTACATGTGATATTGAAAATGCTAATCTGCCTTGCTCCGAAGTCATACCTGTCCTAGCTGTGACTCGGAGTCGGGCAACCCAAAACTTGAACTCAGAACAGGGGGAAGAGGCTCCGGTCTCCTCCCACTCCTCCGACCCCAGGGAGGGTGACTGTCAGCCGCAGGCCTCGTACGCCACGGGCCAGCTGGCTGAAACGGATCAGGCGGCCTTCGAGCGCGCACTTCAAACCGAAGGCGAAATGACCGTGAGTACCAAGTCGCTTGTGGTACCTAGTGCCTTCCGGGGGCATGTGCTGAAATCCGCACATGACATCCCCTTGGCAGGACACTTAGGAATTCGCAGGACACTTGACCGAATTCAGGGGCATTTCTACTGGCCTAGAATGAGGATAGATGTCATCAATTATTGTCGGTCCTGTACAGAATGCCAGTTCTGAAATATGGTATATGCCATATCTCGGGATGTCTCCGCTGTACATAAGTAACGAGCACAGATTCATATTCCCCACCAAATATGGAGTGCAGGGATACCAAATATGACTATTATACCTGGTTCTATGATGGGGTAACACCATAACTTTACCTGGGCACCTCCATGTACATGTCCAGTGAATTCTGAGTGACACAATTATGTAATTTTTACGTCCTTAAGATGCATGGTCTCTCTTAAAAAGGAAAAAATCATATATTTCAGATTCATGTGTCAATCTGGGAACCTTGGTGCCGGCCTGTCTGAATCAAGCTAGCTTACAAGCCCCTCAACCTAAGGAAGCCAGCTGTAATTGCGTTATCTGCTGGGCATCTATTGACTGACTTGAACAAAATGACCATTTTGTTCTCTGGGTACACAGGAGGAGACGCTCTGAGTAATCAAATTGTAGGTTCTGGGGCCTAGGGAAATAAATACTGTTTAAAAGACCTACTGATCAATAAGGGAGAGTAATATTGATAATATTGGGAGGACAGTTCAATATTCTCGTGGATCATCCGTGACAGTCTACACCTGCACATAACTTTGGCAATTACTCAAGCAACACAGACTTAAGACCAGCGTGGAAAATTACGTTAGCCCCTGAGTCCGTATTAAAATACATCGTGGGTCATTTATTATTGGTAGTACGCCCTTTTTGGGCGTAATTTTGTAGCAGAGTTAAATGCAAAAGGGGTTTTGCGGCTGAATCTGCGACTTTTCCCCAATCATACCATTTTTCTGAGATGGCGGAAAAAAGGTACGGGGCGTCGGCGGGGAAGAGTGAGGGCAGGCTGGCCCATCTCATTCCTCATTTTTTACACCAGTTTATGGCATGTAAAATGGTCTTAAACTACACCAGCAAGGGAACTAGCATAGTGTAAAGCATGTTGCACGGCTGACTGTACCACGTGCCAAAGTTATGAAGAGGCCTGCACCTCTACATAAGTTAGACGCATCTGGCAGCAGAGCAGGAGTATTAAGACCAGCATCTAAATAGCCGGTCTAAATAAATGACCCCCATAGTGTCAATATTACAAGTCATAGAGCTTATTCTATAATGCGCAGTCTCCATATTATAATACACAGGATACATATTAAAATACAAAGAATCCATTTTATTTTAAACAGAATCTATATTAAAATCGATAGAATCCATATTATAACACACAAAATCCATATAATAATACACAGGGTTCTTATTATAATTCTCAAATCTTCATTTTGGGCCATCCACTCCCTTCTGTTCGTTATGTCACCTAAGCTTCTCTATTCTTGAAATCTCACGCAGTGATGGTCTGTAATCTTCTGGCGCTTGCGCAGTGCCTTATCTGTAGTGGGCATTGGACTCACTGTATGCAGAGCCCATGCGCCACGTTGCTGATGTCATCACTGCACAAGATTTCAAGTACAGTTATAGTAGAGTTAACACTGGTTGTTTTGTGAAAGGTGGCTTAGCTACATTCTCTCACATCACAGCAATGTCTGTAGAAGCTGAATTTAGCAGTTCACTCTGCTGTCTTTATCATTTCAAGGATTTACTTCACAGAAAAAAAATTCTGTAGGAAAAGAACACTACAGTCTGCACCATCTCCATTCTGTCTCAAGACAGGACATCTCTTCTTGGCAGTAAGAAGGATCAGCCCACTCCAACCAAGAGGTGAGGAAAGAGAGGTTAAAGCTGTTCCTGCAAACCGGTACTATACCTTTCTTGCAATAATAGCCAAGAAACAAACAGTGAAATACAATGCACAATAAACAACTGTAGTAACCCAAGATCTGGGGTAATACACACCCCCATGGTGAAAGGCTAGCCATCCTCGGTGGTGCTTGTGGTGTCCTCCTGGTAGACCTGCATCAGATACTCAAGGCCACACTTCTCGCTGACCATCTTCCTCCCATTGCTGACAAGAGACTGTAAAGGGGGAATATTAATCACCAATATTTATGCAAATATCAATAATTAATATTTATAAATAGGAGGAGCCGTCTATTGATGATTCCGCCTATTTATAACTTTATATTATTAACACTTTAAATTTGCCTATACTTTGCCTTACGCTAATCACTAACCTAACTGCATGCACCTTACTAAACTATCGCTAATAACCACACGTTACAGATAGTTACAAATTAAACAAGATATTTATTAATACCAACAGTACACTACGCACGCAATACACTAACAATACAGTACTATAAATACAGCACTAAACTACACTAGACACTCCCATATTCCACCCCACACACTAGCTATACAATAATGCACTTACATACACACAAATATCGGTAACCCACCCGCCTGGCTACTCACTGTCCCTACGGGGTACAAGGGGTTAAACACAATTGTGGCACTGCAGGGGTAAATACATGCAGGCCAAGGAACTGCTGCAGAGGTCTGCCAGGGTACAGGAGCTCAGCAGGGGTTAATGCTGAGGCAGGGCAGCATGCAGTGAAGGGGTTAATGGTCTGTAGGGACAGGGCAATACAGGGGTTAATTCTCTGCAGGGACTTGCAGGGCCAGGTGTCAGGGTAGAGCAGGGGTCCAAGGAACACAGGGTATGGTGCAGCAGTGAAGGGGTTACTGCTGCAGGGGTAACAGGGTTCACAGCTAGGGATAAGGGCAGTGAAGGGGTTACTGCTGCAGGGGTAACAGGGTTCACAGCTAGGGATAAGGGCAGTGAAGGGGTTACTGCTGAGTTCAGCAGCCAGGGTTAGGGGATGGTAGGTGGTGGTAATGAACCCAGGGACAGGGCAGCTGGCAGTGAAGGGGTTAATGGTCAGATACCAGGGGTACAGGGCAATGCAAAGGATCAGGGGAAGGAGGAAGGGGGGGGGACACCATTCTTGGGGGTCATTCTTCGGCCAGCATTTTAACTATATATACAGTACAGACCAAAAGTTTGGACACACCTTCTCATTCAAAGAGTTTTCTTTATTTTCATGACTATGAAAATTGTAGATTCACACTGAAGGCATCAAAACTATGAATTAACACATGTGGAATTATATACATAACAAAAAAAGTGTGAAACAACTGAAAATATGTCATATTCTAGGTTCTTCAAAGTAGCAACTTTTTGCTTTGATTACTGCTTTGCACACTCTTGGCATTCTCTTGATGAGCTTCAAGAGGTAGTCACCTGAAATGGTTTTCACTTCACAGGTGTGCCCTGTCAGGTTTAATAAGTGGGATTTCTTGCCTTATAAATGGGGTTGGGACCATCAGTTGCGTTGTGGAGAAGTCAGGTGGATACATAGCTGATAGTCCTACTGAATAGACTGTTAGAATTTGTATTATGGCAAGAAAAAAGCAGCCGAGTAAAGAAAACAAGTGGCCATCATTACTTTAAGAAATGAAGGTCAGTCAGTCTGAAAAATTGGGAAAACTTTGAAAGTGTCCCCAAGTGCAGTCACAAAAACAATCAAACGCTACAAAGAAACTGTCTCACATGCGGACCGCCCCAGGAAAGGAAGACCAAGAGTCACCTCTGCTGCTGCGGAGGATAAGTTCATCCGAGTCACCAGCCTCAGAAATCGCAGGTTAACACTTAACAGCAGCTCAGTTTAGAGACCAGGTCAATGCCACACAGAGTTCTAGCAGCAGACACATCTCTAGAACAACTGTTAAGAGGAGACTGTGTGAATCAGGCCTTGATGGTAGAATATCTGCTAGAAAACCACTGCTAAGGACAGGCAACAAGCAGAAGAGACTTATTTGGGCTAAAGAACACAAGGAATGGACATTAGACCAGTGGAAATCTGTGCTTTGGTCTGATGAGTCCAAATTTGAGATCTTTGGTTCCAACCACTGTGTCTTTGTGCAACGCAGAAAAGGTGAACGGATGGACTCTACATGCCTGGTTCCCACCGTGAAGCATGGAGGAGGAGGTGTAATGGTGTGGGGGTGCTTTGCTGGTGACACTGTTGGGGATTTATTCAAAATTGAAGGCATACTGAACTAGCATGGCTACCACAGCATCTTGCAGCGGCATGCTATTCCATCCGGTTTGCGTTTAGTTGGACCCCAAACACACCTCCAGGCTGTGTAAGGGCTATTTGACCATGAAGGCGAGTGATGGGGTGCTGCGACAGATGACCTGGCCTCCACAGTCACCGGACCTGAACCCAATTGAGATGGTTTGGGGTAAGCTGGACCGCAGAGTGAAGGCAAAAGGGCCAACAAGTGCTAAGCATCTCTGGGAACTCCTTCAAGACTGTTGGAAAACCATTTCAGGTGACTACCTCTTGAAGCTCATCAAGAGAATGCCAAGAGTGTGCAAAGCAGTAAATCAAAGCAAAAGGTGGCTACTTTGAAGAACCTAGAATATGACATATTTTCAGTTGTTTCACACTTTTTTGTTATGTATATAATTCCACATGTGTTAATTCATAGTTTTGATGCCTTCAGTGTGAATCTACAATTTTCATAGTCATGAAAATAAAGAAAACTCTTTGAATGAGAAGGTGTGTCTAAACTTTTGGTCTGTACTGTATATATATATATATATATATATATATATATATATATATATATCCATAGATGCTTGGGGCACATCTATAAATATATATATATATATATATATATATATATATATACATATACCTACATAGATATACACAAAACTGGGGGTATGAATGGGCAGCAATAAGCTCACCCACACATATGTATTATATACATAGAGATGTATCCTGACAAGGGGGCATACATACATCTCTATGCATACACATACTTGGGCCCATACTGGCCATAAAGAGCCAATATATATGTATATATGAAAAGGCATATATTAATCATAATAATACTTCCCTCTACAGAGACCAAGTTAAGTTTATAAGTATAGTTGAGCGGACATCTGGATCTTCGGGTTTGATGGGTTCTGCCGAACTTCTACTAGATATAGCTGTGGAATAAATTTTGCGTATATTTATAAATTGTGTATTTAACTGCCTGAATAAACGCTTAAAAGGAACTTTATTTGGGTATTTATTAAAATCGTGGTAATCTACCACATAGTGAACTCGTCAGGATGTATCAAAATCACCAGCTATATTTAGGATGTATCAAAATCACCAGCTAATACAATAGTGGCAACTATAACAATATGTTGCAACAGTATAAATCAACTAGCAAGTATGAATAGTAGTGATTGGGATAGATAAGTGGCGGGTGAGAGCTTTTCTTGTTTAAGCTCTACTTACAACCCTGCTTCTCTTAATCTCTAATATCCCATCACTATCTAAAACAAAAGTGGACTGTCTCTGCCTAATCATGCGTCTGCTCGACGCGCTTCTATATCACTGTACAACCAGTGACATGTCTTCAGGAGCAGAGTTACAATAAGCATTAGTGCAGTTCAACTAATCTCAGAACTTGCACCATGCTTGCTGGTAGGATAACGCTGCACGCTCCTGTTTGCGCGCATGCAGCTCAAGAGACACAGCCTCCGGCACTTGTTTGCGGCCGTCGATCTCATATCAAGATCGCCACTCCCACTGGGCGGAGCTTTCCTCGGCAAGCGGTTACGTCACCAAAAGGGGTGAGACGTCCTGTTGCTCCGCACTGCCTAATCTCCTATGCTAACCGCTATCGTGGGTAAACTTTCATGGGCAAGAATTGCCTGCCATATAGGGGGAGCACTGAAAATTAGTGCCGACTCCAGAGGTGACTATAGGACAATTATAACCAGTACAAAAGTAGATATACTCACATTGCCAATATCATGTATCGTCCCTTGAGACTATTGATACATAAGATGACAATGTGAAAATCAGAGGATATAGGGAATACCACGTATATATATGGATTTAGGATCTCCACACCCCCATAACTGCTAAAATGCATGCGGTCACCAATATCAACCCATATTACTAAGGTGGTATTTAAGGTTTCCCATATATCTTGATGTCTAGATGGTATAGTGACTGACACGTAACTGTCATGTTTTTCCCATCACGCGTAACTGTATAGAGATTTTTTTGGGAGAAAATCCTTCAAATGAAGCAGGTGTAGGATATATAGTAATTTAGACCAAATGGTTTTACTGTTCTAAGTTTAAAGATCCATTGGGCCTCTTTCCTCAGTAGCAGATTGTCTATATCCCCACCTCTTGGAGATCCTCTGACGTGCTCAATGCCCTGAAACGATATGCATTGTTTCACTACTGGGTGGCATTCCGTGACATGTTGAGCAATAGGCGTATCATCCTCATTAGTAATGTTAAGCAGATGTTCTCGAAAAGCGTCTCCTAAACTCCCTATTGGTTTTGCCTACATATTGTTTTTGGCAAATGCATGTAGCCACATAGACCACCCCTACCGTTTTGCAATTTATGAAGGACCTGATGACAAAATCTCGTCCTGTGGTTGTGCATTTGACTATGTTGCCCTTTTTAATGGCTTTACATGCAACGCACTTGCCACATTTAAACGTGCCGGGTGGTCTATTTGGTAGCCAGGTGGATTGTATTGGGGGACTGTATAGGCTGTGCACCAGTTGGTCTCTCAGATTACTTCCTCTTCTGTACGTAATCAGTGGGGATTCACTTATAAGATGTCCGACTATCGGGTCTTATTTGAGGATACTCCAGTTCTCCCTGATAATGTTCCTCACCTACTTACAGGCCGAACTGGATGGACAAATGTCTTTTTTCGGCCTTATGTACTTATGTACTATGTTATTGGCCTGATCATAGGTACCTATAATTCTTATTTTATTGTCCATCGTTCTTTGTTTGGG
The DNA here is from genome assembly GCF_014858855.1 of Bufo gargarizans. NCBI lineage: Eukaryota > Metazoa > Chordata > Amphibia > Anura > Bufonidae > Bufo > Bufo gargarizans. The sequence continues at coordinate 63,638,408 of NC_058080.1, forward strand.
GACCAGGAGGTCATCTCTATTGCTGACTGAGGCATGTTGATATGCCTCAGCGAGACAGGGGCCAGGATATCCTCTCTGACTAAATCGTTTTTGCAAGTCAGAGGATGCTTTTTTTATATCAACCCGTTCTGAACAATTCCGTCGGGCTCTAAGGTATTGCCCCTTCAGTATTCCATATTTTAATTTAGTGGGATGTGCACTCTCCCATCTGAGCAGGGTGTTGGTAGACGTTGGTTTCCGAAACATCTTTGTAATGATTTTCCTGGATTCATCAATACTGATGGATAAATCAGAAATAGAAACGTCAGCTGAGTACTGTTGACTTCGCTCGTAAAAAATAGGCCTAGATAATTTTTGTTGAGTTCCATCACAAACTCATTAAAGGCCGTGCTGGTGCCGTTCCACAGAATGAATACGTTGTCTATAAATCTTAGCCATAAGATAATAGACGACGTCCACTGTTCCATAGCCTCACCGAACTTCACAAAAAAGTTTGAGTTCGGGACCCGAACTTGACCCCGAACCCATTGAAGTCAATGGGGACCCGAACTTTGGAGCACTAAAATGGCTCTAAAAAAGTCATGGAAAGGTCTAGAGGGCTGCAAATGGCATCAAAATGTGGTTAAGAGCATGGCAAGTGCTCTGCAAACAAAAGTGGATAGGGATATGACTTAAAATAACATAAAATACGCAAAAATATAAAATAATAATCTTGATCTAGGAGGACGAGGTCCATATGGAGTAGGAGGTTGAGGAGGCGGTGGATGTGGCGGTGTAGGTGGAAGCAGCGGTGGAGGAGGAGATAGCCTACACTGGTTTTTGGGTTTAATTAATTAATTCATTAATTATTCTTTTTTGTTTAAATTAAGTTACACCCCATGGTAAATATAACCTGTGATAACCCCCTACAGCCGTGCTAAATACACGTTCAGACAATACACTGGCTGCAGGGCAGGCCAGCACCTCCAAGGCGTAAAGGGCAAGCTCAGGCCATGTGCCCAATTTGGAGACCCAGAAGTTTAACCACTTCAACCCCCTAGCTGAAACACCCTTAATGACTAGGCCACTTTTTACACTTCTGCACTACACTACTTTCACCGTTTATTGCTCGGTCATGCAACTTACCACCCAAATGAATTTTACCTCCTTTTCTTCTCACTAATAGAGCTTTCATTTGGTGGTATTTCATTGCTGCTGACATTTTTACTTTTTTTATTAATCGAAATTTAAAAATTTTTTTGCAAAAAAATGAAATTTTTCACTTTCAGTTGTAAAATTTTGCAAAAAAACGACATCCATATATAAATTTTTCGCTAAATTTATTGTTCTACATGTCTTTGATTAAAAAAAAATGTTTGGGCAAAAAAAATTAAAAATGGTTTGGGTAAAAGTTATAGCGTTTACAAACTATGGTACAAAAATGTGAATTTCCGCTTTTTGAAGCAGCTCTGACTTTCTGAGCACCTGTCATGTTTCCTGAGGTTCTACAATGCCCAGACAGTACAAAGACCCCACAAATGACCCCATTTCGGAAAGTAGACACCCTAAGGTATTCGCTGATGGGCATAGTGAGTTCATAGAACTTTTTATTTTTTGTCACAAGTTAGCGGAAAATGATGATTTTTTTTATTTATTTTTTTCTTACAAAGTCTCATATTCCACTAACATGTGACAAAAAATAAAAACTTCCATGATCTCACTATGCCTATCACAAAATACCTTGGGGTGTCTTCTTTCCAAAATGGGGTCACTTGTGGGGTAGTTATACTGCCCTGGCATTCTAGGGGCCCAGATGCGTGAGAAGAAGTTTGAAATCAAAATCTGTAAAAAATGACCGGTGAAATCCGAAAGGTGCTCTTTGGAATGTGTGCCCCTTTGCCCACCTAGGCTGCAAAAAAGTGTCACACATCTGGTATCGCCGTACTCAGGAGAAGTTGGGGAATGTGTTTTGGGGTGTCATTTTACATATACCCATGCTGGGTGAGAGAAATATCTTGGCAAAAGACAACATTTCCCATTTTGTTATACAAAGTTGGCATTTGACCAAGACATTTATCTCACCCAGCATGGGTATATGTAAAATGACACCCCAAAACACATTCCCCAACTTCTCCTGAGTACGGCGATACCACATGTGTGACACTTTTTTGCAGCCAAGGTGGGCAAAGGGGCACACATTCCAAAGAGCACCTTTCGGATTTCACAGGCCATTTATTTACACATTTTGATTGCAAACTACTTCTCACGCATATGGGCCCCTAAAATGCCAGGGCAGTATAACTACCCCGCAAGTGACCCCATTTTGGAAAAGAAGACACCACAAGGTATTCCTTGAGGGGCATGGCGAGTTCCTAGAATTTTTTATTTTTTTTCACAAGTTAGTGGAATATGAGACTATGTAAGAGAAAAAAAAAATCATCATTTTCCGCTAACTTGTGACAAAAAATGAAAAATTCTAGGAACTCGCCATGCCCCTCACGGAATACCTTGGGGTGTCTTCTTTCCAAAATGATGTCACTTGTGGGGTAGTTATACTGCCCTGGCATTCTAGGGGCCCTAATGTGTGGTAAGTAGTTTGAAATCAAAATGTGTAAAAAATGACCTGTGAAATCCTAAAGGTGCTCTTTGGAATGTGTGCCCCTTTGCCCACCTAGGCGGCAAAAAAGTGTCACACATGTGGTATTACCGTACTCAGGAGAAGTTGGGGAATGTGTTTTGGGGTGTCATTTTACATATACCCATGCTGGGTGAGAGAAATATCTTGGCAAAAGACAACTTTTCCCATTTTTTTTATACAAAGTTGGCACTTGACCAAGATATTTCTCTCAGCCCAGCATGGGTATATGTAAAATGACACCCCAAAACACATTCCCCAACTTCTCCTGAGTATGGCGATACCACATGTGTGACACTTTTTTGCAGCCTAGATGCGCAAAGCGGCCCAAATTCCCTTTAGGAGGGCATTTTTAGACATTTGGATCCCAGACTTCTTCTCACGCTTTAGGGCCCCTAAAAAGCCAAGGCAGTATAAATACCCCACATGTGACCCCATTTTGAAAAGAAGACACCCCAAGGTATTCAATGAGGGGCCTGACGAGTTCATAGAATTTTTTTTTTTTTTTGCACAAGTTAGCGGAAATATTTATTTTTTTTCTCACAAAGTCTCCCTTTCCGCTAACTTGGGACAAAAATTTTAATCTTTCATGGACTCAATATGCCCCTCACGGAATACCTTGGGGTGTCTTCTTTCCGAAATGGGGTCACATGTATTTATACTGCCCTGGCATTTTAGGGGCCCTAAAGCGTGAGAAGAAGTCTGGAATATAAATGTCTAAAAATTTTTACGCATTTGGATTCCATGAGGGGTATGGTGAGTTCATGTGAGATTTTATTTTTTGACACAAGTTAGTGGAATATGAGACTTTGTAAGAAAAAAAAAATATAATAATTTCCGCTAACTTAAGCCAAAAAAATGTCTGAATGGAGCCTTACAGGGGGGTGATCAATGACAGGGGGGTGATCAATGACAGGGGGGTGATCAGGGAGTCTATATGGGTGATCACCCCCCTGTCATTGATCACCCCCCTGTAAGGCTCCATTTAGACGTCCGTATGTGTTTTGCAGATCCAATCCATGCATCCGTGGATCCGTAAAAATCATACGGACGTCTGAATGGAGCCTTACAGGGGGGTGATCAATGACAGTGGGGTGATCAATTACAGGGGGGTGATCAGGGAGTCTATATGGGGTGATCATGGGGGATCAGGGGTTCATAAGGGGTTAATAAGTGACAGGGGGGGTGTAGTGTAGTGGTGTTTGGTGCTACTTTACACAGCTACCTGTGTCCTCTGGTGGTCGATCCAAACAAAAGGGACCACCAGAGGACCAGGTAGCAGGTATATTAGACTGCTGTTATCAAAACAGCGTCTAATATACCTGTTAGGGGCTAAAAAAAATCGCATCTCCAGCCTGCCAGCGAACGATCGCCGCTGGCAGGCTGGAGATCCACTCGCTTACCTTCCGTTCCTGTGAATGCGCGCGCCTGTGTGCACGCGTTCACAGGAAATCTCGCCTGAGATGACGCACGGATGCGTCCAGGAGGAATAAATCGACCGCCTCCCGGACGCATCCGTGCGTTCAGCGGTCGGGAGGCGGTTAAGGGGGCAGACCCATCAGTCAGTACGTGTTGGCATGTGCACACATACTGCTCCACCATGTTGCATGTCCCCGTGATGTCCACGATCCAATTGGATATCTGCTCTATAAACTTTCGATGTTCTTTTCTGGGTTCCACGCCGGAGAGGGAGCGTGAGAAAGTAATACCCCATCAAGGGAGGTCAATGGATGAAATTAAATGTGATCAGCGGAAATGTGGGACAAATTATTGAAGCCGAAGCTTCCAGGTAAAGGAGGGGGCGCGCGGCAATTACCTACTCCCGAATTGGGGAGATAGTGACGATAAATAACAATACAGGACTCTTAAGGTGCCCTGTTGTTGGAAAGATTAATAAAAAATTATCGGGAATGTCACTGAAGTATTTTGGATTTGGAAACTGTTAGACAGGAGAGGTCCTGCTGCCGCTTTGTTGACTCTAGATAACTTCTGCCTGATCGCAAGTCCCCGTGATGTCCACGATCCAATTGGATATCTGCTCTATCAACCACAGCCAAGGGAGGTCAATGACTGCAATGTGATCGAGCTGAAATGTGGGACAAGTTATTAAAGCGGAAGGATCGAATGAAAGGGCCAATTAAAGACAAATTTTACAAATTTGAGTCCCTAAGCAGAGCTGGGGTTTTTCATCAGCAAAAATGGGATAATGTCACCCACCAATGGAACAGATGATTTTTAAAAATTTCGGGCCCTGTCAACTATGTAGAGCAGGGGTTTATTCACGGCAAAACTGTGTTCATGTCAACCACCAATTCAACAGACGATTTTACAAAAAATAAGGTCCCAGTCACCTATGCAGAGCAGGGGTTTGTATACGGCAAAATTGGTAAAATGTCACCTGACAAAGTAACAGACGATTATTAGCAATTTAGGTCCCTGTCACCTATGCAGAGCAGGGGTTTATTCACGACAAAAATGGTAAAATGTGCCCCAAGAATGTAACAGACGAATTAGTGAAATGTATTTCCTTGTCCACTAGGAAGAGCGGGGGTATATCACAGCCAAAAGTGGGTAAATTTTACCCGACAATGTAACAGACAGATTAGTGAAATTTATTATCTTGTCCACTAGGTAGAGTAGGGGTATATCACAGCCAAAAATTGGTGAATGTCACCCGACAATGTAACAGACAAATTAGTGAAATTTATTGACCTGTCCACTAGGTAGAGGTAAATTTGGGATATGTAACCCAACAATGTATCAGACAAATTAGTGAAGTGACTTAAAATAAAATTAAATATGTAAAAAAATAAATAAAAAATATCTTGATTTATGAGGTGGAGGTCCATATGGAGTAGGAGGTTGAGGAGGCAGTGGACGTAGGCGGTGTAGGTGGAAGCGGTGGTGGAGGAGGACGAGGTAGCCAACACAGGTTTTTATTTATTTATTTATTTATTTATTTTTTATTTATTTATTTTTTGTTTAAATTAGAGTACACCCCAAAAGAGTGGGAAATATAAAAAATACAACAATAAGCAATTGCGCTGCAGTATAACAATGGCTGGTTAGTGCCGGTATACATGTCTATTCTGCACAAGGTACGGACAAGTCGGATCCATGCCAGGTTCATTTTAATGAACGTGAGCTTGTCCAAATTGTCTATGTACAGGCGGCTGCGCTTGTCTGTAATGACGCCTCCTGCCATGCTAAACACACGTTCAGACAATACACTGGCTGCAGGGCAGACCAGCACCTTGAAGACGTAAAGGGCAAGCTCAGGCCATGTGCCCAATTTGGAGACCCAGAAGTTGAAGGGGGTAGACCCGTCATTCAGTACGTGCAGGCGTGTGCACACATACTGCTCCACCATGTTGGTGAAATGCTGCCTCCTGCTAAGACGTTCCATATCAGCTGGTGGTGCTGGTTGTTGTGGCGTGCTGACAAAGCTTTTCCACATTTCGGCCATGCTAACCCTGTCTTCTGAGGTGCTGGCGGTGCTGGTCTTGTGCTTCCACTGTGCCCCGCTGCCAGGTGGGAATGCCACCAGCAGCGCGTCTACCAGCGTGCACTTGTACTCGCGCATCTTACGATCACGCTCCAGTGACAGAATTAAGGACGGTACGTTGTTTGGATGCTATGCTGCAGTGTCTGCAGTAACCAGAGTGCTTCTTTACTGGAGGAATTCAGGTGCAAAACATTACGGGCAAGGAATAGGTCTGGCTTCTCCAGTCTCCTCCCTGGCAGAAGAAGGGTTTGATGCTGAGGAAAGGCCTAAGCTAGCTGTCCCTCTCTCTCTTAGTGTTGATCGTGAATATTCTAATTGCTAATTTTTATCGCGAATATTGGCACTTCGAGAATTCGCGAATATCTAGAATATACTTCATAATCACGAATATTCACACATTTTTATTGCCAATTTTCCTATTGCCAATTTTCCCAATCAAGAAAACTGTGGATGGAGATCACAAATTCTCAAATTCACGAATATATGAAGAATATTCACCCAAATATTCTCGAAATATTGCGAATTCGAAAATTGCCCCTGCCGCTTATCACTCTATTAGTTACTAGAGATTGTCTGATTGGAGTTAGAAAGGAATTTTTTCCCCCTAAAATGAGTAAAATTGGCTTCTTCCTCACAGGGGTCTTTTTGTCTTTCTCTGGATCAACTTGCAGGATAACAGGCTGCACTGGATGCACAGATGTCTGTTTTCAGCCTTGTAAACTATGTTACTATGTCACTATATAATGCTCCTCACCCCTGTCATGCCAGTATATAATGCCCCCCACTACAGTGTGCCAGTATAATATGCTCCTTTCACCTACTGTGCCAGTATATACAGGTGAAACTCGAAAAATTTGAATATCGTGCAAAAGTCCATTTCTTTCAGTAAGGCCTCATGCACACGACCGTTGTGCCGTTTTCCTTTTTTCTTAGCGGACCCATTGACTTTCAATGGGTCCGTGGAAAAATCGGAAAATGCACCGTTTTGCAGCCGAGACCGTGATCCGTGTATCCTGTCCGTCAAAAAAATAACCTGTCCTATTTTTTTGACGGACAACGGTTCACGGACCCATTCAAGTCAATGGGTCCGTGAAAGAACACGGATGCACACAAGATTGGCATCCGTGTCCGTGATCCGTGGCCGTAGGTTACTTTCATACAGACGGATCCGAAGATCCGTCTGCATAAAAGCTTTTTCAGAGCTGAGTTTTCACTTCGTGAAAACTCAGATCCGACAGTATATTCTAACACAGAGGAGAGGAGAGGGCTCACTGGCCACCAACGAGTTAACTACAGGGGAGGGAGGGGGGGGCCCACTGGCTACAAATGAGTTAACTACAGGGGAGGGAGGGAGGGGGGGGGCTGGCCACCAACGAGTTAACTACAGGGGAGGGAGGGGGGGGCCCACTGGCCACCAACGAGTTAACTACAGGGGAGGGAGGTGGGGGCCCACTGGCCACCAATGAGTTAACTACAAGGGAGGGAGGGGGGGCTGGCCACCAACGAGTTAACTACAGGGGAGGGAGCCCACTGGCTACAAATGAGTTAACTACAGGGGAGGGAGGGGGGGCTGGCCACCAACGAGTTAACTACAGGGGAGGGAGGGGGGGGGCCCACTGGCTACCAACGAGTTAACTACAGGGGAGGGAGGGGGGCCCACTGGCCACCAATGAGTTAACTACAGGGGGGGAGGGGGGGGCCGGCCGCACTGGCCACCAATGAGTTAAAAACAGGGGGGGGGTCTGCCCCCTGCTGCCTGGCAGCACCTGTCAGGCAGCAGGGGGCAGTCATGTACACAGTTTTTTAGTATATTCTAACCTGAAGCGTCCCCATCACCATGGGAACGCCTCTGTGTTAGAATATACTGTCGGATCTGAGTTTCACGATGTAACTCATATCCGACAGTATATTCTAACATAGAGGCGTTCCCATGGTGATGGGGACGCTTCAAGTTAAAATATACCATCGGATTGGAGAAAACTCCGATCCGATGGTATAAAAGGGACTCCTGACTTTACATTAAAAGTCAATGGGGGACGGATTCGTTTGCAATTGCACCATATCGTGTCAACGTCAAACGGATCCGTCCCCATTGACTTGCATTGTAATTCAGGACGGATCCGCTTGGCTCCGCACGGCCAGGAGGACACCAAAACGACTTTTTTTTCATGTCCGTGGATCATCCAAAAATCAAGGAAGACCCACTGGACGAAAAAACGGTCACGGATCACGGACCTACGGACCCCGTTTTTGCGGACCGTGAAAAAATACTGTAGTGTGCATGAGGCCTTATGCAAATGAAAAGGAATTGCATTAATGCAGCTTAAAATTAGAATTTTGTGAAAAGGTTCAATATTCTAGGCTCAAAGTGTCACACTCTAGTCAGCTAATTACTCCATATCCCCTGAGCAAAGGGGACCTCAAAATTGTGACTTTGGGGTTTCATAAGCTGTAAGCCATAATCATCCAAATTATAACAAATAAAGGCTTGAAATATCTTGCTTTGCATGTAATGAGTCTCATGTGTTAGTTTCACCTTTTAAGTTGGCTTACTGAAATAAATGAACTTTGGACGATATTCAAATTTTTCGATTTTGAGCTGTAATGCTCCACTTCCCTGCAGTGCCAGTATATAATGATCCCCCACCCCAGTGTTGCCAGTACATAAAGCTCCCCCACCCCTATAGTGCCAGTATATAATGCTCAAACACACCTCTAAAGCTAATATATAAACCACATCAGACCCCTGAAACAACACATAAAGGTAAGAAGTGGCCCCAGCAGAACAAACCCTAGAATCCTCCTAGGAAGAAGTGGCCCTGGACAACTGCAAAATTAATAATTACACATCATCCCCCTCATGCCCCCCATCCACCTCCAAACAGACTGAAAACCAAGAATAATAATAAAAAAACATGTTTATTGAAAGATTTTTTTTATTATTATGTTTTTTTGTAATTTTTGGCTGTGATCTGTGGATGTTCAGCTGGGCACTTCTGTGTAGATATCTGTCTGTAAGATGTTTTTCTTCCCATGAATCATCCCTGGTGAAGTTTGGTATCTCCAAGGAAGGATTCCCATGTTCTTTGTAGCCAGATCTTTTAGAAGAAAGACAAAAAAGTAAGTATATATTAAGTAACAATATTAAGAAACAGAATGAGAAATCCCTGCACCTTATTTTCGGGTTCACTGTTTGGGGGCGCTGACGTCTTTCATAATACAGTCCCCGTCCCTGTCATAGTCGTATTTTTCTTCCAGATCCATCATCTCTACATCGTCGGGGTACTGCCGTTCCCCGACCTCCATATCCTCAACTTCATCCCTTTCCACTCGTCGTCTCTTGTGTGGGACGACTTCCTCCACTTTCCATCGCTTGCACAAAATCTCCTCCACCTGACCGAGCTCCAATCTGCGTCGCTTTCGTGAGCACATAGTGAGCCAGACGAAGAATGACACAGGTGTCAGGGAGTGAGCCGGTATTACCCACATTCTACATTATGACATCACAAGATGTTGACCTCATCCAGATTCTGCACATTATGACATCACAATAAGTGTGAGCAGACCAGGCATTAATTATGACATCATAGAGTATGGAAGCTTCCACCAGGCCTGGAGATTCTACAACGCTGGTCTATGATAGATTCCCCCAATAGCGTCTATATTGTAATACAGAGTCCATATTATAATAAAATACACATTATAATATGCAGAGTCCACATATTAATACACAGAGTCAATATTATAAGACACCGAGGGGTTCATTTATCAACTGATATACATCACTTTTGTGGCGTATATCAGTCACGTACCAAATCTGCGAACTTTACCCGGTCACACCACTTTTCCAAAATATCGAAAAACGGGGCATGGCATGGAAGGGGGAGAAAGTTGGCCCTGAGATCAGTTTCTACGTTAATTTTTGGCGTAGACAATGACTTAAATCTACGCCAACAAGGGAGCGGGTGTAGATTTAAGTTTATTGCACGGTCTGCTGGAGAAAGCGCCAAATTAATGTAGAGGTCTGCACCTGCACATAACTTTGGCAATTTCTCAAGCAACACACACTTCAGACCGGCGTGGAAAATTACATTAGCCCCCGAGTCCGTATTAAAATACATAGTGGGTCATTTATTATTGGTACTACGCCCCTTTTGGGCGTAATTTTGTAGTAGAGTTAAATGCAAAAGGCTTTTCCCCAATCATACCATTTTTACGAGATGGCAGAAAAAGGGTACGGGGCGTCTGCGGGGAAGAGTGAGGGCAGGCCGGCCCATCTCATTCATCATTTTTTACACCAGTTTATGGCGTGTAAAATGGTCTTAACCCCTTAAGGACCAGGCTCATTTTCACCTTAAGGACCAGACCATTTTTGGAAAATCTGACCAGTGTCACTTTAAGTGCTCATAACTTTAAAACGCTTTGACTTACGCAGGCCGTTCTGAGATTGTTTTTTCGTCACATATTGTCCTTCATGACACTGCTAAAATTGGGTCAAAAAAGTTAATTTTTTTGCATAAAAAATAAAAATGTTACCAAAAATGTAGAAAAATTTGCAAATTTCAAAGTTTCAGTTTCTCTACTTCTGTAATACATAGTAATACTCCCAAAAATTGTGATGACTTTACATTCCCCATATGTCTACTTCATGTTTGTAGCATTTTGGGAATGATATTTAATTTTTTGGGGGTTGTTACAAGGCTTAGAAGTTTAGAAGCAAATTTTGAAATTTTTCAGAAATCTTCAAAATCCCACTTTTTATGGACCAGTTCAGGTTTGAAGTCATATTGTGAGGCTTAGATAATAGAAACCTCCCAAAAATGACCCCATTCTAGAAACTACACCCCTCAAGGTATTCAAAACTGTTTTTTCAAACTTTATTAACCCTTTAGGTGTTCCACAAGAGTTAATGGCAGATGGAGAAACAATTTTGAAATTTCTATTTTTGGGAAAATTTTCCAATATAATCAATTCTTTCCAGGAGTAAAACAAGGGTTAACTGCCAAACAACACTCAAAATGGGTTGCCCTGATTCTGTAGTTTGCAGAAACACCCCATATGTGGTCGTAAACTACTGTTTGGCCGAACGGTAGCACATAGAAGGAGGGGAACACCATATGGGTTTTGGAAGGCAGATTTTGCAGGACTGGTTTTGTTTATACCATATCCCATTTGAAGCCCCCTGTTGCACCCCTAGAATAGAAATTTCAAAAAAGTGACTCCATCTAAGAAAGTACACCCCTCAAGGTATTCAAAACTGGGTTTACAGACTTTGTTAACCCTTTAGGTGTTCCACAAGAGTTAATGGCAGATGGAGAAACAATTTAGAAATTTCTATTTTTTGGAAAATTTTCCAAACTAATCAATTTTTTCCAGGAGTAAAACAAGGGTTAACTGCCAAACAACACTCAAAATGGGTTGCCCTGATTCTGTAGTTTGCAAAAACACCCCATATGTGGTCGTAAACTACTGTTTGGCCGAACGGTAGCACATAGAAGGAGGGGAACACCATATGGGTTTTGGAAGGCAGATTTTGCAGGACTGGTTTTGTTTATACCATGTCCCATTTGAAGCCCCCTGTTGCACCCCTAGAATAGAAATTTCAAAAAGTGACTCCATCTAAGAAAGTACACCCCTCAAGGTATTCAAAACTGGGTTTACAAACTTTGTTAACCCTTTAGGTGTTCCACAAGAGTTAATGGCAGATGGAGAAACAATTTTGAAATTTCAATTTTTTTGAAGATTTTCCAATATAATCAATTTTTTCCAGGAGTAAAACAAGGGTTAACTGCCAAACAACACTCACAATGGGTTGCCCTGATTCTGTAGTTTGCAGAAACACCCAATATGTGGTCGTAAACTACTGTTTGGCCAAACGGCAGGACATAGAAGAAGGGGAACGTCATATGGCTTTTGGAAGGCAGATTTTGCTGGACTGGTTTATTTACACCATGTACCCTTTCAAGCCCCCTGATGCACCCCTAGAGTAGAAACTCCATAAAAGTGACCCCATCTAGGAAACTACGGGATAAGGTGGTTGTTGTTTTGGGACTATTTTTGGGGTAAATTTCATTTTTGGTTGCTCTATATTACTCTTTTTTGAGGCAATGTAACAAAAAAATTAAATTCTAAAATTGTTTCTACATTCGCTATTTAGTTTTGTGGAACACCTAAAGGGTTAACATAGTTTGTAAAGTAACTTTTGAATACCTTGAGGGGTGTAGTTTCTTAGATGGGGTCACTTTTTTGGAGTTTCTAGTCTAGGCTACATCAGGGGGGGCTTCTAATGGGACATGGTGTCAAAAAAAATCTGCCTTCCAGAAACCGTATGGAGTTCCCTTCGTTCTATGCCCTGCCGTGCGGCTATATAGCCATTTACGACCACATATGGGGTGTTTCTGCAAACTACAGAATCGGGGCAATAAATATTTAGTTTTGTTTGGCTGTTAACCCTTGCTTTATTACCGGCAAAATGGATTCTAATTGAAATTTTGCCCAAAATGGGTGTTTTGGCACAGTTTTTATTTTATATTTTTAACACCGTTCATCCGAGGCGTTTGGTCAAAAGTTATTTTTATAGCGACGACTTTTACGCATGCGACGATGCCCAATATGTATGGCTCTCAGACTTTGGAGACACTAAGCAGGCATCCTAAAACTGCGGCCCTCCAGATGTTGTAAAACTACAATTCCCACCATGCCTGCTGATGGCTGTAGGTTGTCTGGGCATGCTGGGAGTTATAGTTTTACAACATCTGGAGGGCCGCAGTTTGAGGATGCCTGCACTAAAACTAATATTTTTTGGGGAAAGAAAAATTGTTTCCGTGTCTCCAAAGTCTGAGAGCCATAGTATTTTATGTTCTCTAGTGGACTGTTGGGGATTATAAAAATGTAGTACTCCATGGAAGTGTGATACTCCCTGAAGCAATCGATAATGCAGAGGCCCGGATGATCGGGGCACGTGTCACATTGAGTAGTGGTGTCCTTCCGTATCCCCCTCTTGTGACACACTCTGCACTTTTTTTTGGTTCGTCCCTTCTTTCCAGTATGGGGGACCACACCTGGAAAATGTTGGCCAGGGACGATCCGGGCGCCTCCAGTTCCCGAGGTACTCCGGCCTGCTCTTTCCCGGTCCGAAAAGATCAGGTCCTTGAGGACTGCCTCATAGAATTGGAGGAATGTCCCTGTGCTGCCAGCGCTTCGGGATAGTACAAAAGAGTTGTACATGGCAACCTGCACCAAGTAGACCGCAACTTTTTTGTACCATGCCCGGGTTTTGCGCATGGCGTTATATGGCGTGAGGACTTGATCAGAGAGATCAACTCCTCCCATATACCGATTGTAGTCGACGATACAATCGGGCTTGAGGACCGTTGCCGCGGTACCTCGCACAGGGACAGGGGTGGTGCTGTTACCGTAGATTGTGGACAGCATAAGGACATCCCTCTTGTCCTTATACCTGACCAGCAACAGGTTTCCACTGGTAAGTGCACGGGTCTCACCCCTGGGGATAGGTACCTGGAGGGGGTAGGCAGGGAGGCCGCGTAGATTTTTCCGCACGGTCCCACAAGCGAACGTGGATCTGGCGGCAAGGGACCTGAACAAGGGAATGCTGGTATAAAAGTTATCCACGTACAAGTGGTAACCATTATCCAGCAGTGGGTACATAAGGTCCCACACGAGTTTCCCGCTAACACCGAGAGTGGGGGGACATTCTGGGGGTTGAATACGGGAATCTCGCCCCTCGTACACACAAAATCTGTAAGTGTACCCTGAGGTACTCTCACAAATTTTGTATAGCTTCACGCCATACCTCGCCCGCTTTTTGGGAATATATTGGCGGAAACTGAGTCTCCCCTTGAACGCAACGAGAGACTCATCAACCGCGACCTCCCTTCCAGGTACGTAGGCCTGCTGAAATGTGGCCCCAAAGTGATCGATGACCGGCCGTATCTTATACAGCCGGTCATAGGCAGGATCACCTCGGGGTGGACATGCTGCATTATCGGAATAATGCAGACATTTCTGGATGGCCTCAAACCGGGAGCGTGTCATGACCATACTGTACAGTGGGGTCTGGTACAGGACGTCCCCACTCCAGTATTGCCTGACACTGGGTTTTTGGACTAGACCCATATGCAGCACGAGGCCCCAAAATGTCCTCATTTCGGCTGCACTGACCGGCGTCCAGCCACCGGGTCTAGCCAAAACTGAGCCTGGGTTTTGAGCGACGAACTGTTTGGCGTACAGATTCGTCTGCTCCACCATCAAATTCACCAGTGGGTTACTGAAAAAAAAACTAAAATAGTCTATTTCAGTAAACCCCACTGTGGGAATCTGGATTCCAGGATTGCCAGCGAAATCCGGAATCTCAGGCTCAAAGTCCACTGGGGGACACCAACTAAGTTCATCGACAGGGGGCTCCGGTGGACTTATTTGGTGGGCCGGGAAACCAGTACGAACCCCAGGGCGGCTCGTACTAGGGTGGGCCACAGGATCCCTAGCATGCGGGGCCCCTGGCTCCGCCTGCCGGCGTCTCCGCCGCCTTGGTGGCTCATCGTCATCTGATGATGATGAGGAGGATGCGGATGATAAAAGGAATGTGGGGTCATCCTCATCCTCACTGGGGCTCTCAGAGTCGGAGGCAATCTGGGCGTATGCCTCCTCGGCCGAGAACATCCGGCGGGCCATGGGTGTGTGTGCGTGTATGTGTGCGTGTGTGGCAAACTTTATTATATGTGCGTGTGTGTGGGGGCAACGGGTGTTCGCGTACTAAAAAAGGCAAAAAAAAAAGGGCAAGTGTTAGGAAAAAAAAAAGTTAAAACTTGCTGATCAGCGGTACAACGCTGATCAGCGGTGGGGTGGGCGAAGCGCTAACAGTGGACGGACGCTAAAAAGTGCCGGCCAGTCAGCGCACGCAGAAAAAAATAAAGTGGGGGGAGGCTGGTGGGGGGGGGGGAGGCTGGTGGGTGGGGGAGGTCTGGGTTAGGGTTAGATGGATAGATGGAAGTTTGGAATAAAAGTACTTTTTCTTTTTTTTTTCCTAACTTACTTTTCCCTTCTTTCCCTGCCTAACGGTGCCTCTCCCTCACTGACCCTAACCTACCTGGGTGGCGATGGGTGCAGGAGGGTGATGGATGGCGATTAGGGGGACACAGGAGCTGGTGCTGGACGATGCTGCACGGTCAGGGTGCTGGACAGGAAGAGGAGGGGAGAGAGGAGCGCAAGAAGTTTGAATCTCGCGCCTCTCTCCCCTGCACCAATCAGCACCCTGGACAGCAGGCATCAGCACCAGGGCCAGCACCGCCTCTCCAAATCCTCGGACTGCGATTGGTGGTGTATAATTACACCACCGATCGCAGTCTTTTTCTGGTTCATCGGGTCACAGGACACCCGAATGGACCGGAAACGCAGAAAACCGCAGGTCTGAATTGACCTGCGGTTTTCTGCGATCGCCGATACGGGGGGGTCAAATGACCCCCCCCCCTGCGTTGTTACGGCATGCCGGCTGAATCTTCATTTTGGGCCATCCACTCCCTTCTGTTCGTTATGTCACCTAAGCTTCTCTATTCTTGAAATCTCGCGCAGTGATGGTATGTAATCTTCTGGCGCTTGCGCAGTGCCTTATCTGTAGTGGGCATTGGACTCACTGTATGCAGAGCCCATGCGCCACGCTGCTGATGTCATCACTGCACAAGATTTCAATTACAGTTATAGTAGAGTAACACTGGTTGGTTGGTGAAGGGTGGCTTAGCTACATTCTCTCACATCACAGCAATGTCTGTAGAAGCTGAATTTAGCAGTTCACTCTGCAGTCTTTATCATTTCAAGGCTTTATAAGTATAGTTGAGCGGACATCTGGATCTTCGGGTTCGACGGATTCTGCTGAACTTCACAGAAAAGTTCGAGTTTGAAGTCAATGGGGACCTGAACTTTGGAGCACTAAAATGGCTCTAAAAAAGTAATGAAAAGGGCTCGAGGGCTGTAAATGGCATCAAAATGTGGTTAAGAGCGTGACAAGTGCTCTGCAAACAAATGTGGATAGGAATATGACTTAAAATAACATAAAATATGCAAAAATAAAAAATAATAATCTTGATCTAGGAGGACGAGGTCCATATGGAGTAGGAGGTTGAGGAGGCGGTGGATGTGGCGGTGTAGGTGGAAGCAGCGGTGGAGGAAGTAGCCTACACAGTTTTTTGGTTTTAATTAATTAATTTCTTTATTTAAATTAAGTTACACCCCAAAACATTAGTAAATATAACCTGTGATAACCCCCTCCAGCCGTGCTAAAAAGCGTTCAGACAATACACCGGCTGCAGGGCAGGGCAGCACCTCCAAGGGGTAAAGGGCAAGCTCAGACCATGTGCCCAATTTGGAGACCCAGATGTTGAAGGGGGCAGACCCATCAGTCAGTACGTGTAGGCGTGTGCACACATACTGCTCCTCCATGTCGCACGTCCCCGTGATGTCCACGATCCAATTGGATATCTGCTCTATCAACTTTCGATGTTCTTTTCTGCACCTACCATATTGATCGCGGTTAGCGGCGAATAGAGATGTCGCGAACATAACATTTTCCGCTCGCTAACGGCAAATGCGAATTTCTACAAATGTTCGCGAACGTGCGAACCGCCATTGACTTCTATAGGCAGGCGAATTTTAAAACCCACAGGGACTCTTTCTGGCCACAATAGTGATGGAAAAGTTGTTTCAAGGGGACTAACACCTGGACTGTGGCATGCCGGAGGGGGATCCATGGCAAAACTCCCATGGAAAATTACATTGTTGACGCAGAGTTGGATTTTAATCCATAAAGGGCATAAATCACCTAACAATCCAATTTTTTTTTGAACAACGTGGTTTAAAACATCCAGTGTGTGTATACGATCAGGTATAATGTTGTATCGATCAGGTAGTGTAAGGGTTACGCCCGCTTAACAGACATTGACAGACCAAACTCCCCTTTTAATGCACCGCAAACAACCTCAAACAGTCCATTTGCCCAACAGCAAACTTCCCATTTGCACAAGGTTGGATACCAAGCTAGCCATGTCCCGTTGATGTCATTGAAGGTTTCTTCCTCCACCCAGCCACCTACAACACGAAGGGTCCCGGAAAGGTGAATTGAATTGATTTTTCGAATGGGGAGATGGTTAAAAAAACTCTGGCTCCCTCCACTTTGTTTGAATCCACGCCACGGTCACTGCGTCTGCGCCGTGCAATTTACTGTCCCACCCAATACGAGTGGTATTTACTGTAGTACTATTCTCATCAGTTTAATCCCTGTTACGTCCCCAATCTGGGGTCCATTTATTAAATAGATTTTTCGAATGGGGAGATGGTTAAAAAACGCTGTCTCCCTCCCCTTTGTTTGAATCCACGCCACGGTCACTGCGTCTGCGCCGTGCAATTTACTGTCACACCCGATATGAGTGGTATTTTCTGTAGTTCTCTTCTCATCAGTTTAATCCCTGTTACGTCCCATATCAGGGTGGGATTGCCTTTTGTGAAAAAAAATTTAGGCTGGGTACCTTCGACTGCCTTCACAGTGACAGACCAAACTCTGATACACCAAACTGAATTGATTTTAGGAACCGGGAGATGGAAAGAGCAGCTTGGTCGGTCCTCTTACTCCCAAGTCGGGGCACTGTGCTGTGACACCCTATATGAGTGGTGTCTTAACTAGTACTATTCCTATCAGTTTAATCCCTGTTACGTTCCCTATCCGGGAACGTGTGTCGAATTGATTAACCATTGTCGAATTAACGAACCATTACGACATCCCGGAATAATTTAGTTCTGAGCTTTGTACTTGATTTGTATTGGAATTGTTGGGGATTTTTTAAATTGTCTGCATTATTTCTAATAAACTATTAAGAGACTTTATTATGATTTTTTTATTTTATGTATTAAAAACCCACCCATACAACTTAAAAAAAAAAAAAAACATCCAGCCGTCCCGATCACTTTTGGTCTGATTATAATGAAGCAACGGCCTTATCATCTACTGTCAGTCTCTTCGGGATCCATGCCTCATTCATCTTAATGAAGGTGAGGTAATCAACACTTTTTTGACCGAGGTGACTTTTGTCAGTGACAATGCCTCCTGCTGCACTGAAGGTCCTTTCTGACAGGACACTTGAAGCAGGGCAGGCCAGAAGTTCTATCGCAAACTGGGATAGCTCAGGCCACAGGTCAAGCCTGCATACCCAGTAGTCAAGGGGTTCATCGCTCCTCAGAGTGTCAATATCTGCAGTTAAGGCGAGGTAGTCTGCCACCTGTCGGTCGAGTCGTTCTCTAAGGCTGGATCCCGAAGGGCTGTGGCGATGTGTAGGACTGACAAAGCTCCGCATGTCCGCCATCAACAACACATCTGTAAAGCGTCCTGTCCTTGCCGCCGTGGTCGTGGTAGGAAGAGGATTACTTTGACCTCTTCCCCAGTTAGATTCCCGTTGTGCTGTGACATCCCCCTTATAAGCTGTGTAAAGCATATTTTTTAGTTTGGTTTTGAACTGCTGCATCCTTTCTGACTTCCGGTAATTTGGTAACATTTCCGCCACTTTCTGCTTATACCGGGGGTCTAGTAGCGTGGCCACCCAGTACAGGTCGTTCTCCTTCATCCTTTTTATACGAGGGTCCCTCAACAGACATGACAGCATGAAAGACCCCATTTGCACAAGGTTGGATGCCGAGCTACTCATTTCCCGTTCCTCCTCCTCACTGATGTCATTGACGGTCTGTTCTTCCCCCCAGCCACGTACAAGACCACGGGTCCCAGATAGGTGACAACAACGAGCACCCTGGGATGCCTGCTGTGGTTGATCTTCTTCCTCCTCAAAGCCACATTCCTCCTCTGACTCCTCATACTCCTCTTGCAGCGTTGCTGCAGGTCCGGCAAGCAATGATGACAAGGCTGTTTCTGGTGGTGATGGTGACCACAACTCTTCCTCTTCATGCTCATCTACAGCATGATCCAGCACTCTTCGCAGGCACGCTCCAGGAAGAAAACAAATGGGACGAGGTTGCTGATGGTGCCTTCGGTGCGACTGACTAGGTTTGTCACCTCCTCAAAAGGACGCATGAGCCTACAGGCATTGCGCATGAGCGTCCAGTTACGTGGCAAAAAAATTCACAGCTCCGCAGAGGCTGTCCTAGCACCCCGGTCATACAAATGTTGAATTGTGTGTTGAATTCCAACGTGTCGGGCTGTCGCAAATCAAGCGCCTCACTGGCATGTTGCTTTGGCGCTGAATGTCTGAAAAGTGCGCCATGGCCGTGTAGGAACGCCTGAAATGGCCACACACCTTCCTGGCCTGCTTGAGGACGTCCTGTAAGCCTGGGTACTTAGACACAAAGCGTTGTACGATGAGATTTAACACATGTGCCATGCACGGCACATGTGACAACTTGCCCAAATTCAATGCCGCCAACAAATTGCTTCCATTGTCACACA
Source organism: Bufo gargarizans (assembly GCF_014858855.1). NCBI lineage: Eukaryota > Metazoa > Chordata > Amphibia > Anura > Bufonidae > Bufo > Bufo gargarizans. The sequence continues at coordinate 63,657,983 of NC_058080.1, forward strand.
CCACTTTGCAGATCTCCAGTTGGTGCGGGGTCAGCCACTGATCCACCTGTGCGTTCAGGGCGGACAGGAGTGCTGGTCCGGTGTGGCTCTCTGCTTTCAGGCAAGTCAACCCCAAGACAGCGTGACACTGTTGTATCCGGGATGTAGAATAGCCCCTGGGGAGCTGGGGGGGTTCAGTTGATGTGCAGCCAGACGCCGCAGCAGAAGAGGACTCAGCCGAGGAGGTTATGGAAGAGGATGGAGTAGGAGGAGTAGAAGAGGTGGCAGTAGGCCTGCCTGCAAGTCGTGGCGGTGTCACCAACTCCGCTGCAGAGCCAAGCATTCCATGCTTGGCAGCCGTCAGCAGGTTGACCCAATGTGCAGTGTAGGTGATATACCTGCCCTGACCGTGCTTTGCAGACCAGATATCTGTGGTCAGATGGACCCTTGCCCCAACACTGTATGCCAGAGATGCCATGACTTCCTTTTCAATCACCGAGTAGAGGTTTGGGATTGCCTTATTAGAAAAAAAAATTCGTCCGGGTGCCTTCCACTGTGGTGTCCCAATAACGACAAATTTTTTGAAGGCCTCAGACTCCACCAGCTGGTATGGTAAAAGCTGGCGGGCTAAGAGTTCCGTCAAGCCAGCTTTCAGACGCCGGGCAAGGGGGTGACTCTGTGACATTGGCTTCTTACGCTCAAACATTTCCTTAACAGACACCTGACTGTGGGCAGATGAGATGGAACTGCTCAAGGTGAGAGGCGGAGTTGCGGGTTGTTGAGAGGGGGCAAGGAGGACAGCAGTGGTTGACGTGGCTGAAGATGCTGCACCAGGAGGAGGATGGTGGCTTTGAGCTTGTGTGCTGCTTCTACTCGTCATCATGTGTTGATCCCATAGGCGTTTGTGATGTGCGATTATGTGCCGTCGCAAAGCAGTTGTACCTAGGTGGGTGTTGGATTTTGTCAGAACTATTGGGTATGAATAAAGTCCATAATTATAAGGCCTATATAAGAGTATGGACATGAGCCTAAGGGACAACCATTTTGTCTTATTTTAAGGCAGAGTGAATTCAGGATTTTTTTTTTTACTCTGAAATTGCTAATCTAAGGTTTACGATATATACCAAAGTGTTTACCTAGGTCTGTTTTGTGAGAAGATGTCCCAAGGCCTAGATAAGACAATGTATTTGAGTTTTGATAATTTTAGTGAATAGAAAGACTCTAATCTTTCTTTGTGGTTTTTATATTAATCAATATAGGAGTAGATTGATTTTATATTATCAATTTTAATAGGTGTGCTGAATATATAGTATATATATAAGAGTATAGTCCTCATAGATATATTCAGTTTTAAGATTAGAAACGAGGTATAAACTCCTCTGTCATGTTTAGAATCTGTCTCAGTGGAACACACAAATTAATTATTTCTTTCCTGGAATGGAGAAATGTGGACACAGGTGATCATGAACAAACCCTGTCTCCTCCAAGAACAATGAATTGAGATAGCCCTATTTATCTTGATTTAATCAAGTCTGGTCAAAAGACTTAAGGATACACAAGTTAGTTGACCAAGTATAAAACTCATTGTCTCTTCAAGATCTTCTCAAGGTTTTGTCTGAAACCTTAGATTACATTTTATTGCTATTATATAAATAAGAGAAATAAATGAGTGCTTCGATTTTTGTATGGAATACTAGTGCCATCTAGTGTTAGGGTAACAAAGATCTAGGGTATATTTTTCCCTAGAGGGAGGTTCTATTAATTATAAAGTGAGGTCACTAGTTAATGATAAAACTTGGCCAAGCCCTTTCTAAGATAGGATAAAAAGATGGTATGGGCTGAGAGAAGGGGGATCTCTCTCTCTCTGAACATCATCTTGACCACCTTGCCAGTCATTGGAGGCAGCCATCTTAGAATCATTGAAACTGATTTCTGCTAGCTGACATTTTGGTATAGTATAACCTTACCTATATTTTATAGGATAATTAGTTAATATAATACATATCTACATATATATATATTCAATTAACCATACTTTGTGCATAGTATCTGTTTTGGAATAAGATTGGGGTGTACCTGCAGCATCATCCTGAAAATTAATCCAATACAGGGAGATTAAAATATACTAGTGAAAACACGGTATTATCTCCAAGGAACTGAATTCAGTTCTAGACCAGTATGGTTGATAATATATATATATATTTATATAGATAAAAGATAAACCAGATTTGGGTTTAATCGGACATTTGTCGGCTGAGAGAAATCAAGTATTAAATTGATTTTAAATATAAGTGAGGGGTATTATTATAAGAAGGCATAATTGTGTATATATATACCATATATGTTCTCAATTATTTTTGTCTTTACCACTATTTTGCATATCATTGATTGAATTTTATTACCGCCAATTTTATTATATATATTATTTTGCACTATAAATTGTATTAATAAATTACATATATATTTTGTCTGTAACTGGGTTTTGTCTTCAATTCAACGCAGATCACAAGCTTGTTTTAGCTTGATATTTATGATAATAAGTTAGAATCTCCTTTATTACCGATTTTAATTTATTCACATAAATCATATAGACTGTCAATCGGAGACAGCATAAATATTCCGACAATTTCCCACGACTTAGTTTCTTTTGGCACAGGTTGCAAATGGCATTGCTGTTGTCAGAGGCAGACACACACAAAAAATGCCACACTGCTGAGCTTTGCAGTGACGGCATTCTGGTGGTGGCAACAGCATGCGTTGATTGGCGTGCTGTCTGGCTGACCCCGGGTGCCGATACATGCTGTCTGACTGTGCCACTAGCTCCTTGCGAAGACCTCCCCCTGCTTCCAACTCGTCTCCTCCTTCTCTCTGTCTCCCCTTCTGAACTTTCCCCCTCTTCTTCTTCTTCTCTTCGAGCTGGCACCCACGTGGCATCCACGGACACATCGTCATCATCACCAAGGTCTGATTTGAATACAAGTCAGAATCGGAACCTGCGCTGATTCTGATACGAGCACGGATTTAAAGTGATGGGTAGATATACAAGGGAAGGGATATTCACAATAATGTTTGAAGTGATTACCTGACGAAGGAGCCCGACTGGCTCAGAAACGCGTCGGATTGAATTTGTCCCCTGAAGGCTTCCATACTCAGTGCGGTGACGTCACACGCCAAGTTCCCGGACATCAACTGGGGTTCCCTCGCGTGAGTGATTTGGTGCCGGCCGGAGCACCACCTACGCTAGAGGTTGAGCCTGAAGGTACCTGGATGCCAACTTCTCTGATCCAACAAGAAGAACACTCCACGGAAACATTGCCTGTTAAAGAAGGTAATCACTTCGAACATTATTGTGAATATCCCTTCCCTTGTATATCTACCCATCATTTTAAATCCGTGCTCGTATCAGAATCAGCGCAGGTTCCGATTCTGACTTGTATTCAAATCAGACCTTGGTTATATTTTAATATAACGGTCACTGCAGCAGACCGTGGCAGTGAACCTAGCAGCGATTCCCTGATTGATACGTAGTGTTGAGTAAGTCCGGGAGCGCGGGTGGGCTTGTATACATTCTACAAAACACATCGTCATCATCAACCGCTTCACTTGTATCTGACACCTCAGCAAAGGAAGCAGCAGCGGGTACAACATCATCATCATCATCACACTGTACGTCATGTGTGTAATCCTGCCTGACTGAGACATATCCCTGTTATCTACATCCCCTGGCAATAATGGTTGCGCATCACTAATTTAAACCAACTGATGTGTAAATAACTCCTCTGAGGGATCAAGTGAAGCGGCTGTGGTGGCTGTGGTGGTAGTGGTGGTGGTGGCGGCGGGCGGGAGAGTGGTGACCAAAGCTGAGCTGGAGGAGGATGGTGCGTCAAGGTTCTTAGCGGAAGCTGTTGAAGACTGGGTGTCCTGTGTAAGCCAGTTAACTATTTTCTCTGACTTTTTTGGGGTTCAGGGTACGTGGCCTCTGAACACTGGGCATTATTCCAGGGCCAGTGGAAATCACAGCACCACGAACATGACGGCCCCTACGACATGGCCTGCCTCTGCCTGTCATTTTTTATTAGATAAGTGTTACTATGCGTGCAAGGTACTGTGCCACTCTATATAAGTGGTGGGCAGTGGGCACAGTACAGTCTGTGTGGGCCTGGCTGACACACACACGGACTTGCAAATGTGATTAGATCACAGTTAAATTTTAAATAGATTTTTTTTTTCTGAAAGGTATTTGGGCGAATGACATCCTGTAACGGTATGAGTGCAGGCCTAGCCAGCCACTAGCCAGTGGCCACAATACAGTATGTGTGGGGGCCTGACACACACGGGCTTGCAAATGTGATTAGATCACAGTTAAATGTTAAATAGAATTTTTCTGAAAGGTATTTGGGCGAATGACACCCTGTAACGGTATGAGTGCAGGCCGAACCAGCCACTAGCCAGTGGACACAATACAGTATGTGGGGGGTTTTGGAAATATATAGTGGCTCACCCCTCCTGCTAATATAGATTGGTGCTCTCACTAAGTTGTGGTTCACCCAAACCACATATGAAATATAGGTCAATTAGAAATGGAAATATAGTGGGCACTCAATATCCGGATCTACGTATTGGGTACAACAGATTTATTAAGATAGACAAAATTAATCTACTACATATAATAAAATAAAATATAACTTGCAGAATGTTCCCAAGTGTATGACAGTACAAGTTTAAAAGTCATAAGATATTCCTAAAAATATATAAAAATAATAATATAACAATATAATACTCCTAGAGGTTATTGATATATAGATATATATTCACATTCATAAAAGTCCCTTTAAGATCTTCCGCACTAGTTTGTGCGATTAATATATTATATATACTGAGTTTTGGCAATGTTCTATCCGCTTATGAATTCAAATCTGTAGGTCTCGCTTCTATGGAAGATTATAGTGGTGGTTATTCAGGGGTTAGTACTATGCAGTATATTAGTTTGATTTAACTTACTGCTTGATGTTCGTTGGTTTCTCTAACTTTCGTGGCGTCCCACTGCTGGTTAGATCACTCACCCCTCTTCTTATAAGCTGTCCATATGGTGCGCTTCCATTTAGCGGTAATATTGCAATGTCCACAAGGTTTCCTCTTGGTCTCTGTTAAGCGTCCCACGTGTAGATGGTTTGTCACGTGATCGGGGCTTCAGAGCGCTTGTCACGTGATCGGAGTTTCAACACGTCACGTAACCTAGTTCCGATGTAGTTGGCTTAGTTCAAGTTCCGGAGGCGGTACCAACCTCCGTGAACATCAAGCAGTAAGTTAAATCAAACTAATATACTGCATAGTACTAACCCCTGAATAACTACCACTATAATCTTCCATAGAAGCGAGACCTACAGATTTGAATTCATAAGCGGATAGAACATTGCCAAAACTCAGTATATATACTATATTAATCGCACAAACTAGTGCGGAAGATCTTAAAGGGACTTTTATGAATATGAATATATATCTATATATCAATAACCTCTAGGAGTATTATATTGTTATATTATTATTTTTATATATTTTTAGGAATATCTTATGACTTTTAAACTTGTACTGTCATACACTTGGGAACATTCTGCAAGTTATATTTTATTTTATTATATGTAGTAGATTAATTTTGTCTATCTTAATAAATCTGTTGTACCCAATACGTAGATCCGGATATTGAGTGCCCACTATATTTCCATTTCTAATTTACCTATATTTCATATGTGGTTTGGGTGAACCACAACTTAGTGAGAGCACCAATCTATATTAGCAGGAGGGGTGAGCCACTATATATTTCCAATATCAAGCGCTTTTTTTCACCTAATAGTTGTGCTCCTCTCCCTGCTAAATATGGATATCTGGAACTTCATAGAGGGGCAAAAACAGAGAATGGATAATTATTTATTTGAAGGCAACAATACGACAGAAGACACACAGGATAGATCTGTGTCGGAAGTTTTTAGAGAACTCGAGTCCCTCCTGACAAAACAATTAAAACAAAAGTGGGAAATAAAATCTTTAAACCGCCATCTAGAACAGGGAGTTATACCAAGAGGACTCAGACTCTCTAAAACTCCAGCTCAAGATCTATGTAATGATATGTTTGACAAAGAATGGGAAGACCTATTGAAATCACAATCCATAGCACTTATACAACTAATTGTTAAAAGGAGAAGAGTAATATTGGAAGAAGTATCAGGTAAAATAGAAATATTGAAAGAAACCCTAGATAAATTCCCAAAAAATGAGACATTTAAGAACTGGCATGAAAGAATATGTAAACAATTAGGGATGGTAGAACAAGATATCATATCAAAAAAAAGCAGGAAAATCCAGAATTTAGTGAGGAATGATAAACAGAACGATAGACAATCTGTAAAAGATGATCGAGCACAGAATATTAAGCCCCCCAAATCAAGAGAAAAAGAAACTAATGAAGAAAGACCAGCTCAATATAATATTCAAACGACAAATAGGTATGAAGCACTAAGTAACCCCCTTTTTTTAGACCGGACACCCCCACACCACAGGATACGCACGCAACCTCCCAGACAGTCACCACAGGAACAATATCACATAACTCCAATCACGGGCCATCACTACAATTTGAGACACAAAGAGGAAACACAGAAAAGGAATCAGGACCAATACTATCAGAAAAAATATCAAACAAGGAATCAACACTCATCCTACACCAACAAGGAGACATATGTAGGAAATTATCACAAACACCAGCACAATCAGAATGCAGGAAAAAGACGACACGACGAGGAAGAGGGAAGGGAAAGAGTAAATCACAGGAAACATTGACGGAGGAAAACAATTCTGTGATTAACTTAAGTTTAAACACATTTACGCCGGCACAATATGCACTATTAAATAAAGGTTTAAAATTTGCACCTACAGCACATTTAAGTAAATTTGACACATACATAGGGATTGAAAAATTCGTACGAAAATTATGTTTAAAAAAATATTTTCTCAAAAATCCTATAATACCGAAAGGGGAGAAACAAGGAGTATATGTACATACGGATCTAAAATTAAAAAGCAAAATGTACCCAAGACATGAAATGGGACAGGATATAACTACTTTTAAAAAAAACGTGGAAGCTGACATAAGGAAGATTAAAGGGGAATCAAGGAGATTCAATAATCTGAAACCACATGAGATACAGGCTATTAAACAACTGCAAAAAAATGACAATATAACAATCCGCCCTGCTGATAAAGGAGGAGCCATAGTAATTCTAGATACATCTAAATATGACAATGAATGTAAGAAATAATTGGGAGATAACGATACATATAGGAAACTAGTAAAAGACCCAATTAAAGAATTCAGCCAATCATTGGAAGTATATGTAGAGGAGGGATGTAAAAAAGGATTTTTAAATGAACAAGAAGCAAAATTTATTATGGGAACACAGAAACGTATGCCCATATTTTATACTATACCAAAAGTCCATAAAGATCCAATAAACCCCCCAGGAAGGCCTATAATTTCTGGCATAGGATCCTATAATTCAAATCTGTCCCACTATCTGGATAGGCTACTACAGCCAATAGTAAGGAAAACATTCTCATATATTAGGGACACTACCCAGATCGTACAGAGCATCGAGAGTTTAAAATATGATCCCAATTGGATTTTGGGTACTCTCGATGTTAATTCGCTGTACACGATAATAAAACATGATCAGGGTATAAATGCTCTGACACAACAACTAATACAATATGGAGAATACTTACCGGAACAAGTAAAATACATAGCTGATGGGGTGGAACATATTCTAACCCATAACTATTTTTCCTATGACTCCGAATTTTTCCTCCAAATAAGAGGAACAGCGATGGGCACCAGGTTCGCCCCCAGCTATGCTAATCTATTTATGGCGCAGTGGGAGGATCAGCATATAACATCAAGGATGGGGACGAACCTGGTGCTCTGGAAAAGATTTATAGATGATGTGATCTTTATATGGCAGGGTACAGAGGAAGAACTCGCAGTATTTTTAGCAGATATTAATCTAAATGACAGGAATATAAAATTTAGCTCAAATGTCAGTAAACAACGGATTGAATTTTTAGACTTAACTATTAAAGTAGAAGGAGACCAATTAATATGCCATACATATCAGAAAGATGTAGCTCGTAATAGTTATATTCTATATACGAGCTGTCATCTACCAAGGTGGTTGCTAAACATTCCTAAGGGACAGTTTAGAAGACTTAGACGAAACTGCACAAAAGAAGACGACTATATGAGGGAAGCCCTAACTATGAAGGAACAATTTCTTGTTAAAAAATACCCCCCTAAACAAGTAGATGAGTCATTAAAAGAAATACAAAAAATGGACAGAACAAAATTCTTTATAGAAAAAGAAGCTAAACCGACTATAGTTCAACAACAGAATGCTCAAAAAAATGATGACTTAATGAGAATTATCTTACCGTTTAGTGCACAATATAAGAAAATAGAGGCAATTATTAAAAATCATTGGCACCATATCATAAAAGACAAGACAATAGGACCATGTCTATCCAAAGGCCCACAAATAGTGTACACAAGAGCACCGAGTCTAGCTTTGAAAGTGGCACCATACATTTGTTTATAATATAACTTATATGAATATAATGCGGATGATAGTTTCACATGATATATGTATGATTATAGGATGAACCACAAAAAGGGTACATCCAAAACATAAAGAAAATATATAGTCAAAAAAAGTGCCCATAGACTGGTGATCCTGACCAGATTTTGGGAGGAATTCCAATTAGAAGAAAGGGTGTGACTTATAAAGATTTATAAGGAGGAAGTAAGGATCTCACAAACTAGCTACTGAGGAAGAGGTTCGTAACCTCGAAACGCGTATAGCGGGAGTGGATGAGATCCTTAAAGCAACGAGACGTCTCATATTATTATAACCAGCAATAAACCTGTGCAGAAAAATAATAAGATTATCGCCAGAAAGCTGTGTAAACGGAGGTTGGTACCGCCTCCGGAACTTGAACTAAGCCAACTACATCGGAACTAGGTTACGTGACGTGTTGAAACTCCGATCACGTGACAAGCGCTCTGAAGCCCCGATCACGTGACAAACCATCTACACGTGGGACGCTTAACAGAGACCAAGAGGAAACCTCGCGGACATTGCAATATTACCGCTAAATGGAAGCGCACCATATGGACAGCTTATAAGAAGAGGGGTGAGTGATCTAACCAGCAGTGGGACGCCACGAAAGTTAGAGAAACCAACGAACATCAAGCAGTAAGTTAAATCAAACTAATATACTGCATAGTACTAACCCCTGAATAACCACCACTATAATCTTCCATAGAAGCGAGACCTACAGATTTGAATTCATAAGCGGATAGAACATTGCCAAAACTCAGTATATATAATATATTAATCGCACAAACTAGTGCGGAAGATCTTAAAGGGACTTTTATGAATGTGAATATATATCTATATATCAATAACCTCTAGGAGTATTATATTGTTATATTATTATTTTTATATATTTTTAGGAATATCTTATGACTTTTAAACTTGTACTGTCATACACTTGGGAACATTCTGCAAGTTATATTTTATTTTATTATATGTAGTAGATTAATTTTGTCTATCTTAATAAATCTGTTGTACCCAATACGTAGATCCGGATATTGAGTGCCCACTATATTTCCATTTCTAATTTACCAGTATGTGGGGGGGCCTGACACACATGGGCTTGCAAATGTGATTAGATCACAGTTAAATTTTAAACAGAATTTTTTTTCTGAAAGGTATTTGGGCGAATGGCACCCTGCAACGGTATGAGTGCAGGCCGAACCAGCCACTATCCAGTGGACACAATACAGTATGTGTAGGTGCCTGACACACACAGGCTTGCTAATGTGATTAGATCACAGTTACATTTTAAATAGAATTTTTTTTTCTGCAAGGTATTTGACTGAATGACACCCTGTAACGGTATGAGTGCAGGCCTAGCCAGCCACTAGCCAGTAGCCACAATACAGTATGTGTGGGCGCCTGACACACACGGGCTTGCAAATGTGATAAGATCGCAGAAAAATATTAAATAGAATTTTTTTTATCTGAAAGGTATTTTCTGTCATGAATGAATGGTGTGCACTGTGCACACAGTGCTGTCTATGACTGGGCCTGCAGCCTCTTACACACGGGCAGCCAGGCAATATATATATATGAAAAAAAAAAGCAGACTGATGTACCAGCCCTGAAAAGGGCTTTTTGGGGTGCTGTCAGGACGCTGTCCTTACAGCAGATGAGTCTGTGGACTCAGAACAATGCCCTAGCTAACGCTTTCCCTATTGAATCAGCAGCAGCTACACTCTCCCTCCTCTCTCTGTGAAAGCAGATTCCGAATTTCTAAAATGGATGCTGTCCTGGAGGTGGGAGGGTCTGGGAGGGAGGGTCTGCTGCTGATTGGCTGGAATATGACTCCTGACTGTGAGGTAGAGGGTCAAAGTTTACTCAATGATGATGTATAGGGGACAGATCGAACATTGCATATGTTCGCCCGCAGCGGCGAACGCGAACAAGCTATGTTCGCCGGGAACTATTCGCCGGCGAATAGTTCGGGACATCACTAGTTCCTACACGGCCATGGTGCACTTTTCAGACATTCAGCGCCGAAACAACATGCCAGTGAGGCGCTTGATTTGCGACAGCCCGACACGTTGGAATTCAACACTCCTAATGTTCGACCGCCTGCCCCAACAAGAAAAAGCCGTCAACGAGTATTTGTATGACCGGGGTGCTAGGAGAGCCTCTGCGGAGCTGGGAATTTGTTTGCCATGTTACTGGACGCTCGTGTGCAATGCCTGTAGGCTCATGCGTCCTTTTGAGGATTTGACAAACCTAGTCAGTCCCACCGAAGGCACTATCAGCGACCTCATCCCATTTGTTTTCTTCCTGGAGCGTGCCCTGCGAAGAGTGCTGGATCAGGCTGTTGATGAGCGTGAAGAGGAAGAGTTGTGGTCACCATCACCACCAGAAACAGCCTTGTCATCATCGCTTGCCGGACCTGCAGCAACGCTGCAAGAGGTGTATGAGGAAGAGGAGTCAGAGGAGGAATGTGGCTTTGAGGAGGACGAAGACCAACCACGGCAGGCATCCCAGGGTGCTCGTTGTTGTCACCTATCTGGGACCCATGGTGTTGTACGTGGCTGGGGGAAGAACAGACCGTCAATGACATCAGTGAGGACGAGGAACGGGAAATGAGTAGCTCGGCATCCAACCTTGTGCAAATGGGGTCTTTCATGCTGTCATGTCTGTTGAGGGACCCTCGTATAAAAAGGATGAAGGAGAAGGACCTGTACTGGGTGGCCACACTACTAGACCCTCAGTATAAGCAGAAAGTGGTGGAAATGTTACAAAATTACCAAAAGTCAGAAAGGATGCAGCAGTTCAAAACCAAACTAAAAAATATGCAGCTTATAAGGGGGATGTCACAGCACAACGGGAATCTAACTGGGGAAGAGGTGAAAGTAATCCTCCTCCTACCATGACCACGGCGGCAAGGACAAGACGCTTTACAGATGTGATGTTGATGGAGGACATGCAGAGCTTTTTCAGTCCTACACATCGCCACAGCCCTTCGGGATCCAGTCTTAGAGAATGACTCGACCGACAGGTGGCAGACTACCTCGCCTTAACTGTAGATATCGACACTCTGAGGAGCGATGAACCCCTTGACTACTGGGTGTGCAGGCTTGACCTGTGGCCTGAGCTATCCCAGTTTGCGATAGAACTTCTGGCCTGCCCCGCTTCAAGTGTCCTGTCAGAAAGGACCTTCAGTGCAGCAGGAGGCATTGTCACTGACAAAAAAGTCGCCTCGGTCAAAAAAGTGTTGATTACCTCACCTTCATTAAGATGAATGAGGCATGGAACCCGAAGGGACTGACAGTGGGGGATACGTTTGACTAACAAAAGGCCTGATGACATGCCTTGGCCTCAAAATGGTCCCCACGCTGCTGTATTTAATGTCTGCTTACCGGATGACTTTCGTGAATTCTCCGCCACCAACTAGGGTTCAAGCCCCAATGTTTTAGTCACCTTTCTGCCTGGAAAACATCAATTTTTCCGGCCGCTGCTACAGCAGCGGCTGCAACAATACCTAATTTTTCAGATATGTGTACATGCCTAATTTTTCTGGCCTCTGGTGCTGCACTGTGGCTGCAAAAACAAAACAAAAAAAAAGGCACATACAAGTGTCAATTCCCCTTTGTGATCGGTACCTTGTTGTGGTGAAGGGGCTTGCGTATCACAATGAAGCGATCATCACCTCTATGAGTGTGTTGGCAATGTTGCCACACCCCAGATAAGGCCGCTGCTTCATTATGATCAGACTAAGTTGTATGGGTTTTTAATACATAAAATAAAAAAAGTGAAAATCAGGAGTTTGAGCAGCTCTCACCTGCCAAGGATTCCACTAATATAGCGCGGACCGGCTCCTTCACCCGAAGTAGGAGAAATATAGATATGAAGAAAAAAAGGATTGGTTGGTCCAGCTTGTATTCGTGGTAATCCAAAGCTTTATTCAATATTCAGTAAAATCCAGGTACAGGAATGCATGTTTCAGGCACAATAAAATCCTAGCCCTTACTCATGACATTTTCCAGTACACTGCAGAAAGTTTTTATAGAGAGGAGGGAGGGACTGACTTTCTCACCTGAGGTAATCAGGCTGAGGTTCAGCCACTCCCATCCCATCCACAAACCAACACTCAATTAAAAGCATACCATAAATTTATGTGATTTATAAAAACATAAAAAGAAATAGCAATGACATATTCAGAAAAAAATATATAATAATGATGACGGAACTAGATGAGGAAAATGAGAAAGGAGGAATACTATATGATCAATAGTTTGAAGATCAATATTGTAGGATGAGGTCAAGTTTTTTATTCAGACCATGGGGTTGGCGACTTTCTAACTGGAAAATCCAGTAGGATTCTCTATTCAGAAGTTTGCGTTTTCTGTCACCACCTCTTAAAGGTTTTTTGACTTTTTCGATACCTTGTGCTGACATATATGAGACATCCCCACCATGCACTGTGGCAAAGTGGAGACTTGCCGCAGATACATTGCGGTTTGCATGGTGCGGTATGTCTGATATATGTTTTCTAATGCGCGTTTTTATGGCATTTGTTGTGCATCCTATATATTGCAGCTTACATTTGGTGCATGTTATGCAGTAAATGGCAAAGGTGGTGTTACAATTGAGAAAGGAGTGTATCTTAAAAGTCTGGCCATTAACAGTAGATTCAAAATTCTGGCTGATTTTCATGTATTTGCAACAAATACAAATGGAATGACCACATTTGTAGTTCCCCTTTGTGGATAACCAAGTGCTCTGAGTAGAGCAAGATTTGTCATTTCTAAAAAGGGAGGGACTTACTGAGCTAGCTATGGTGGGTGCTTTTTTAGCTGCACATTTTACGCCTTTTTGTGCCATTGCTGCCCATGCCTTGTCGCAGGCCAGAACCGGAAAGTGTTTTTTTACAATATTACAAATTTGGGTGTATTCTTTGCTATATTGTGTTACAAAGATATTTTTTCTTTCATGGTTCAATGTCTCTCTAATATTGTGACTGTGTTTTTTCACATTAGTAGTTAATAATGAATTCCTGTCAATGTTTGATACCTCTCTATTGCATTTGTCCAACATTTTTTGTGAATAAGCCCTATGTGTCAATCTTTTAGTAATATTTTCTGCCTCTGTTTTGTAGGTTGACTCGTCACTGCAATTCCTTCTGGCTCTAATTAATTCTCCCTTAGGTATATTCCTGATGGTATGTGTGGGATGGCATGATTGTGCAATATTACTAAAAGATTGACACATAGGGCTTATTCACAAAAAATGTTGGACAAATGCAATAGAGAGGTATCAAACATTGACAGGAATTCATTATTAACTACTAATGTGAAAAAACACAGTCACAATATTAGAGAGACATTGAACCATGAAAGAAAAAATATCTTTGTAACACAATATAGCAAAGAATACACCCAAATTTGTAATATTGTAAAAAAACACTTTCCGGTTCTGGCCTGCGACAAGGCATGGGCAGCAATGGCACAAAAAGGCGTAAAATGTGCAGCTAAAAAAGCACCCACCATAGCTAGCTCAGTAAGTCCCTCCCTTTTTAGAAATGACAAATCTTGCTCTACTCAGAGCACTTGGTTATCCACAAAGGGGAACTACAAATGTGGTCATTCCATTTGTATTTGTTGCAAATACATGAAAATCAGCCAGAATTTTGAATCTACTGTTAATGGCCAGACTTTTAAGATACACTCCTTTCTCAATTGTAACACCACCTTTGCCATTTACTGCATAACATGCACCAAATGTAAGCTGCAATATATAGGATGCACAACAAATGCCATAAAAACGCGCATTAGAAAACATATATCAGACATACCGCACCATGCAAACCGCAATGTATCTGCGGCAAGTCTCCACTTTGCCACAGTGCATGGTGGGGATGTCTCATATATGTCAGCACAAGGTATCGAAAAAGTCAAAAAACCTTTAAGAGGTGGTGACAGAAAACGCAAACTTCTGAATAGAGAATCCTACTGGATTTTCCAGTTAGAAAGTCGCCAACCCCATGGTCTGAATAAAAAACTTGACCTCATCCTACAATATTGATCTTCAAACTATTGATCATATAGTATTCCTCCTTTCTCATTTTCCTCATCTAGTTCCGTCATCATTATTATATATTTTTTTCTGAATATGTCATTGCTATTTCTTTTTATGTTTTTATAAATCACATAAATTTATGGTATGCTTTTAATTGAGTGTTGGTTTGTGGATGGGATGGGAGTGGCTGAACCTCAGCCTGATTACCTCAGGTGAGAAAGTCAGTCCCTCCCTCCTCTCTATAAAAACTTTCTGCAGTGTACTGGAAAATGTCATGAGTAAGGCCTCATGCACACGACCGTTGTGTGCATCCGTGGCCGTTGTGCCGTTTTCATTTTTTTTTCACGGACCCATTGACTTTCAATGGGTCCGTGGAAAAATCGGAAAATGCACCGTTTTGCAGCCGAGGCCGTGATCCGTGTATCCTGTCCGTCAAAAAAATATGACCTGTCCTATTTTTTTGACGGACAACGGTTCACGGACCCATTCAAGTCAATGGGTCCGTGAAAGAACACGGATGCACACAAGATTGGCATCCGTGTCCGTGATCCGTGGCCGTAGGTTGCTTTCATACAGACGGATCCGAAGATCCGTCTGCATAAAAGCTTTTTCTGATCTAAGTTTTCACTTCGTGAAAACTCATTTCCAACAGTATATTCTAACACAGAAGCGTTCCCATGGTGATGGGGACGCTTCTAGTTAGAATACACTGCAAACTTTGTACAAGACTGCCCCCTGCTGCCTGGCAGCACCCGATCTCTTACAGGGGGATATGATAGAACAATTAACCCCTTCAGGTGCGGCACCTAAAGGGGTTAATTGTACTATCATATTCCCCTGTAAGAGATCAGGGCTGCCAGGCAGCAGGGGGCAGACCCCCCCCCCTCCCCAGTTTGAATATCGTTGGTGGCACAGTGTGCCTCCACCATCGCCCCCCCTCCCTCCCTCTATTGTATTAAATCGTTGGTGGCACAGTGTGCCAACCACCATCGGCCCCCCTCCCTCCCTCTATTGTATTAAATCGTTGGTGGCACAGTGTGCCAACCACCATCGCCCCCCCCCTCCCTCTATAGCAGTAACATTGGTGGCAGTGTGCGGTCTCAACAGTAGAAGATTCATACTTACCTGCTTGCTGCTGCGATGTCTGTGAACGGCCGGGAGCTCCTCCTACTGGTAAGTGACAGTTCTTTAGCAATGCGCCGCACAGACCTTTCACTTACCAGTAGGAGGAGCTCCCGGCCGGACACAGACATCGCAGCAGCAAGCAGGTAAGTATGAATCTTCTACTGTTGAGACCGCACACTGCCACCAATGTTACTGCTATAGAGGGAGGGGGGGGGCGATGGTGGTTGGCACACTGTGCCACCAACGATTTAATACAATAGAGGGAGGGAGGGGGGCCGATGGTGGTTGGCACACTGTGCCACCAACGATTTAATACAATAGAGGGAGGGAGGGGGGCCGATGGTGGTTGGCACACTGTGCCACCAACGATTTAATACAATAGAGGGAGGGAGGGGGGGCCGATGGTGGTTGGCACACTGTGCCACCAACGATTTAATACAATAGAGGGAGGGAGGGGGGCCGATGGTGGTTGGCACACTGTGTCCACCAACGATTTAATACAATAGAGGGAGGGAGGGGGGGGCGATGGTGGGGGCACACTGTGCCACCAACGATATTCAAACTGGGGAGGGGGGGGGGCTGCCCCCTGCTGCCTGGCAGCCCTGATCTCTTACAGGGGAATATGATAGTACAATTAACCCCTTTAGGTGCCGCACCTAAAGGGGTTAATTGTGCTATCATATCCCCCAGTAAGAGATCGGGTGCTGCCAGGCAGCAGGGGGCAGTCTTGTACAAAGTTTGTAGTGTATTCTAACCTGAAGCGTCCCCATCACCATGGGAACGCCTCTGTGTTAGAATATACTGTCGGATCTGAGGTTCACGAAGTAGCTCATATCCGACAGTATATTCTAACATAGAGGCGTTCCCATGGTGATGGGGACGCTTCAAGTTAAAATATACCATCGGATTGGAGAAAACTCCAATCCGATGGTATAAAAGAACTCCAGACTTTACATTGAAAGTCAATGGGGACGGATCCGTTTGAAATGGCACCATATTGTGTCAACATCAAACGGATCCGTCCCCATTGACTTGCATTGTAATTCAGGACGGATCCGTTTGGCTCCGCACGGCCAGGCGGACACCAAAACGACTTTTTTTTCATGTCCGTGGATCCTCCAAAAATCAAGGAAGACCCACGGACGAAAAAACGGTCACGGATCACGGACCCACGGACCCCGTTTTTGCGGACCGTGAAAAAAAACTGTCGTGTGCATGAGGCCTTAGGGCTAGGATTTTATTGTGCCTGAAACATGTAGACCTGCATTCCTGTACCTGGATTTTACTGAATATTGAATAAAGCTTTGGATTACCACGAATACAAGCTGGACCAACCAATCCTTTTTTTCTTCATAAAATAAAAAAAGCATAATAAAGTCTCTTAATAGTTTATTAGAAATAATGCAGACAATTAAAAAAATCCCCAACAATTCCAATACAAAGCAAGTACAAAGCTCAGAACTAAATTATTCCGGGATGTCGTAATGGTTCGTTAATTCGACAATGGTTAATCAATTCGACAGGGATTAAACTGATAGGAATAGTACTAGTTAAGACACCACTCATATAGGGTGTCACAGCACATTGCTCCGTGCATGCGCAGTGCCCCAACTTGGGAGTAAGAGGACCGGCCAAGCTGCTTTTTCCATCTCCTGGCTCCTAAAATCAATTCAGTTTGGTGTATCAGAGTTTCGTCTGTCACTGTGAAGGCAGTCAAAGGTACCCTGCCTACATTTTTTTTCACGAAAGGCAATCCCTGATATGGGACGTAACAGGGATTAAACTGATGAGAAGAGAACTACAGAAAATACCACTAATATCGGGTGTGACAGTAAATTGCACGGCGCAGACGCAGTGACCGTGGATTCAAACAAAGGGGAGGGAGCCAGCGTTTTTTTAACCATCTCCCCGTTCGAAAAATCAATTCAATAAATGGACCCCAGATTGGGGACGTAACAGGGATTAAACTGATGAGAAGAGAACTACAGAAAATACCACTCATATCGGGTGTGACAGTAAATTGCACGGCGCAGACGCAGTGACCGTGGATTCAAACAAAGGGGAGGGAGCCAGCGTTTTTTTTAACAATATCCAGTTCGAAAAATCTTTTTAATTCACCTTTCGGGGACCCTTGGTGTTGTAGGTGGCTGGGTGGAGGAAGAAACCTTCAATGACATCAACGGGACATGGCTAGCTTGGTATCCAACCTTGTGCAAATGGGGAGTTTGCGGTTGGGCAAATGGACTGTTTGCGGTTGTTTGCGGTGAATTAAAAGGGGAGTTTGGTCTGTCAATGTCTGTGAAGCGGGCGTAACCCTTACACTACCTGATCGATACAACATCATACCTGATCGTATACACACACTGGATGTTTTAAACCACGTTGTTCAAAAAAATTTAGGATTGTTAGGTGATTTATGTCCTTTATGGATTAAAACCCAACTCTGCGTCAACTATGTAATTTTCCATGGGAGTTTTGCCATAGATCCCCCTCCGGCATGCCACAGTCCAGGTGTTAGTCCCCTTGAAACAACTTTTCCATCACTATTGTGGCTAGAAAGAGTCCCTGTGTGTTTTAAAATTCGCCTGCCTATAGAAGTCAATGGCGGTTTGCCCGTTTGCGAACATTTGCAAAAATTTGCGTTCGCCGTTCACGAACTGAAAATTTTATGTTCGCGACATCACTAGTAATATTTTCACCATAGTGCTCTCTGGTATTTATAATGTCCTTCCCCCCTGCAGTTTCTAATCACCCCACAGTTATAACCCCCTGTAGTGCCCCCAGTATTATAATCACCCCTGTAATGCCCCCTGTGATATAATGGTCCTGTAGTGCCAGTATGTATAATGGCCCCTTTAGTTTCCTCTGTATTATAATGCCCCTGTAATGCCAGTATGTATAATGCTGCACCGTCGTCCCCATACTGCCAGTATATAATGCTTCCCCTGTTGTGCCAGTATATAATGATCCTTTTCCCTGTCATGCCGGTATATAATGCTCCTAGCCTATTATTCCAGTATATAATGATCCCTTTCCCTGCAGTGCCGGTATATAATGCTCCCTCACCCTTCAGTGCCTGTATATAATGCTCCCTCACCCTTCAGTGCCTGTATATAATGCTCCCTCACCCTTCAGTGCCTGTATATAATGCTCCCTCACCCTTCAGTGCCAGTATATAATGCTCCCCTTCCCTGCAGTGCCAGCATGTAATCATCTCCACCCCAGTGTTGCCAGTACACAAAGTTCCCCAACCCCTGTAATGCCAGTATATAATGCTCAAACACACCTCAAAACGTAATATGTAGACCACACCAGACCCCTGAAAGAACACGTAAAGGCAAGAAGTGGCCCGGAGATTTACCAAATTAACCGCCTCCCAAGAACAAACACTAGAATCCTCCTAGGAAGAAGTGGCCCTGGACAACTGCAAAATTGAAAATTACATATCAGCCCCCCCCCCCTAAACAGACTGAAAACCAATTATACAGGGGGGAAAAAACATGTTTATTGAAAGATATATATATTTTTATGAGTTTTTTGTAATTTTTGGCTGTGATCTGTGGATGTTCAGCTGGGCACTTCTGTGTAGATATTTGTCTGTAAGATGCTTTTCTTCCCATGAATCATCCCTGGTGAAGTTTGGTATCTTCAAGGAAGGATTCCCATGTTCTTTGCAGCCAGATCTTTTAGAGGAAAGAAAAAAAAAAAGTGAGTACAAGCATTCCAGGATGTAACAATATTAAGAAACAGAATGAGAAATCCCTGCACCTTATTTTGGGGTCACTGTTTGGGGGCGCTGACATCCTTCATAATACAGTCCCCGTCCCTGTCAAAGTCATATGTTTCTTCCAGATCCATCATCTCTACATCGTCGGGGTACTGCCGTTCCCCGACCTCCATATCCTCAACCTCATCCCTTTCCACTCGTCGTCTCTTGTGTGGGACGACTTCCTCCACTTTCCATCGCTTGCACAAAATCTCCTCCACCTGACCGAGCTCCAATCTGCGTCGCTTTCGTGAGCACATCGTGAGCCAGACGAAGACTGACACAGGTGCCAGGGAGTGAGCCGGTATTACCCACATTCTACATTATGACATCACAAGAAGTTGACCTCATCCAGATTCTGCACATTATGACATCACAATAAGTGTGAGCAGACCTGGCATTAATTATGACATCACAAGATGTTCACCTCATCCAGATTCTACCCATTATGACATCACAATAAGTGTGAGCAGACCAGGCATTAATTATGACATCATAGAGAGTATGGAAGCTTCCACCAGGCCTGGAGATTCTACAACGCTGGTCTATGATAGATTCCCCCAATAGTCTCTATATTGTAATACAGAGTCCATATTATAATAAAATACATAGTATAATATGCAGAGTCCACATAATAATACACAGAGTCAATATTATAAGACACCGAGGGGTTCATTTATGAACTGATATACATCACTTTTGTGGCGTATATCAGTAACGTACCAAATCTGCGAATTTTCACCAGTCACGCCACTTTTCCAACAGATCAAAAAAAGGGGGCATATCACGGGAGGGGGAGAAGGTTGGCTGAGATCAGTTTCTACTTCAATTTTTGGCGTAGACAATGACTTAAGTCCCATCTCATTCATCATTTTTGATGCCAGTTTATGGAGTGTAAAATGATCTTAATCTTCACCAGCAAGGGAGCTAGCATAGTGTAAAGTATGTTGCATGTCCGGCTGCACCAAGCACCAAAGTCATGTAGAGGTCTTATGTAGAGGTGCACAATGGGCATTAATATGAAGGGGCACAATAGGCATTATTACTATAAAGGGGTACAGAGAGGGCATAACTACTGTGAAGGGGGCACAATATGGGTATAACCAGTGGCATAACTACCAGAGAAGCAGCTGCTTCGGGGCCCGGCGCCCCGGCAGCGTGTGTGACAGTTTATTTTCAAGTTAGTTAAATATCGTGTTCAGGGCCCCTTCACAGCAGCCGCCGCTAATGTGATCTAATCTTACTGTCTGCTAAAGTCTCCTGATTGAAAAAATATGAGACTTCTACTGTTATAGCTGGCTAAGTGTACATCTATACACATGACAGCTGCCCCCAACACACCCAGCACTGCTATATCTCTATATGACAGCTGTCCCAGCACACTCAGCTCTGCTTTATCTCTATATATGACAGCTGCCCCAGCTAACCCAGCTCTACTACATCTATACACATGACAGCTGCCCAAACACACCCAGCTCTGCTACATCTATACACATGACAGCTGCACCAGCACACTCAGCTCTACTATATCTCTATATATGACAGCTGCCCTAGCAAACCCAGCTCTACTACATCTATACACATGACAGCTGCCGAAACACAGCTAGCTCTGCTACATCTATACACATGACAGCTGCACCAGCACACTCAGCTCTACTATATCTCTATATATGACAGCTGCCCCAGCAAACCCAGCTCTAGTACATCTATACACATGACAGCTGCCGAAACACAGCCAGCTCTGCTACATCTATACACATGACAGCTGCCCCAGCACACTCAGCTCTGCTATATCTCTATATATCTATCTACTGTATAGCAATACTTAGAGATATATAGATGTAGCAGTGCTGGGTGTGCTGGAGCAGCTATCATATATAGAGATATAGCAGAGCTGAGTGTGCTGGAACAGCTGTCATATAGAGATATAGCAGTGCTGGGTGTGTTTGGGCAGCTGTCATGTGTATAGATGTAGCAGAGCTGGGTTTGCTGGGTCAGCTGTCATATATAGATATATAGCAGAGCTGAGTGTGCTGGAACAGCTGTCATATAGAGATATAGCAGTGCTGGGTGTGTTTGGGCAGCTGTCATATGCATAGATGTAGCAGAGCTGGGTTTTCTGGGGCAGCTATCATATATAGAGATATAGCATAGCTGAGTGTGCTGGAACAGCTGTCATATAGAGATATATCTGCTATATCTGAGATACTGCTATATCTGTATATGACAGCTGTCTCAGCACACTCAGCTCTGCTATATCTCTATATATGAGCAGCTGTCATGTGTATAGATGTACACTTAGCCAGCTATAACAGTAGAAGTCTCATATTTTTTCAGTCAGCAGCAAGGCAGCTGGTATGGTCTTGTGGTTAGCTGCTCTGCCTCTGAAGCAGAAGGTCTTGGGTTCGAATCCCAGCAGAAACTTTTCTGAAATACAAGCACTGACTCCATATAAGGACATACAGGGCGGGACACAGGAAGAGGCTGCATCGCATCGCTGACATGGAGGTAAGTAGAAGTGTTTATTATTATTTTTTTAATACCCGACTGTTACTGCCATGGGGGAGCGGGAGGCACTTGATACTGGCACATGGGGGGAGGGGGGTTGGCACCTGATACTGGCACCTGGGGGGGAGGGGGGGTTGGCACCTGATACTGGCACATGGGGGGGAAAAGGCACCTGATACTGGCACATGGGGGGAGAGGGGTTGGCACCTGATACTGGCACATGGGGGGGGAGGGAGAGAGGCACTTGATACTGGCACTTTTTTTGTGGGGGGGGGGGGAGATGGCACTATGATACTGGGACATGGGGGGGGAGAGAGGCTCCTGATACTGGCACCTGGAGGGGGGAGGGGGGGGGTTGGCACCTGATACTGGCACATGGGGGGGGAGAGGCACCTGATACTGGCACATGGGGAGGGGGAGGGAGAGAGGCACTTGATACTGGCACTTTTTTGTGTGGGGGGGGGGAGATGGCACTATGATACTGGGACATGGGGGGGAGGAGAGAGGCACTTGATACTGGCATGTGGGGTGGGGGTTGGCACTATGATACTGGCACATGGGGGGGAGAGGCACTTAATACTGGCACTTTTTTGGGGGGGGAGATGGCACTATGATAATGGGACATGGGGGGAAGAGAGAGGCACTTGATACTGGCACATGGGGGGGTTTGGCACTATGATACTGGCACATGGGGGTGGGAAGGAGAGAGGCACTTTATACTGGCACATGGGGGGTGGCACTATGATACTGGGACATGTGGGGGGGAGGAGAGAGGCACTTGATACTGGCACATGATGGGGGGGCATCTATGGGGACACTTACTGGCACATTATTGGGGGGCATTATGGGGAACACTAGGCCGGCAGCCTATCAGAGGCCGGACACTGAGGGGCATCTACTGGGGCACTATATATGGGGCATTTTATACTGGTACATTATGGGGGGCACTAGCAGGAAGGGGGGAGAGGAGCACTATGGGGGAATTTACTGGGGGCACTATATAGGGGTATTTTATACTGGCACATTATGGGGGCACTATGGGGACATTAGCTCAACTGGGGGCATTACAAGGGGGTATTTTTGCACTGTCACATTATATGGAGAATTATTACTACTGGGTGGGCATTATGGTGGGCTTTATTACTCCCCCATAGTATGACCCCCTAGTAGCAGCACCAGCCTCTCCCTGCTCTGCTATTCCTCCGCCCCTTCTCCAAATCCTTATTATGAAATCTTTCTCATTAGGATAAAACACAACATCAGCTCCACCGAGCCCCCGGCCAAAGTGTGGAAGTGGCTTCCGAGATCCCCAAGGGCCAAGCCAAGTAATTGTAAGTTTTCATGTGAAATATGTTTATGTTATACACATATAGCCTACACTGTGCCCCACAATGTACAGTATACCGCTACACTGTGCCCCACAATGTACAGTATACCTCTACACTGTGCCACACAATATACAGTATACCGCTACACTGTGCCCCACAATATACAGTATACTGCTACACTGTGCCAAAGGAGTGGGGTTTACACAGGAGGAGGGAGGTGCGAAGCGGGCTGAGGGGGGCCCTTACAAATATTTGCTGTGGGGCCCAGTCACTTCTAGTTACGCCCCTGGGTATAACCATTGTGAGGGCGCACGATATGGGTATAACTACCATGAGGGGGCACATGGTGGATATTATTAGGGGGCACATGTCTGAAGATAACTACTGTAAAGGTTGTACAATGAAGGCAATGCTACTGTGAGGTGGCACAATTTTTTAAAGTATTGAAGGGGGAAGGGGAATTGTGCCAGAGAAAGGACCCACCCCGGATGCCAAACACCTTAAGCACGCCACTGCCTATAGTAGGCATTGGACTTACTGTATGTAGAGCCCATGCTCCTCACTGCTGACATCATCACTGCACAAGATTTTAAGTACAGATATAGTAGAGTTAACACTCAAACTCGTAACTCAAATTTCTTAACTCATCGTGATATCCTGTACCAAAGGCCAACTGAAGGTGTTGTCTTAACCCTAACGCCCCTTGCAGACGAGCGTGTCCGGATGAGGTCCGGATGCGTTGCGGCAAACCCGCACGAGTAGGTACCCAATTGCGATTGCGTTCCGTTGTTCAGTTTTTATTGTGCGGGTGCAATGTGTTTTGCACGCGCGTGATAAAAAACTGAATGTGGTACCCAGGCTGAATACAGAATGCATAGTACAATAGCGCTGGAGGGATTAAAAAATAAAATAATTTTTTTAACTCACCTTAATTCACTTGTTCGCCCAGCCGGCATCTCTTCTGTCTTCTTTATTGAGGAATAGGACCTTTGATGACATCACTGCGCTCATCACATGGTCCATCACACAATATTTTACCATGGTGATGGGTCATGTGACGGACCATGTGATGAGCATTGTGACGTCACCACAGGTCCTTTTCCTGTGCACAGCAAAGATGAAGACAGATGAGAAGCCGGATTGCGCGAACAAGTGGATTAAGGTGAGTTAAATTATTTTGAATTTTTTTTAACCCCTCCAGCCCTATTATACTATGCATTCTGTATTAGGAATGCTATTATTTTCCCTTGAAACCATGTTGTAAGGGAAAATAATAATAATCGGATCCCCATCCCGATCGTCTCTTAGCAACCGTGCATGAAAATCGCACCGCATCCGCACTTGCTTGCAGATGCTTGCGATTTTCACGCAGCCCCATTTACTTCTATGGGGCCTGCGTTGGTGATAAATGCACAATATAGAACATGCTGCACAGCCCCATAGAAATGAATGGTCCGGATTCAGTGAGGGTGCAATGCGTTCACCTCACGCATTGCACCTGTGCGGAAATCTCCCCCGTGTGAAAGGGGCCTAATAGTTTAGTTAACGCATGTAGTTAAGCATGTGTATTAACTCTACTACATCTGTACAAATAGGCTGATGTAGTGGAGGGGAGTGGATGTCATGACGTTGCAGTAGAGGGGGTAGAGTTGTCATCACAAGGGGAGGTACTGGCACAAAGTGAGGAGGCGTTCTGGGGCTCTTGTGAGGGGCAGGCCACCAGACCACTGGCATAAATACATTGATAAATCTGCTTCCCTTGTACTATAAAGTTGACCGCCACCATTAGGGGGAGCTCAATGCATAGGAATTTATACAATTAACAGGGATGCTGTAAAAATCTCTTTGCATTGAGCTCCCCCTAGTGGTGGGAAATGAAAATTCAGTATTTTTAGGCTAGGGAGAGAAGAAGCAGTTCAGCTCCAGGTCCTACCTCCCCCTAAGCCCTAGCAGTTGCCTGGTCTGCCACCATTGAAGGTTCATCACTAGCAGCAGGTGGTCTATACTTGTAAGTTATCTATTTGCCTGACAAGGATTGTGTCTCTGGGCAGATTGAAGATAGATAAGGTTCTTATGGTCGGTATAAATGACACCGGGGTGATTGGTACCCTCTAACATTTGACACCACTCCTCCAAGCCCTTTTTAATAGCTAATAATGCAATGTCTCTGATATACTTATCTGTAGAAAAGGCTTTGGAGAAGAAGTTGCAAGCGACCATTTTGTCAGTGGTGTTTTATGGTGTTTTTACTGTCCCTGCTTGTACAGAAAAAATATCTGCAGTGAGCCCCCCTGAAGGCGGAGTAGACCATGGGAGTGATATTGGCCCTAATTGTAGTGTCACGGTGTCCTAGCTCAGGCCATCGTTCCCTGGGGACAATTGTAGTGAAAGTGGTAGCACTGAAGAATGAGGCCAGAGTTAAACATAACAAAGTCCTTTTTAATAAGTGCAATGTAGAACTTGAAATACATACAGAAGTAGCAGGCTTTAGTGCAATTCTTCTCTGGTACCATCAAGGATATTAAGGCAGGTTGGTTGGTGGTGATTCAGCACTTGATGATGATGATGATAATACTGACCTAGAGGTTGTTTAGTGAAGGGTGACTTAGAAACATTCCCTCACATCACACCAGTGTCTATAGAAGCTGAATTTAACAGTTCACTCTGCTGTCTTTATCTTTTCAAGGCTTTAGTTAATAGACAACAATTTCTGTAGGAGAAAGAGTACTACAGTCTGTGCCAACTCAAGACAGGGACTCCCCCTCTTGGCAGTAAGAAGGATCAGCCCACTCCTAAGAAGAGGTGAGGAAAGAGTGGTTAACGCTGTTCCAGCAAACCTTTGCTATACCTTCCTTGCTGGTAATAATAGCCAGAAAGCAAACAGTGAAATACAATGCACAATAAACAACTTGTAGTAACCCCAGATATGGGGTACTTCACACCCCCATGGTGAAAAACAATCCATCCTCGGGTGGTGCTTGTGGTGTCTTCCTGGTAGTCCTGCATCAGATACTCAAGGGCACAGT
Source organism: Bufo gargarizans (assembly GCF_014858855.1). NCBI lineage: Eukaryota > Metazoa > Chordata > Amphibia > Anura > Bufonidae > Bufo > Bufo gargarizans. Next base: position 63,684,423 of record NC_058080.1, read on the forward strand.
TCTCGCTGACCATCTTACTCTAATTGTTGAGCTAGCAATTCTAATTACCAGGGGGACATAATAGGCTAGAGTTCCAAGGAGCAGTCCATAATAGTTTTAAGGAGGTGTGCTAGGTAGTCTGCACTAATAAAACAGGCTCACTAAT